>NC_027755.1:12777912-12782956 GCF_000695525.1 Brassica oleracea var. oleracea
AAGCTCTGATACCACTCTGTTGGGGAAAGACACACGGCGCAGCGGAATGTCACGGTCGTGTTCCCCTGACCTTGTGCGAACCTGTGAGGAAAATACTTCGACGATGGCAAGATATCAAAGTTGCGATAACTAAATGAGACACACAATTTTTACGTGGAAAACCTCCTCGATGTGAGAAGGAAAAACCACGGGACCGTAGTCCACTCAAAAATCCACTATATAAATGGTATGAGTACAACCACGTCCTCCCTGTTCAACAGCCTGAACAGAACAGAGAGTCTAGCTACAAATAGCTATCTCCAACACAAACAACAACAACAAGAGAGCAACACAAAGCTTCAAAACCGGCAGCAACCAAACGACCTCAGCTCACAAAGATTCCGGCTTCCAGAAACTAATCCAACCGTACAAATCCAAGATAAACAAGTCGACAATACCTCTGCCAAATTTCAGCTCAAGAAGAGAAGATCTCACCGTTGGATTTACCAAACACCCAAGACTGCTCTGCTGAAGAACTATGGCGACCAGCTTCAAGAAAACCCAGACAACAGAAGATCTAACCGTTGAAATCCAAATCCCTTCGGTGAACCTCTAACCCACTGACTGAAGAAGCTTCCCACAAGATATCAGCCCGATCAGGATCCGTTTGACCCTCCAAATCCAGTCTTGAAAACACCTTACGAGTTTTTTCTTTCTCTCTCTTTTTCTCTTTTCTCTCTCTCTTGTTTCTTTTGTCAAAACTCTATTATTGTGTTTAGTGACAAAGGGGGAACATTATTATTTCTTAAGTTCACCCCAATTGGTCCTCTCCATCTAGGAGGGACCCAACATGATTGTGAGCAAAGAACTGACGAATTTTACGGAAGCAAACTAACCTATATATATCTGCAGATTCACCGACTGGAAGGTAAAAAGGACATATTGATTGTCAAATCGTGGAATAAATGGAGAGATGGAGTTAATTGTAAATTTAATGATAATGAATGGATGCAGTGGAGTTACGTAACTGTGCGAGTTCTCAGAAGAAGATGAGAAGAGTTGCTAGCTAATCGACGCAGAAGAAGACGGACACCACCAAAGAAGGAGCTCCATTGTCGAACTTTCCTGTGAAAGAGAAAAAGATACGACAACTTACTGGGCTCAGACCAAATCTATGTTAACAGCCCATGAAACAAATGTTTTTAAGCCCAAAGTCATTAGAACACATTACCGAAACAGCCGAAGAAGATTTATGGCATGACACATGGTGATTCCTATTTCTCCGTGACGTGGCTCGATGAGAAGAGAGTAAAACTCTTTTTTTTTATAGTATAAGATATACAATAAATATTGTACGTAAAATTATTTTGAATAATTAGAACGAACTTATGATATGACGTTAATGTCAAAATATTGTGAGTCCATTATATTTGGCATGGGGTCTGTTCCATTAAGTAAAGTGTAGATATGATAGTTTTGATATTGATAAAAAACCGGACCGAATACTGAACTGGAAAAAGATTTTGTTTCATAATTTATTATGGTCTAACCGGTTTCAATCATATTTAATAATTTTATTAAGAATAACATCATAATTAATTTTATACCTATGAATAAACTATTTGTAACATAGTTATATAAATTCAATAGAAAGTGCCAGTTAAAACACTCATAATTTTAAGGTTAGAAAGTGAAAGACTTGAATTATCTTCCATTGTATTAAAATCTTAAAGAATACATGAAATGACAAACAAAATTATCTCTACTAGAAATTAATTAGAACCCAAAATAAAATTAAAAAAAGAATCTATAAGTTTTACTTTAGATTTGAATATAATTGTAACTTATAGAAACTTTGAAAATGATGAAAACTGGAATAAGTATAATGGTGGAAGTTTTAAATTTTCAAAAAAAAATTCTTTAAAAAATTATCTCTTATATATTAATTGAGAAATATTTAAAAATTTGTAACCTTGAGTTTCTAATTAGAAAAGAGGCTTGCTTAGGTGTCACTTAATTAGAATGTCAATTTACCTTATGTGTCAGCATAAGAATCGATTTAATAATTTGTAAGTCCAAAATCAATTCGCTAGGAAACTTATATTAACCCAAACATAAAAGTGTATGATAAGAAATTTTAATAAACCAAACTCGAGATCATATCGCTAGGCATGTAGACAATTATGTATAAGTGATAGTTTCCTTATTAAGAGAAAGAATTAATTACTATTAACTTAATACTGTATGCAAAAATATCCAATATAATAGACTTGATAAACAATTCGGTATGAGGTAAATATTAACCCAAATATTTCATGTTTGTATACGATGTTCAACAATCAATCTTTTTGTATTCTCAGCTTTTGTATTCTTACAGGTCATGGAGGTGTCATTGATAAGAATTTTACATGTTTGGAGAAGGAAGATCATTTACCGGAGTATCACAAATACCAAATAGAATTGCCAACCTTGCGGACCAAACCAAAGTAAGTATAATTTAAAAATGATTAATTCATACATTAATAGAACAGTAGAATCATTTAGGATTGTGGTAGATGTATGCGTGATTGCAGATGCCCTGTACTATTTATTAGCCTTACGCTTGATTGTTGCATTTCTTGATTGACTTGAATGATTGTGTTAGATGTAGTAAACAAAATATAAAGAACAGCATACTTTTGAATGGCCTGACATCCTTAATCAGGTTACAACTCGCGTTACTCGACATTTTTTGCTTTGTTTTTTTTTTTGAGATGTGATGAGTATGAAGAAAGTTAGACGCAGAGGGATATATATATATGTATATATATATATATATATGTTTAGGAAAATTGGTGTGCACATTAGATATTAGTAGGGATTTTCTAATCTAAAAGATATTGCTTGATTGTAAGGTTGATAGCTAATTGAGTATATTCCTTTTTCATATCACGGCATATTAGTTTTCCATTTAATTATATTTGAGAAGTTGTTATTTCAAATTTAGATATCGAAACAATGGAATATTGCTTTACTAGTGGTTTATCCGCGCTTCGCGCTGAGTATTTGTTAATTATGTGACATAATATGTATTATTTGTTGTATAACATAATATTTACTATTTGTTTTTAATCTAATTTCTTTTATCGTTAATTAACACTAAGTTGACAAATTCTATTTCAAGTATTTTTGTTCGTCTGATGTTGTTGCCATTGCTGTCAAAAACGGTACCTTCGCGTACATAAGTCATCTATATATCCTTAAAGCTTAGCTATATTTATTGATCATTTGCATTTGTATTATGTATATCACTTATTGTTATGTTTTTGTATGCGAGTTATGAATAATTATTAGAAGCAGACATAAATATTTGTATTATATGAAAACGAACATATAATTTAAGTGGCATTGGAAAAATTCCCAAATCTAAATGCATTCTTAAGTATAGTATAGAAGAATAATTATTGTGATGTATTAGTTTTGAGTTTATTTAGTATGAAATTCGCGCACGAAATACTTACTTGTAAAAATAACACTTGCTTATCGTAGTTTTTTGTTAGTAAAAGTTTCTACTGAATGTAGTATTTAGAAATAATCTTGCATGCCAAAAATGTGGTGGTAAGGTTAATACACTATTGTGTTTTTTTAAACACATAATTCCAACTATTAAATGTATTTTAAGTGTAATGTTACGAAGTTAAGATAATATTATTTAATATGTAGGGTTTAGTATTTAGAGTTTAAGAGTTAATGTGTGGTTTAGGATTTAGTGTTTAAAGTTTTGTATTTTGAGTTTAGAGTTTGTAATTTAAGAATTAGAGTTTAAATATCTTTAGTCTGTAATATAAAACATCGCAAAATTTTTGTAACGGACATCGAAAGAAGAAATGAGCCCAAAAAGATGACCCTACTTTAGGACTTAGTGGTCAAATAGCATCATCAATTTAGATTTTTGTATTTTAATCTTGATACTCCTTTTATCTTGTTTTTTCCCTCTCCACTATTTACGCAAAAACTTTGCCTAGTGAAACTCCTTTTATATACTCCAAGTCCATTTACACTAAACTACATCGTGGAGAGCCTCTGGATAAACATCCACTATTGATGCTTTATAGTCTTCCCCTTGGACCTGAAGCATAAACTATAGGTCCCACAATGACTCTCTGATTGGCCTCTCAATCCCGTTAAGGACAAAATACTTCACTGTTATCTCAAGTACTTAACCTCTTGAAGCTTTGCCGTCCCATCAAGAAAATGGTCCATGACTTTTCTATCTTCCCTTTCTTCACCAACATCATCGCCCATTCGATCAAATTCACTTTCTCGTTAGGAATAGATGGATCAATCTGGGCTCCCACATAGTAACTTCACGCATTACCACACCAAAAGAGTAATCATAAGATTTCTCAATCAGTTGTTGTCTAGTCAAGTACTCTGGATCAAGATAACCAAAACTTCCTTTCACCATCGTACTAACATGTGTCTGGTTCGAGACCATTAACAAATCTTGTGTTTTCAGTCGTTACCAAAAGATCATTTCCCATCAAATGCTTTGAAAAAAAGTCTCCAGTACAGCACCCAAAACGTATCTAAACAAAGTGTAGTCATTAGAAAGACTTGGACATCATGTGAAGCTTAACAGAGCACAAGAAAGCAACGATTGTCACCCTTAAGAACGTTCCCATGAAATTTTCCTCGAAAGGGCCCAGGATTTACACTACAAGAAAACAGCGGTATTCTGACGGACATTCCGACGGAAAATGAAATCCTCAGAATATCCCGAGGAATTTCCGAGGAAATTCCGAGCTCGGAAATTCCGAGGAAACCCAAAATTTGGTTTCCTCGGAATTTCCTCGGAATATACCGACGGAATTCCGAGGAAATATTAATCCGTCGGAATATTCTTATGGAATACCGAGGAAAAACGTATTCCTCGGAAAAAACCGATGAATTCCGAGGATATATTATAGCCGTTAGAGAGCCGTTGGGAGATTTTAAAAATTTCGAGGAAATTCCGACGAACTAGCCGTTTCCGTCGGAATTTCCTCGGTCTGTCGGCAGGATTTCAACTATAAATACAAGCACC
>NC_027755.1:12784139-12790060 GCF_000695525.1 Brassica oleracea var. oleracea
AATATACCGAGGGACATGTTCCTCGGAATATACCGAGGGACCCTTGTTCCTCGGAATTTTCCGAGGGTTCATTTCGTCACTTCCGAGGTAAATTCCGAGGACGTTCTCCCTCGATATATTCCGAGGAGATTTCCGACGAACTGGTGGTCCTCGGAGTTTCCTCAGAAATTTGTTTCCTCGGAATTCCGTCGGAAAATTCCGAGGGATTTCCGAGGAAAATGGAATTTCCGAAGAGTTATTTCCGAGGACTTGTTTTGTCTGTATGTCGTCAGAATAACGTTATTCCGACGACATACCGACGATTTTTTCCCTCAGTATGTCGCTGTTTTCTTGTAGTGTTACGCTAACAAAGCTCCAGCAACTGCTTTGCCAAGAAAGAAGCATTATCCCGACCTCCCAGCCAAGAGCAGGACAAATGAAATAATATGGTCCCTACCCCACCCTGACCAAGGAAGTTGTTACAGAATAAACTTGTATCTCTGTTTTTGAAAACACTCAAATTTGGTTAAATTCTTTAGTTTACACGTTGAGCAATACAAAGGATTGAATTTCTTTTGTATTATTATCAGATGGCATTAGCGAAAGAATCAACATTTATTGTTCCTAGTTATACGTTTATAACGCTAAGGTAGGTTATTTGTTTACTGAAAATTTTGATGATAATAAAAAGAACAAAAGACTCTGGATGAATGCAAGAAAAAAGAAATGAAAGAAACAAATGTTCTCTATCTATCCAAAACGTAGTCACTCTTGTTGTCTCGGAGTTGCTCTTGGAGCTTTTGTTACATCAAGTTTGCTCAAACCACGGATCAGTTTGATGATATGAAGTTGTCTTTCTATTCAAATTGAGTTTGCTTCTTGTGATTCTAGTAAACTACCAGTTTGTGGTTCGGGTCGAGAGCTTCAATGGCCGGTAGAGAGATTATAACATTGTGTAAAGAGTAAAGCTCCTTCAACAGGTTCTATAGAAGAAGAGTTGGTCCTAATTGTTTACCTGAAGCATACTTCACACGCAGCGTACAATGGCTCTTGCGGAACCTGTATGGAGATAGTGAAGCCCTTTAGCGCATATCTAAAGCTTCTGTCTCCAGCTCAACCTAGGATTATCCGAGTCATACAGATGGTCTTTAAGCATTCCCTTTTTCATATACTCATACACAACGATCATCTTGCTTTCCTCATTGCAATACCTGATTAAAGAAACCAAATGCATGCGTCTGAACAGAGACAACATTTTGATCTATGTCCTGAATTTTTTCGATGTAAAGCTATATCGAGCTGATTACTATTTCTGTGTTCGAAAATTAAAAAAAAAAGAAGACATTACATTCTGTGTTTGGAGATACTCACGGTCCAAACAAGATTGATTCTGGTGAGATACCATGTAAAAGAAAGCTTTCTTTCCTCGTTTGCTCTTTTTCTCAGGGACACTACACTCAAAACAAAAGAGAACAGTTCGATCCAATTATATTTTTAATATATTCAGTATTTCATCAGTGGAAGAGCAGAGAAGTTGGTTTCAAACCTTTAGATAAGGCACCAACGAAAGTGAAAGTAACTGTTGGTCAAAAAACACACTAACAGATGGGTTACGTGAAAGTGGTCACCTGTGGGGAGATGTGATATAAGCATTTAGCTCAGACAGTGTTAACGTTTCGATCTTCATAACACCACCATATTTTGTAGACGTTGAGGAGGAACCTTCCTACCGAGACCAACCTTGTGGTGACCAACTCTGTATATGATTTATAACATGAAGAAATGTAAGTTATTTGCAGAGTAACAAAGGTTATAACTCCTTACTTTGTGAGATATCTTTGGCTGGCAACACTCTCATGGTCAAAAAAGAAATGTGTTTCTGGAGTAGCATTTAGAAAAAAGTTGGCCTAAAATAACAGATGAGTGTTAGAAATGGTTACCTCCAACTAATTTAGGGTTGATATTGGTGGCTACAGCAACCTTTGGTTCCACACCTGACATTACTAATTCCTCATCGAGGAGCTCCGCAAGGTTGCCGAATACACTTATGCATGCGGGTCCGTCCCTGCAAAGTTGAGCATTCAGACAGTCGGACATTAACAATTAAATGACATTTTGCAACCCATAGCCTCCACCTTTCCACATGAAAATAGCAAAAGATATAGAGAAAAATGAATGAAAATTAATACCACTACACAAAGTTATAGACATTTATCATGACATTCATCACATAATATTTTTTTTTTTTAAGTTTGATACAGAAAAACTAAGGGTTAAGAGAGAATGTTTTCCTATTCCAAGCTTCTTCCTCTGTTATGTACCAAAGACAAATAAAGTTGTATATATTAAATTGGATCCACAGTTCCTAAAATTAGATATCTCAGAATAGTAGGAAGCAGTCAACAACACAGAGAATGAACCTTTTCCTTAACCACACACAGACTTAATTAATACTTCAGGGAAGCCTGTTAAAGAAACCTGAAGATGTAAGCTAGATGTCATGTAAACGACGTAAGGTCAGTGTCAGACGACAACAACCAAACCGCTAAGGGGATCTATGTGAAGCAAGTAATGAGTTCAGGCTTCAGCCATGAGGCGTCGAGTGGATTGGGTTCCTCGGTCTAAGTGGTCCTTATGCCCCGCACCTCCCCCAATGTTATCTGCAGAGAAACATAAGGATTAATGACAGATTTTAGAGGATGAAATTAATTATAGGTCAGGTAATGAAGTGTGTAACTGGCAATTCAGTGTTTGTGTTAGCCTGTGACAATAGCTGGTCGAAATTATGAAACCTGTTTGCTCTATGAATCTGACTGAAACAGTGGCATCAGCGAATCTGAATTTTTGGATGCTCCTGGCGACATAAAAAACAGTTAGCTCATAAAAGGGATCCTTGTTTGAGCAGGTGTTTGAATCTAGATGGTGAAGGATTAAAATAAAATCATGGATTAAAGTAACTTACAAGAGATTAAAGAGAATCAGATAACCTTCCCGTCAATCAGAACCATGTCAACACCCATGAACTTACCCCTTTTCTCTGCAATGACCTTCCTTCAATTCTGAAAATAGAATCTGGAAATTAACCATTCATTTTTGGATCTTTCTGGAGAACTCTTGAAAAAACGTTAGCAGACAGACGAACTATGAAACTCACTTGTGAAATTTATCGGAGGAAAGAGTCATTTAAGAAGAGGTAATGGGTTTCATTGATTCAACTCGACGTTACCTCGTAGAACCGAGGCTAAGAGGAAAAGGTGCGGCTGAAGTTCGAGGAAGCTGAAGTGATTGAGTTGCCACGTGGCATAAAACCCTCGTATGTGAATGATGACGTGGACACTTGAGAGGGCAGATAAACCAACTTTATTATTACAGATTCTTTGAATATACTATTGATTTCCCACGTAAAAACATTAAACTCTAGATTTCTTCTTATTCTCTTATCTTTCCGCCATAAATATTTCTATTAGCTTTGATTCTATTAAAGACGGCTTTCGTATTCTAGTACCGGTGATTTAGTAAATTGATAAGCATATATTTTCAGAGGATATTGGAGTTGTATATAGGAAACAGTTATCTACTTTTAATAGGAACTACTTAATTTCGATTTGGTTAGGAAGTAGTTATTTATTGTAAATGCAATGGTCAAATGTGTAAATAAAAGAAAATACTAAAAAGTACTGCTATCCATGTTGCCATACAATATTAAAATATACTGCTATTCAAGTTGCCAAATAGTACCAAAAGGTACTCCAGTTTTAATAATATAGATAGATATAATAGAAAACATTCCATTTAGAAATTAGAGTAGTATTTAATAAATTTGATTTTTAATCATACAAAATTAAATTGACAAAATTTAATAAAAGATAAATATATTTTAAGTTTTTTTGTATAAAATTGAATAAACCAAAAACCGACATTATGTAAACCGAAGCAAACCAAAATAAATATGATTTTAATATGGTATCTAATTTTTATAAATCAAAATATCAAAAAACTAAACCAAGACCATACTAAAATTAAATAAACCAAAAACCGACTGTATATAAACTAAAACCAAACCAAAACAGATATGATTTTAATATGGTATTTAATTTTTATAAACAAAAATATCGAAAAACTGAGCCGAGACCAGACCAAAATCTAGATTGAACAACCTTACTTTGAATATATGATTTTTTATGTTTTTTCACCCTACGCAAAGCGTGGGTCTCATCCTAGTATACAATTGAAACTCTATAAATTAATATTTGACAAATTAATAAAGACTATAAATTAAAAAAATTCACCGGTCTTGAATTGGGCCAATGTAATATGTGATACAATTCGATAAATTAATAAGATAATAATTTAAAAAAAAAGGTTATGTTAATATATGGTCCCAATATAAACATAAATTAATCATTAGTGTATATAAAGTTTATATAAATATTAGTATTAGCACGGATATATGTTTTTTGCTTGCAAATAACACCAAGTTTTAGTTATATATAACTAAAATTACATGTAAAATATAACTCTAATTTATCATAAGGAAATGAATATATATAAACAAACAATTAACATACTTATTACTACACGACATATGAAATTATATTAGATTAGTTAAAAAAATTATATTGATCTTAATTTACCCATTGGATACATATATTAGTTTGAAGCGTTTATGTTTTACTTCTTTGTCTTGCTTAACTTAGTTTTTCCTAATTACTAACCCGCAATTTATAGCTTTTTTGTCTTATTACGTTTAGTATCAAAGTACCACGCACTATAGTATTACAAGGGTGTTTCCAATCTACGTTTTGGTACAATAGGGAAACAATTAAACAATTTGACCTTTTCGGTGTGTGATTGTTTTGTTGTCAATGAATTCCATTCAATATTCCAAGTCAAAGGACTTGATCCAAAACCAAAGAGTATAGCAACAACATAACTAAAGACATCAATAGATGCCATAAGGCTAGCGCCACAACAAAAGCAAAAGAAAGAAAGCTGGAAAGCCTACTCCATAAAGTAGCATAGACAACAAGTACTTGAGATCCATGACGAAAGACCTACAGCATTGCCTGGTTCCTGATAGCAGGTGCTAACCATGAAGGGCCTCCTCTCGCTATGTACGATTGATAGCGATGATCTGAAGTTACACTCGATGCATTCTTTAGAGCAATTGAGTTTACTCCTTCTGAAACTAGCATCACTTGGCAGTGATCAAATTGATACAGGGAACGTAGTATCTTTGATAAGAGAAAATGGATATTAGGGAATAACCTAGGTGCGTTGATAGCTTCCCATACCAAAGGAGAAGATATTTCAATTATTACACTTTTGAAGTGCAAATCACGAAGAGCTTCACTGGTCCATAATAGAGAACTCAACCCTCCTTCAAAGGCTGTACAAACTGGTGAAGTAGCCTTTCTACTATGGATCAATGGTATGCCACAATTGTCCCGAGCAATCCAGGCGGCACCACTGTTCTGTAGATGATTAAACAATCTGACCTTTTCGGTCACTACAAGAAAACAACGGTATTCTGACGGACATTCCGACGGAAAATGAAATCCTCGGAATATCCCGAGGAATTTTCGAGGATATTCCGAGGAAACACAAAATTTGATTTCCTCGGAATTTCCTCGGAATATACCGACGGAATTCCGAGGAAATATCAATCCGTCAGAATATTCTTATGGAATACCGAGGAAAAATGTATTACTCGGAAAAAACCGATGAATTCCGAGGATATATTATAGCCGTTAGAGAGCCGTTGGGGGATTTTAAAAATTCCGAGAAAATTCCGACGAACTAGCCGTTGGCGTCGGAATTCCGTCGGAATTTCCTCGGTCTGTCGGCAGGATTTCAACTATAAATACAAACACCCCTCTTCCTCTTCATTCACTCTATATCTTCATCCTCCCTCTTACTCTCTTTACACACGAATTTGATTC
>NC_027755.1:12793101-12810928 GCF_000695525.1 Brassica oleracea var. oleracea
ACTAGGGGTTTTTAACCGAAAACAACGTTTTGCGGATTGAATAACACGTATATAACCTTCATTAAGTGTCTTAACCAGATTATGAAGTCAAACTTTGGTGTTTTACCCAATAACAAACACTTTTACGATTGCATGAACGAAAACCACACAACATAAGAGAAACACTTATACACTTTAATAAATGGTAAAGTGAATGCTTACAATTTTTTTTTGAAATTTTGTTATTTCATGGTTTATGATCATCTATACAAAGAATCCTCAATGGTATGCATTACAATTGTATAAGAAATGAAATACGACAAAAAATCGATGTTTTGAAACCCCAAACCCTGTTTATGGCCAATTAAATATAAATATTCTGGTGCAATAGATTACTATATTTTGACTTCATAAACATATTATTTTCGGCTGAGGCACGAAATTCACTTACATAGTGAATCAATCAAACCTGATTACTAATAGAAGTAATAGTACCGTCTATTCCAAGTAGATGGTGTTTTACGGATGAATCATGGAAAAATCAGAATATTTATTGGGGACAAAGGTGGTATAGCACACTGGAAGGTTATGATGGTTTAATGGGAGCGAGGAATATAAGAGCAAGTCAGTCACCACTTCACTCGGAGATATGGACTGTCATTTGGGCAATAGAATGTATAAGGAATCTAAGATAGTTTACTATTACATTTGCAACAAAATTTTCTCAGTTGGTGAAGATGGTTTTGGAACCAGAAGAATGACCAACCTTTGCAAGTTATTTGGAAGATATAAAAATCTTAAAGAAAAGTTTCAATAGTTCAGAGCTCATTCATATACCACGGACGCAGAACTAAGGGGCGGACAATCTCGCACGCAGTGCAAGAAAGCAAATGTCGTTTGTTGTCCATATGGATGCGGAGCTACATGTTTGGTTTGCAGAGTCTATATGAGTCTGTTTAAGATGCTGACAAAAAAAGTACCCAATACATATGGCCTATTAAATACAAATATTCGGGTGCAATTGATGATCTCCACAACTTTTTTGTTTCTTATAAAATATTTTTTTATCTTAAATTTATTATACTAAAAATAGATTAGCATATTTTGACTTCATAAACATAGCATACAAAAAAACTAATAAGTTTCTCTATAATATTATTTGAGAAGTCAATTTCCTATGTGTTGATCTCACATTAACTTTCACGATGGTTGATTACACGGATATCCTTAATGAATTAAAAATATTAAATACTATTATTTATTTTTTTATTTAGTTTCCTTTTAAACAATTTCCAAAACATATACATATAATTAAAAAAGGAAATTTTATATAAAGTTAAAAAAAAAATTGAAAATGAAAAAATATGTATATATAATATGATTTCAAAAAAAAAAAGAAAGTTCACAAAATAGTAATATTACATTTAAAAAATATTTTTAAATAACATAAAATATGCTTTTGAAGTAATAAAATACTTTCTTTATATCTATATTTTCTTAGATGAAAAATATAAATTTGTATATAGTGTGATTTCATTAATAACAATTTACACATATAATCTTGATATTAGAAAAAGAAATAACATTTCTTTTAAAACATAATTTTAAACAATACAAAAAAAAATCAAAGTAATAGAAATAATTTTATATATCTCTCTATTTTCTTAGATGATTACATAAAATAATTAAGTAACATAAACTAATATATGTTTAATTGACTTAAAATAGTTTATAATTATTATTATTGAAGTGTTTTATTTATTTTTCATATATTTTGTTGACTATAATATCTTCCAATTACAGCAAAAAAATATCGATAAATTATATTTCACTTATATAATATTATTTTCAAATAAAATCACAATTTTGTTTACTACTCATATTTAAGAGATATTTAAAAATAATTTTAAAATAAAAATCGTTTGATCAAATAGTTGCAAAATAGTTTAATGAGGTAGATATATTATATTTTATCATTATTAAAGTTATTTGTTTTCGTAATATTAAATTTTCTTTTAAATCTTATGTTTTTATGTTTGTGGAACTTAATATAACCGTAATCAAAATACCAAAGCAAATCTGAATTCCCATTTTTAATATTATTTAAAATAAATTTTAGTTTCCATTCAATAAATTAAAGGCATAAAGTTATTTAAAATTTATTAATTATTTGAATTATTGTAAATATTAATATGTGTTCATGAGCTTCCAAAAATGTATCACATACTTATGTATGTAACTTCCCATTGAGCATCACTTTATTTTATAATATATTTTTAAAAACATTAACATATAATTTAATAAATATTATGAAAATACATGCACATTTAAACGATAAATAAAATTGATTTGATTTGACTTAGTTATAATAACAATAATTATATTTCATTTGAATTTTTAAAAAATATATGTAACTCAATATAATCATAATATGAGTGATTCGACTAATCTAACTTATATCTAAAATCATAGATTTAACTACGATAATAATATATAATTTTATAAGAACAATAATTTATTTTATAAATATAAATCATAGGATGACTAAAAACATATTAAAATGAAAATAAAATATTAACCAATTGTTACAATTTAATTCTTTTCTAAAATTTATATATATGCATGAGACTTCAATATATTAGCGTTATATTAATTTATGTAATTTGGATCAGACACTTTAGTTTATTTTTTTTTATTTTATTCTAAGCCCAATATATCTGAAGTTATACATAATCTTCATAAAATATATTTACATATTTAAGACAACAACCACCTAAATGCAAATAAGAAATTTATCAAAATTTTAATATATTTAGAATTAAAAATATTATAGTTGAATTCAGAGATGCAATCCAAATTACCCAAATGATAACTAAATTAACTGTAAAAACAACAAAACCGATTAAATATAACATATATAAAATCATATGTATTATTAAAGTAATATAATATTATAAATATAAATGATGCATACAAATTATAAATTAATTTAAAATTAAAAGTAAATAGCTATCAATTATTATGGTACATTTACTTTAGAAATATATATACCCGTGCATGAGTACAGAAAAGTCACCTAGTATTATTTAATTATGATGAGTCAAGTTAATGTATATTAATATTTATGCAACTTTCATATTTTTCCATCAAACATGTAAAATATTTACAAATTTAAGATATGTTGAACGAATATATTAACTTATTTCTCATATAAACTTCAGAATATTTTTGATTTTTAATTTATACGCCATTTCATTCTATGTTTTATACATTCCTGTATAAATTTAAATTTGGTTTCAATTTTTTGTATTTTAAACCAATAATAATAAATTTGATATAACCAAATATCCTATATATTTATTCATGAATACTTTAAATAATTAGTTATCATTGGGTTACATATGATAATCTTATAATTGTGATATTTTGCAGGTTATTTTATGAACCGTGCAAAAAGTTTATCAAGTATTTGAATGTTAAA
This sequence comes from Brassica oleracea var. oleracea, assembly GCF_000695525.1. Taxonomy (NCBI): domain Eukaryota; kingdom Viridiplantae; phylum Streptophyta; class Magnoliopsida; order Brassicales; family Brassicaceae; genus Brassica; species Brassica oleracea. The sequence continues at coordinate 12,796,562 of NC_027755.1, forward strand.
CGAAAATATTAACTCGTTCTTATTATAATAACCTTTAAAAAAATTAAAACTACATAAGACGAATTAACTAATAAGAGATGTTAAATCTCATAAAATAAAACTAAAACAATATAAGAAGGATTAACTAATATATTAACATAATTGAAAATATATTGTGTACAAAAATTCAAATAAAAGATATGAACAAAACTTTAAAAACATAAATTATCTACAAAATTTAATATCTCGCTTTGCAAGCGCTGGTTAAACGTTAATATTTTGTTATAGAAGATAACATAATTTAGACAAAATATTAACCTCATATCACTTCAAAATAAGCGTCTTCTAGTTAAAAATACGTGTACGATTCTTGATGTAAGAAAATGGATTTCCGCCAGTAGTTATGTTTATATGTCGTATAGTTAAATATTTAAATAATATCTTATTATTAAATAGATAATACATAATCAATACAAGAAATCTGGGATAAGTGTCCATCAATACATTTATCGTATTTGTTATAGATTATTTAATTAAGTCATCTTGTTTGCTGTTGTGTTGATTCTTTAGAATCTTTGTCATTAGAGATGGTGGAGATTGATTACACTTTTTATGACAGTCGGAACACTCTCCTGCTGAACCAAAAGCTTTGCAATGAGGACGGCAAATCACATTGCATTCCGACTCCGATTTTGCTTCACCTTCGATAACAATCAATGTTAATATCATCATCATTATCCATGCCATGCTCAAAATTTTACTCATCTTTCTTTTATATGTGCTTTTCTTCTGGTTAATGTATAGGAATGAATATGTCATGATAGTGAACTTGCATCCCTATTTATAACTTGACTGCTTATTGGTAGAATTAAGTCTTTTTATTTATTTTATTTTTGGACAAAAAATTTGAAGGTATAGTATCTAGGTGTAAGTAATACATATAAAAGCAGTATTTTGTTTATAATCTATTTTATTCTAATTTCTAGATATCTGTAAACAATACTCTCTATATGTTTCATTTGTTGGGATTATTTTCCATTAAGCTTTTAATTTGAAATGTGATTTTTATTTCAACCCCTTCTAGTATGGAAATGAACTTACTATATGATCTTATTATATGTAATAGCAGAAATTTGTTACATGATAAATGTGTCATGATATGAACATACATCTGTATTTATAAAATGACTATTTCATGTCTTATTAATAGATTTTGTTTTGTGTTTTGGAAACTTAGATGAAGGTATATCATCTGTGTAGGATTAATTCATACCATATAAATATTTAGATTATAATATATTGAACACCAATTTCTATATAACACTGAAAAACAATCACTTTTTTTTTATCTTTTGGGATTTTTTTCCATGTAGTTTTTATTATTAAAAATGCAATGTTTATTTCAATCCATTCTAGCATGGAAATGAAGTTACAATATGATCTTAGTCCAAGTTTTATCTGATATCTATTTTGGATGTATTTTGTGTGGCATTTATTCTATTAAAATAGAATCGTTATATTTATAATTTATCTTGCATCTACTGATATATTATAGAATGTGCCATCAAATTTTGAACTTAAATTTTATATATAGTTAAAGACAATTCATTCATATTAAATTTACTCATGATATATAAAAATAAAATATTAAATATAAATTGTTTAAGATATCCTAAGAAGATTTTAGAGGAATTAAAAGTGATATTCGTTAAATAAATAAATTTCAACATTTTTTAAAAAGAATTGAACAAGAATTTATATTCAGTTTCACAGTCAATGAGTTTAGTTTCATACCATATAAATATCTATACCATATAAATATCATATTTTCCGAAATGTAGTCGAATTTTTTTTTGCTTTGGTAATTTTGGAACTATTCTATGGATTATATAACATTTATTTGTGAGAAAATAATATAATATTTTTAACATAACGAGCATGTATATTTTACAACTATAAATTTATGTGGTGATTACACTCTAATTTCTTACAACTATGTATTCATTTAAGTTTTTTCATTTCATATATGTGATGAAGTAAAAAAGTCTTTATGTTGTATTATACATTTTAATATTTACTATTTAAAATCTTTTCTATTAAAATAGAAGTACATTTGGAAAATAACCTTATAATCAAGTGGGATATTACAAGTTTCACCACTTAAAATTAAACTAACATTTTCATTAATGGTATAATTTTCATTTTACAAACCCTCTTACTACAACTATTATATTTTTATAACCAATATTCACTTATCTCTATAATATTATTTGAGAAGTCAGTTTCCTACGTGTCACACGCATATTAGTTTTTATGATGGTTGATTACATAGGTACCATTAATGAATTATAATATTACATTTATTAAAACAAATTATTTTTTATTTAGTATTTTATGTTAATTATATTTTACTTTAGTTCCTTTTTATATTTTTATAAATAACATATATAATAAAATTGAAATCTTATTAATTTTTTCCTTTATATTTAGGAGTATCTATTAATTATATTATATTTTAATTTATTTTATTTTTTTAACTTTTTATAAATAAAATTTATAATTTATAATAATAATAAGGAAAAATTTATAATCTACAAATGCTATATCCAATAACTATAGATTTGTAAAGGTTTTTATTAATACCATATTCAATAAGGGAGGATTTCACAAAATTTTATTTTTCTATGAAATCCCTAATCCAATAAGCCCCACTTTATTTATTTCACTAGTTCAGTTCTTCATATTAGATGTATACGTATATGGTTAGGAAAATTGGTGTGCACGTTAGATATTAGTAGGGAAATCTAATCTAAAAGACATTGCTTGATTGTAGGGTTGATAGCTAATTGAGTATATTCCTTTTTCATATCACGGCAGATTAGTTTTCCATTTAATTATATTTGAGAAGTTATTATTTCAAATTTAGATATCGAAACAATGTAATTTTACCTTATTCTTTGAATATTCTTTGAATATACTATTTATTTCCCACGTAAAAACATTAAACTCTAGATTTCTTCTTATTCTCTTATCTTTCCACCGTAAATATCTCTATTAGCTTTGATTCTATTAAAGAAGGCTTTCGTATTCTAATACATGCAATTTAGTAAATTGATTAGCACATATTTTCAGGTGATATTGGAGTTGTATATAGGAAACGGTTATCTACTTTTAATAGGAACTACTTAATTTCGATTTGGTTAGGAAGTAGTTATTTATTGTGAATGCAATGGTCAAATGTGTAAATAAAAGAAAATACTTAAAAATATTGATATCCATGTTGCCAAACAATATTAAAATATATTGCTATTTTTTTTTTGGTCAGCTAAAATATATTGCTATTCAAGTTGTCAAATAGTACCAAAAAGTACTTTAGTTTTAATAATAGAAAACATTCTATTTAAAAATTAGAGTAGTATTTAATACATTTGATTTTTAATCATACACAATTTAATTGACAAAATTTAATAAAAGATAAATATAGTTTGAGTTTTTTTGGTATAAAATTGAATAAACCAAAAACCGACATTATATAAACCGAAGCAAAGTAAAATATCGAAAACTAAACCAAGACAATACTTAAAATTTAATAAAGCAAAAACCAACAATATATAAACTGAACCAAACCAAAATAGATATGCTTTTAATATGGTATCTAATTTTTATAAACCAAAATATCGAAAAACTGAGCCGAGACCATACCAAAATCTAGATTGAACAACCCTAATTTGAATATATGATTTTTATGCATGTCTCACCCTACGCAAAGCGTGGTCTCATCTTAGTATACAATTGAAACTCTTTAAATTAATATTCGACAAATTAATAAATACTATAAATTAAAAAAATTTCACCGGTCTTGAGTTGGGCCAATATAATATATGATACAATTCGATAAATTAATAAGATAATAATTTTTTTAAAAATCTTAAGTTAATATATGGTCCCAATATAAACATAAATTAATTATTAGTGTTTATAAAGTTTATATAAATATTAGTATTGATCCGTGCTATGTACGGATATATGTTTTTTGCTTGCAAATAAAACCAAGTTTTAGTTATATATAACTAAAATTACATGTAAAAAATAACTCTAATCTATATATATAAAGAAATGTTCGCCTCTCTCCCGTGAAGCCACGTCATCAAGTCGTGCGTTATGGGAGTGACACGTGTCCCATTTTTATATTTGGAGCCAAAATAAATGAATGCAGTCAGGGGTAATCGAACCCAGTAACTCTAGCATTGGTAATTTCTCTTAGAACCACTCGGCTGAAGTCACTTTTTATAAATATGTGGCCGCGAAAATACTTATTATCGTGTCGGCTGGAAGCCCATGCTTCTTCTGCTTGTGGCCAGGGCCGACACTGAACTGACGTCAAGATGAAGATCGTGAAGTTAAAAACTTTGCTCCAAACAGTTTTGCAATGTTTCCAACCTTTATAACTTGATGCATATAATATATATCAAAATACATTTGTTGTACACGTTTTTATTAGTTTTGCTTTTAAAAGAAGATATTTACAGTTATAAATGTTTTGTGCCAGTGAAGTAATGGTTGAAAAACCTCTATACATATGTCATTTTAAAATAACACCCAACTTCTATATATAGTCAATACATATGTCCATGTTATATTATAGACTAAATATTTTCTCTTTTAAAAATATAGAAAACAGTTTTTTTAGTTTACAAGCAAATGTTGTAGAGCAAGTATGCATTATACAAAATAATATATATTTAAAATCCATACGCAAAAACATAAAAGTTGTTATAGGCCTCTTTCTGACACATGCACACTCCACTATGAATAAGAATTAAAAAGAAAAAACAGTATTGTCATCAAACTTTATCACAAATCCACATTTGTACATCTATAATTATGAGATGGACAATTAGTTAATTTGATACAATACCAAAGCAAGAATAATCGAAAAACAACTATACCACCGCATACTAATAAGTAACACATAACAGATAACCAAATTTTTGAATCTTAAAACAAATTTCAACTCGAACATTTAGTGAATATCAAATTAACTAATATCCCGCCCGTAGGGCGGGCCGACCCTAGTTTATCATAAGGAGATGAATATATATAAGCAAACCATTAACACACTCATTACTACACGACATATGAAATTAAATTAGATTAGTTATAAAAATTATATTGATCTTAATTTGCCCATTGGATACATATATTAGTTTGAAGCGTTTATGTTTTACTTCTTTGTCTTGCACTCTTGCTTAACTTAGTTTTTCCTAATTACTAACTCGCAATTTATAGCTTCTTTGTCTTATTACGTTTAGTACTCCCTCCGTTTTTTTTAATATAAGTCGTTTTAGAATCGTGCATATAGATTAAAAAATCATTATTTTTTTTATATTTTCTAAACAAAAATATCATTGATTATTTACCTAACCACAAATCAACCAATAATAAAATAGAATGTATATTATCATTGGTCATATAACATTAAGTGTTAATAAATTTTACATAGAAAACCGAAAACGTCATATAATTTTGAACATAAATATTTCTCTAAAACGACTTATATTAAAAAACGGAAGGATTATCAAAGTACTACGCACTATAGTATTTCAAGGGTGTTTCCAATCTACGTTTTTGTACATTAGGGAAACAATTAAACAATTTGACCTTTTCAGTGGTGATTTAGTAGAAACGCTTAGTAAACGTTTTTTATCTTTCCAAATTAAAATTTGTCAAATAATATCTTAGACTATATTTCAATAAAGTCATTATAACTTATTGAAATCCCAGACTATACAATTTATTTCAGATTACAGGAAATCCAGGTTTCAAGTCTCGGAGAGAGCGATTTATTAAACAATTATGCAGACTACGGAAAAAAGGCTTACAAGAGATCTTCAACGGTGCAAGTAAATATGGCCAGGCGTGGATCTTCATAGGACGGCTCAGGTGATGCAGTTAGGCGTAGGTCTTCATAAGGCATGTAGTATTGTCGGTTGTCGAATCGTCTATGTAATCTTTCTCATATCATAATTGTAAGATCATAATAAATCAGCGTTAAAAAAAAAACTTATTGAAATCTGTTAATAAGTAATATATTTCTTAAAAATACTAAATATTACATTAATGCTAAATGTACCCAATATCATTTAAAAGCACGAGGACTACAAAGAGATACAATGTGGAACACCTGAGGAATCCATAAATCATGTATTTTGTGAATGCCCACCGACGGTTTAGGTTTGGGCGCTCTCACGAATTCGATCGAATCCGGACATCTTTCCCACTCAATCACTTTTTGCAAATATGGATCATTTATTTTGGAGGGTTTATCCAGAATTGAAATATCATCAATTTGCATGGATCTTACGGTACATATGGAAAGTACGAAACAACAAAGTCTTTAGCAATTTGGATATTGATCCTAGAGATACTCTCAAATTGGCAGAAATAGAGTTATTATTTTCGGGTGAGGCACGAAATTCACTTACACAGTGAATCAATCAAACCCGATTACTAGTAGAAGCAATAGTACCGTCTATCCCAGGTAGATGGTGTTTTACGAATAAATCATGGAAAATTCAAAAAAATTATCCGAGACAAGGGTGGTATAGCACACTGGAAGATTTTGATAGTTTAATGGGAGCGAAGAATACAAGAGGGAGTCAGTCGCCATTTCGCTCGGAGATAGGGGCTCTCATTTGGGCAATAGAATGTATGAGAAATCTAAGACAATTTACTGTTACATTTGCAATTGCAACAGATTGTTCTCAGTTGGTGAAAACGGTTTCGTAACCAAAAGAATGGCCAGCATTTGCAAGTTATTTGGAAGATATAAAGATCTTGAAGAGAAGTTTAAATAGTCCAGAGCTCATTCATATACCACAGACGCAGAATTAAGGAGCGGAGAATCTCGAACCCAGTGCAAGGAAGCAACTGTCGTTTGTTGTCCATATAGATGCGGAGCTAACAGTTTAGTTTGCAGAGTCTATATGAGTCTGTTTAAGTTCCTGACAAAACAATTACCCATTATATGGCCTATTAAATATAAATATTCGTGTGCAATTGATCTCCATAACTTTTTTACTTTTTATAAAATATTTCTATTTTCTTAAATTTATTAAATTAAAAATAGATTAGTATATTTTGACTTCATAAACATATTATTTTCGGCTGAGGCATGAAATTCACTTACACAGTGAATCAATCATACCCGATTACTAGTAGAAGCAATAGTACCGTCTATCCCAGGTAGATGCTGTTTTACGGATGGATCATGGAAAATTCAAAAAATTTATTCGGGACAAGGGTGGTATAGCACACTGGATGGTTTTGATGGTTTAATGGGAGCGAGAAATACAAGAGCGAGTCAGTCGCCACTTCACTCGGAGATAAGGGCTCTCATTTGGGCAATAGAATGTATGAGAAATGTAAGACAGTTTACTGTTACATTTTCAACAGATTGTTCTCAGTTTGTGAAGATAGTTTCGGAACTAGAACAATAGCCAGCCTTTGCAAGTTATTTGGAAGATATAAAGATCTTGAACAGAAGTTTCAATAGTTCGGGGCTCATTCATATACCACGGACGCATAATTATAGGGTGGACAATTTTGCACGCAGTGTAAGGAAGCAAATGTCGTTTGTTGTCCATATGGATGCAGAGCTACTAGTTTGGTTTGCAGAGTTTATATGAGTCTATTTAAGTTGCAGAAAAAAAGTACCCAATATATGGACTATTAAATATAAATATTCGAGTGCAATTGATCTCCACAACTTTTTTTGTTTTTTTTTATAAAATATTTCTATTTTCTTAAATTTATTATATTAAAAATAGATTAGTATATTTTTATTTCATAAACATATTATTTTCAGCTGAGGCACGAAGTTCACTTACATAGTGAATCAATCAAACCTGATTACTAGTAGAAGCAATATTACCGAAGCAATAGTACCGTCTATTCCAAGTAGATGGTGTTTTACGAATAGATCATTGAAAATTCAGAAAATTTATTGGGGACAAAGGTGGTATAGCACACTGGAAGGTTATGATGGTTTAATGGGAAAAAGGAATACAAGAGTGAGTCAGTCACCACTTCATTCGGAGATATGGGCTCTCATTGGGGCAATAGAATGTATAAGGAATCTAAGACAGTTTACTGTCACATTTGCAACAGGTTTTTCTCCATTAGTGAAGATGGTTTTGGAGCCAGAAGAATGACCAACATTTGCAAGTTATTTGGAAGATATAAAAATCTTAAAGAAAAGTTTCAATAATTCAGAGCTCATTCATATACCACTGACGCAAAATTAAGGGGCGGACAATCTCGCATGCAATGCAAGAAAACAATTTCCGTTTGTTATCCATATGGATGCGGAGCTACAAGTTTGGTTTGCAGAGTCTATATGAGTCTGTTTAAGTTGCCGATAAAAAAAGTACCCAATATATGGCCTATTAAATATAAATATTTGGGTGCAATTGATCTCCACAACTTTTTTTTTTTTTTTTTATAAAATATTTTTATTTTCTTAAATTTATTATACTAAAAATAGATTAGTATATATTGACTTCATAAACATAGCATACAAAAAAACTAATAAGTATATTATTTAATTATGACGAGTCAAGTTACTGTATATTAATATTTATGCAACTTTCAGATTTTTCTATCAAACATGAAAAATATTTACAAATTTGAAATTTGTTGAATGAATATATTAACTTATTTCTCATATAAACTTCAGAATATTTTTAATGTTTAATTAATACGCCATTTCATTCAATGTTTTACACAATCATTTATAAATTTAAATTGGTTTCAAGTTTTAGTATTTTAAACCAATAATAATAAATGCTATATAACCAAATATCCTATATATTTATTCACGAATACTTTAAATAATTTAGTTATCATCGGGTTACATATGATAATCTTATGATTGCGATATTTTGCGGGTTATTTTATGAAACGTGCAGAAATTTTATCAGGTATTTGAATGTTAAACGAAAATATTAACTCGTTCTTATTATAATAACCTTTAAGAAAATTAAAACTACATAAGACGAAAAAATAAATAAGAGATGTTAAATCTCATAAAAGAAAACTAAAACAATATAAGAAGGATTAACTAATATATTAACATAATTGAAAATATATTGTGTACAAAATTAAAATAAAAGATATGAATAAAACTTAAAAACATAAATTATCTACAAAATTTAATATCTCGCTTTGCAAGCGCGGGTTAAACGTTGATATTTTGTTATAAAAGATAACATAACTTAGACAAAATATTAACCTCATATCACTTCAAAAATAAGTGTCTTTTAGTTAGAAATATGTGTACAATTATTGATGTAAGAAAATGGATTTCCGCCAGTAGTTATGTTTATATGTCGTATAGTTAAATATTTAAATAATATTTATATTATTATTAAATAGATAATACATAATCAATACAAGAAATCTGGGATAAGCGTCCATCAATACATTTATCGTATTTATTATAGATCATTTAATTAAGTCATCTTGTTTGCTGTTGTGTTGATTCTTTAGAATCTTTGTCATTAGAGATGGTGGAGATTGATTACACTTTTTATGACAGTCGGAACACTCTCCTGCTGAACCAAAAGCTTTGCAATGAGGACGGCAAATCACATTGCATTCCGACTCCGATTTTGCTTCACCTTCGATAACAATCAATGTTAATATCATCATCATTATCCATGCCATGCTCAAAATTTTACTCATCTTTCTTTTATATGTGCTTTTCTTCTGGTTAATGTATAGGAATGAATATGTCATGATAGTGAACTTGCATCCCTATTTATAACTTGACTGCTTATTGGTAGAATTAAGTTTTTTTATATATTTTATTTTTGGACATAAATTTGAAGGTATGGTATCTAGGTGTAAGTAATACATATAAAAGCAGTATTTTGTTTATAATCTATTTTATTCTAATTTCTATATATCTGTAAAAAATACTCTATATATGTTTCATTTGTTGGGATTATTTTCCATTAAGCTTTTAATTTGAAATGAAAATTTTATTTCAACCCCTTCTAGTATGGAAATGAACTTACTATATGATCTTATTATATGTAATAGCAGAAATTTGGTACATAATAAATGTGTCATGATATGAACATACATCTCTATTTATAAAATGACTATTTCATGTCTAATTAATAGATTTTGTTTTGTTTTTTGGAAACTTAGATGAAGGTATATCATCTGTGTAGGATTAATTCATACCATATAAATATTTAGATTATAATATATTGAACACCAATTTCTATATATCACTGAAAAACAATCACTTTTTTATCTTTTGGGATTTTTTTTCATGTAGTTTTTATTATTAAAAATGCAATGTTTATTTCAATCCATTCTAGCATGGAAATGAAGTTACAATATGATCTTAGTCCATGTTTTGTCAGATATCTATTTTGGATGTATATTTTGTAGCATTTATTCTATTAAAATAGAATCGTTATATTTATAATTTATCTTGCATCTACTGGTATATTATAGAATGTGCCATCAAATTTTGAACTTAAATTTTATATATAGTTAAAGACAATTCCTTCATATTAAATATACTCGTAATATATAAAAATAAAATCTTAAATATAAATTTCTTAAGGTATCCTAAGAAGATTTTAGAGGAATTAAAAGTAATATTCTTTAAATAAATAAATGTCAATATTTTTTAAAAAATTCAATTAACTAGAATCTACATTATAATGAGGCACTTTGCTCACTCATCAGCGCGCCACGTCAGCGTTTTGTGGGCTCCACTTCTAAAAAATGTGAAAAAGTGTCAAGTCTATGGCTCGAACCCGGGTTATTGAGATATAAACACCAACATTTATACCAATAAACTAAAGGATACTTTATTACTTTATGGCCGAAACTAATATATATTTATGAAGGTCAGAATCCCTTGCTTCTTCGGCTTCTTCTGAGGGCCGAACCTACAAGTGTATTATGGGTTTCATTTTTAAATGAGATTCATCACGTTATATGAAAAAAAACCTCAAGTTTGCAACAATTATAGTTTTCCCATATTGTAAACTGTCGTCGTTTAACATGAGTTAGAGTTCTTTTCATCATTGTCTCAGACAAGTCTGAGTTACAGAGTTGCGCCGTGTATTTGTTCGCAATCTACTTTTTCACCGGTGAACTCTTCATCTCCCCATCTTAAATCGCTTGATCATAAATGTTCCTGATTTGTAGCCCCTCTGTAAACCATATATATATATATGATTCTCATCTTTGATGAATCCAATTTGCATCTCCACAAAATTCATTGATTCCTCTTAGCTTTAACAATCTTCTAGAAAATGTTTCTCTCTGCCTCTCCAGTTCCTCAAACCGGTGTCTCCGGCGTCCGTCACTCAACCTTCGGGTCTCTCCGTCTTGGTCGTAGTAGTCATAGCATAGCCTCTGGCCTCCTCTGCTTCTGGGATTCTCTAAACTTCAAGAAAGACAGGGAGTTTATGGGAATCACAATTCTCTTCCTTGATGAAAATGTAAGTTAATCTTCGATCTATCACACTTATTTAACATAATTTTTTAATTGATTTCCTGATTTTTTGTTGAATAATATTATTTGCAGATTCCGTGATTCATGGGTTTATTTCCGCTGGACGTACTAATCATTACATGCCATCTTTGAAAGCCGGTTCTATTGTGAAAGTAGATCATTTTTGAGGTTGCTAGGTGCTCAAGCATGTACAATATAACTGATTATCCATTCCTCATTCGATTCATCTTACCAACCATTATTGATGAAGTCATCACATGTGCTCCTGAGAACAATCTCCAGTCATGATTAGACTGTTCGACAATCTCCAAGTGATTGTGAACACAAACCTAGAACTTCCAGTTATATTATCATATTGCATATGGGTTTATATTATGTTTTGATATCATAACTGATATATAAACTCGCAGATGTGGTTGGGCAAATCCGTTCTGTCCAGGGCTCTGACCTCACCAAAGAAACAACTCGAGTCGTTACCCATCTGCTCATTGATCCTTAAGAAATAATCAACATACAATTCCATTTATATTATTGTCTATATTGTGCTAACATCAATAATAAAAACTACTTCCTACCCAAGATCTGTGGTCGTCTATATATCTCCCTTACTTATCAAACTAATTTTACACAAACCTTTATTTTACAGCTTAAAAGAAACCACAACAACCCAAACAATCTAAACAGCAAAAACTAAAATCTCAAAAAAGACGAATCATTAATGATCACTTCTCTTTTTTTTTCTAATCTTATAAATAAACTTCAAAACAAATATACCAAACCAATCACCTCAACTAAAACTCAACGACACATACATCGAGTCAGCTAAACAAATACAAACTACACGACCAATTATTTAACAGTTTACAAACTTACTTTCGCAGATGTTTACGACGAAGACGAAGACGACAACCAAAATCAGTGAAATGACCTAAACAAAAAAAGCAGAGTAAGTTATGAACTCTGATAAATACAACTAAAAATGATTTTTTTTTACATATTACCCATCAAATAAAGAAGAAACAAACACATCCACACATCAGGAGATACAAGAGACAATCCCGACAGACACAAAGGCGGCAACAACATCTCCACCTGCTCACTTTTCTTGTCTTATGAAAATAGCTTACATGCCCAATGTCAACAGACCAATGCTATTGTATTCTTATGAGAAATACATATATTCGTTTAAAACTCATTAAGGCCCAAATACCCAGAATTGTCACTCATTTTATTGTTATTTCTACAAGTCTTCATATATTTGTTTTAAAGGTCCGGTAAAAGCAATAAGTGTAAAAAAAAAACATATAACAAACATAATAAGGATAATAAAAATTATTATTTAATACACACAACTTACACAATTAAATTAGAGAAAAAATATCCAAAAACAAAAGGTACTCTCAACAACCTTAATATAATTTATGTACTCTCAACAGTACAATAAACAAATTAAAAGGACAAACAAACAATAAGTCTCAATGACACATCAAACAACACAACGAACTATGTCAATCACCTTACTAACACAGTTTAGTTCTTCATAAGTAGTGAATAATGCATACACAGTCCATCATCACAACTCTAGCCTTATAACAATTAAAAACTTGAAAAACAATGATCAACCCAAAACACAAAATTCACAGCTACAATAACCATAGCAAATATTGAGATGAAACAAAAATTCTTTCACTCAGCGCTTGCGCGGGAACAATCCCCCTAGTTTATATTCAGTTTCACAGTCAATGAGTTTAGTTTCATACCATATAAATATCTATACCATATAAATATCATATTTTCCGAAATGTAGCAGGATTGTTTTTCCTTTGGTTATTTTGGAATTATTCTATGGATTATATAACATGTGTTTGTGAGAAAATAATATAATATTTTTAACATAACGAGCATGTATATTTTACAACTATAAATTTATGTGGTGATTACTCTCTAATTTCTTACAGCTATGTATTCATTTGAGTTTTTTTCATTTCATATATGTGATGAAGTAAAAAAGTCTTTACGTTTTATTATACATTTTAATATTGACTAATTAAAATCTTCTCTATTAAAATAGAAGTACATTTGGAAAATAACCTTATAATCAAATGGGATATTACATGTCATGTCCCCGATCCTAGATAGGATCGGGGGGACGGGCCATGGTGCGGGGAGACGCACCAGTCAGGTCATTGGACCTTGAGACAAGCGTATCATGGCCCTAAATGAAGGTTAAGGGCATCAGTCAGATGAGACTTAACCAGGATAGGATGGAAACAAGGTTAAAGGAGTTGTGTGAGTGTTTAGGCAGCTGGACGAGTGTTGGTTTGAGTTCAATCAGCTCGGTTCAGCTGGTATTCAGTTCAATAAGATCTGTTCAGCTCACGGGAGCTGGTGGACTAGCTCACTCAGCTGGGAACTGCTGGAGGTAAGCTCAATCCGGTGAACGGTGCGTTCTGGTTCGGATCAGTGTGGACGAGTCTGGGACGGTTACTGGGCGAGCCGATGGTCCGGGTGCGGGACGGTTCGACCAAATTGGTCTTAGGCTTGGGACAGGGAGTGGGCAAGCTTCCAGAGTGTGAGCTAAGTCTCAGGTTTCGTTTGAAAAGGAAGGAAAAAGAAGAATAACCGCCATGGCCAGTTACTTGGTGGCGGGTAGGGGGAAAAAGAGAAGATAGAAAACTCAGACAAACTTCCAGAGAGAAAAGAGAGGCAAACCGACGGTTGGACGATCTGATCCGTGGTGGTTCCTGGTTGTTTCTGGTGGAGTTTGTTTGTGAGATCAAGAGGATGGATACTAGACAGAAAGACAAGGAGAAGGAGATTGAGAAGGAGAAGGAGACGGCCCC
>NC_027755.1:12810997-12835272 GCF_000695525.1 Brassica oleracea var. oleracea
GGCCACTCCTTACTCTGACTTCTTCTACTCTGTTTCTTCATATATATTGTACTATGGATTGTTTTATGATATTACAGGGAAGGATCTATCGATCTTAAGGCCTCGGCCTGATCAAATCCCCATGGAAGCCCCTTGTTCTTGTGTGGGCTGATCATGGCCGAGATCACTATGATCTGAGCCGGTTCTTTTGAATCTGATTATGGGAATATTTTTATTCTGAATTGTCATGTTTTATCATGAATTTTATTTGGTATTTGGATCTCTTTTTAAAGGGGTCAGATTTGAAATTTTTGATGATTGTTCTTGACTAGATTGGATCCGACCATGCAATGTGAACTGATTCTTGTTTTGTAATCTAACCTTGTGATTGTGTGTTTGTCTGTGTTGGATCCAGGACCAGAAATGGACCGTGGTAAGGGAAAAGCACCATGAGGACCGCGGTCACGGGAAGATGTGTGGTGATTGGGTTGATTCGGAAAATTGTGTAATTATTGTAGCCTATTGTGCAACTTGTGAACTTATGCGATTCTAGTGTGTGATCTATTTATTAGGATGATGAATGATGTATGAACCTAGGTTATTATCTATGAAATATCTATTTGCCCTAGTCGATGTTGGATGGTTTGAGTGTGAATGTTGGAACCTCAAAACTCTGAAAAAGACTTAGAATTGTTTAACACTTGAACTTGAATATGTAAATGAAACTGGTTGCATTGTTTGGTGAGGCTGCGGTCTGGTTGGATTGGGGAATCCAGGATCGGGTCTTACATTACAAGTTTCGCCACTGAAAATTAAACTAATATTTTCATTAATGGTATAATTTTCATTAATGGAATACCCCTCTTACTACACCTATTATATTTTTATAACCAATATTCACTTGTCTCTATAATATTATTTGAGAAGTCAGTTTCCTATGTGTCACACGCATATTAGTTTTTACGATGATTGATTACATAGGTACCCTTAATGAATTATAATTTACATTTATTAAAACAAATTATTTTTTATTTAGTATTTTCTGTTAATTAGATTTTACTTTAGTTCCTTTTTATATTTTTTTAAATAACATATATAATAAAAATGAAATCTTATTATTTTTTTCCTTTATATTCAGGAGTATCTATTAATTATATTTTAATTTTTTAAATTTTTCCAAACTAAATTTATAACTTATAATAATAATAATGAAAAATTTATAAAGTTTTAAACGATTTTTTAAAAAAAAATATATATGTATAATATAATTTATATGAAGAAAAGTTCACAAATAATATTCTTATTTAAAAATATTATTAAAATATACGTATACATCTAAGATGAAAAACCGGACTTGTACAATATTGCATAATTAGGTATATACACATTTAGAGTTTTCTTTGTTTTTGACGAAATTTTTATGACCGTTATACCCCTATTACATACATCTCGATGTTATACTACAGTTCGCTTGTAGCCCAAATCTTCGTTTTATATTTTATTTCTGATAATCCAAGTTTACATAAAATTTCTTATGTCAGACAAATTGAATTTTTTTAAAAAAAATATTTCCTCAAATCCAAAATTCATCGATTCTCGAAAAGTCGTTCCAAGTCCTCTTTTATATTCAATTGTCTATCTGTTCGTTGATTTCATTCATAATAACCAGAGTGAATTACTTACTCCATTCTTTCCAAACCATCCAATAGCGCTAAGATTTTAATGTCTCCCAGCGGTGGTGTAGCCCCTCGTCCTCCCTTTCCCTTTAGGATGTTCGCTATAGGCAGTGGCGTACCCATGAATTTTTTTAACATGTGTCGGTATATAAGTAAAAAAAAATATTCAAAAAGATAAAACAAATACTTTATAAAAGCACTATGCGATCTTTCATATCCTGAAATCTTTTCATCACAGTCACATTCATAATTTTCTCAAATACATCTTTCTCGATAAAACAAATTAAGCAATCATTCAGAAACTGATCTCCAATTCGATTTCGTCGATCTGTCTTCACGATCTTCATGGCTGAAAAACTTCTCTCAACAGTTGCAGTGGCGACCGGCAAAATCAACTTCAAAAGCCTATAAACCAAAGGAAATGACAAATGTTTTTGTGTTTCCACCAAAGTACGAGCAATTTCTCCAAGATCTTCTAAATGAGTAAACCTTTCATCATTTCGAATGTTATCAATATAGACATCTAACTGTTGGTCAAGAGATATGCACTCTCCCTGACTAAAGTCAGATGGGTAGAAAGTCGATAATCTCATCAGTTTTGAATGGTCAAACTGAGAGAACAAATCAATGGGAGATAATGAAGCAGCACAAATAAATAGTTCAGTGTTCATCTCATTAAAGCGGTCATTGAACTCTTGAAGCTGCAAATCCAAAATTGCATATAAGAAATTAACCTTATAGTGATGGTCATTTGTCACTCCTGTTTTTTTTCCTTCGCCTCCTTGTGTCAAGGAAATCTTCCTTCATATCAAGCTCTTCAATACCATGTTTCTTAGAGAAAGAAGAAACTTTAAGCATAAGAGCATTCCATCCATCATCTCTAAACTTCTGCAACTGTCTTTTCGTTGATGCTACTAAGGACATTGCATTCAAAATATATTGATCTCTGTTTTGAAGGGCCAATGACAAACTATTTGTGACTCCTAAAAGGTGAACCATCACTTGCAAATAGAACACAAAATCAAAGCTATCCACATAACTGAGGAGACCATATGCTTGACGTCTTTTTGAGTCATCTGTGCCATCCTCTCAACACATTCAAGCACTTTAACGATAGAAGAAAAACACTCAACCACACGCAGCAAAGTTCTATAGTGAGAGCCCCAACGAGTCATCCCTGGTCTTTGAACAGAAACATCTTGATTTAACTCTTTTCCAGTTTTGTGTTCTCCATCATTAACTTCTTTCTCAATCGTTTTTTTGTGACTCTCTCTGAGCGCATCTTTCCTTTTGGCAACTGCCACAACGACTAACTGAAGCTGATGAGCAAAGCAATGAACATAATATGCTGATGTGCTTTCCTTTGAGATTAATGACCTTAGCCCATTGAACTCACCCTTCATGTTACTTGCACCATCATAACCTTGCCCTCTCACCTTTGTAATGCATAATCCATACTTAGTAAACAAAGAATCAATTGCAGATTTCAAAGATGATGAAGATGTATCACTTACATGAGTAAGACTTATGAATCTCTCTTTGACTATCCCACTCTTTTCCACATACCGAAACACAACTGCCATTTTTTCTTTATAAGAAACATCAGTAGACTCATCCACCAACAATCCAAATACATCATGATCAATTTCATCAATAATGCTTTTGATTAGCTCTTCTGCAAAACAATGGACAATATCTTTCTGAATCTTTGGAGAAGTCATCTGATTGTTTCCAGGAGCATTTCTTAAAACAACCTTACTCATATCTTCATTTTGCTCGGCAGTGTATTTCAAGAGTTCAACAAAGTTACCATTATTATCAGTTTCTTCTTTCTCTTCATGCCCACGAAAAGGTAACCCTTGGCGCAACAAGAATCTTGAAGCATCAATAGAAGCATTTAATCGAATGCGATACTCATTTTTCGCGATATCATCTTGTTTATGCAAAGCATGTTTGATAGACTGGCCTTGATTCATCACGTTTTCACACTTCATTGCTGCATTGTTGTGAAAACTGTTAACAGCTCCTACATGCTCTGAAATATTTTTAGCTTTATTCCAGCTAGAAAAACCGTCAATGGTCCATGCATCATTTCTTCCACCTTTACCAGCATTGTCTCTGAACAAGTAACAATATAGACAAAAAGCTGCATCTTTCTTCACATTGTATTCTAACCAATTTGGAAACTGATCAAACCAAGCAGGATTAAAGCGTCTTAGCACGCCTCCTTTCATTGATTGTTTGAAAATATGACCACGAGGTTGACAAGGACCTCTCATCAAAGATATTATGATTACCTCATTCTTTTGATTCGCATTATATTCTGATATTCTTTTCCGATCAGCAGGATTGTGGGAACCAAAATTCACACTGTCGATTTCCGTTTAAATTTGGAAAGTTAGGAAAACCCTAATTTCCCAGAGGTCCCGGATATCTGCTAAACCACGCGCCAAGCAACTAGAACACGAAATAAAGACAAGAAAAATAAGAAATCGTAAAAAGAGAGCAAAAAGAAGTCTTATTCCGAATTTGCCTATGAGCGTTTACAACAAGGTAGGAGCCTCGGCTACGAGAGCTGTCGGCGAGTTCCCTAGTTCTAATAACCTAAGACTGCATAACCTAGTTGAGTCGCAGCTCGGAATAACAAAAACAGAAAGTTGCCTAATTTCTCTAAGTGCTAAGTTTGCTCTGAAAAAGTTCTCCTCTTGTGCCTCTCGCCTAGGACTCCTTATATACTCCCTCCAATGTCGGTTTGAGCTTCACTCTTCTACCTTTAAGCCGTCATAACTTGGAAATGGAGATATTCCATTTTTCTCGATATTCATGATTATCCGCGGAAACTTAACATTTATCTGCAGAAATTTGACATTTATCTTTTCTTGCAGACTAAGCATAAACCGCCATAGTATCTATGGGCTTTTCCTTTAAAAAATCATAAGTGGGTTTCTAATCACGTTTTAGACCATTTGGGCCGTCTTTCGACTCGAAACGTTTATTACGATGTTTATCGATAAAACTAAACTTTCCACGATTTTTATCATAAAGTTTAATTGATAACTCCAATAGATGAGAGTGAGAAACGATATGGCTGCGGTACATAGAAGCTAGCATCAAGGAACAGACGAGAATGCACGGATTTGGGTCGTACTGTTGATCGACGTTTGAGACAGTTCGGTTGCTACGTAGCGACCGAACGAATGGCTTGGTCGGTCGCGGGTCGGTCGCTACGTAGCAACAGACCGAGGGGCTTCGTCGGTCGCTACGTAGCGACCGACCGAGTAGCTTGGTCGGTCGCCACGTAGCGACTGGCTCGTTTTGGACCGGTCGTTACGTGGCGACCTTGTTTGGATGATTTTCCAATGTTTTATGAATGTGTTCTTGGACTATGGGAGTTTAGTTTCAATGGATCAACTGAGATTAGTGCAAGGTTTCTCCTCAAAGTTCCTTGTAAATATTTCTTTACGAAGAATACTTTTCGTAAAGACGTTCATGCTGACTTTTACTGATATTGGGATGTTAACTTCGTCGTGTTCGTTTTTGACCCCAACAGATAGCCCCCAGCCCGTTAGAATCGTGGATTGCGATGATATTCTAGCGCGTGGTTTGGCGATTTAGGCAAGATAGGCGTATTTGGACGAAGTTTATATCCAAGAATCTGTAGACAAATAGTAACTTTTAATGCCTATAAGAAGGGAGGTAATTTTCCTCATAATTTTCACTCACTTATTTTCATAAGAAGTTTATTGAGAAAAGAATTTATTTCCCTCTCTTTCTCTTTTTTCTTTAAGTTTAAAAGATGTTTAGCAGAAAATAGACTTTGAAAAGAGGTACCTCCCGTGGTTCATCATCCGAGGGTGTTCACGATGACGATATTCTTGTCCCAAAGGCCGAGTCCTTGCCTCACTCGATAGATCCTGCCGATGGTGAGGCGTACTGGATAGCGAGATATGGTTCGATTACTCTCCCCAGCGAGAAGTCATTTCCTGTCATGAGCCAGCGTTTGGTCGAAAAAGGCGCGCCGAGCAGAAGCACTGGCGAATTCCTTAAGGCCGTTTGGGCGTTCTGCCGGATTTCAGACGCAGTAGAGTTTTAGATTCCTTGTCGAGGGGAAAGTGCTGATAATCCCCCGGAGGGTTATTTTACCTGCTACGAGTCATTCTTGGTGCGCTGTCGTCTGTGGTTTCCGATCCCTGAAATCATAGTCCGTGTGTTGGACCGTTTTGAGGTATCGATTAGCCAGCTGAATCCCACCAGTTTTCAGCATCTCATTGGCGTCGTGATCCTAAGCTATGAGCATGGTCTCTCCCTTACCACTGATCACTTTGAAGCGATTTTTAGGCTGCACCTTGTTTCGAAACCGCACCTCTACCGGTTGGTCCCTCGGAAATATATGAAGGTGATTAAGGGGCTTATTTCCAACTCTAACTCGTGGACAAAGTTCTTCTTCTTTTTCCGTATAAACGCTGCATCCGTCGAAGAGAATTGCATCCCATTGTTTCGGAGCAAGCCGAATGACAGTCCCTTCATCAACCCGCTTTTCCCATTCCCCGAAGACGTGATCGAAATGAGAGATCTCCTTAGGAATGGTCCGTTTTTCTGGACCTTATTAACGCCGAGGAGAGTCCGCAAGGCATTGAGACTTGTGCATCCCGATCTTGGAATGGGTGTAGAAGCGATAGTGATTCTGAGTCCAATGATCATGCTTCTCGCGACGTTCCCGCGGAGGAGACGAACGTGAGGTCCTCCAAGGGTAAAGGCATTGATCTCGGTGATATAGATTTTTCCGTAGATGACTCTATTCTTCCAGGATGGGATCCAGACCTTGCTTATGGTGACAGTAGTGGTTCGAGCGAGGTACCTATTCCGGATTTTGACGAGTTCTTTGCCGGCTTACCCTTGAGTTTCGATCCTCCTTCGTCCAAGGAAAAATTGGGAAGGTCCAAGGTAGTCGCGGAAGGATCACGCATAATCAACGGGGTTAGTCTCTTTCTTTTTTAGGAACTTTTCGGATAGAATCATGCGCTTATCTTTTTCTTTACGTTTGTCATTTTTGCAGGGCCTGAACATGCTTGGCTCAGCCCTTGAAACGAGCCACAGGGAGGCCATGGTTTACCGCTTCAAGGCAGAGAAAGCGGAAAAGGACCTTGCGCGTATGCAAAACGAAATTTTAGAGCGAGATTTGAAGCTTGCCAAGGATCATGACAAGGCCGGCCGTCGAGCGGAAAGGAGTGGTAGGAGAGAGGTTGTCGAGGTGATGAGAAACCGTGCTTCTCAGTTCAAGACCGAGTATGGAAACCCTAAGGAGGCTTATTCCTTGGTGGGCGATTTTCGCGAGTGTCGTGGTTCGGTTGGTACCCTCTGGAAGACGCAGGCGGACGACTTTGTTTTCAAGGATGAGATGGAACTCATGAAAGGTGGCATGACTGATCATGCCCATGCTGAGGCGCTTATTTCCCCGATCGATGGGAGGATTCTGGGATTCTGGGATCCAATTCCGGATTCTCTCGATACAGAGGAGGTCGCGACCGAGGGTGCTGGTTATGATGAGGAAGTGGATTGTCCCGCGGATGCATTCGGAGCTTCCATGTCCGGGGGTTTTAACTTTGATCTGTGAGAATCGAAGTTAGCATTTGACGGGAAGAGGTTTCCCCCTATCTTGTGTTTATGGCCGAGTGTGGCTTTTATTATCTATATCTGTCCGAGTGTGGCCTTTATGTTGAGACTTTGTGTGGGCCTGTTTGGCCGCTTTGTTATTATCGGGACTGGCCGTTGGTGGCTTCGAATCCCTGCCGCTTTGCGGTTTTATATATGATGAATATTTATCGAACTACTTTGTTCTGAATATGTCTGAAATAAATATGAGTTGTCGTCTCATATTTAGTTCTAGTGAGACGTTCAATCTGTTGGTTTGCTCGAGATGTGAATTTTCGTAAAATTTATTTATTTATTTTTACGAAGTTTCATGAACGTTAAGATATGGACGCAGAGACATTTTTTAAGATCTCGTATCATTTTTTAGATATCATGTCTTGAGATGTTAGAGACCAGTGTGCTGGGTTTAGGACAAGACCTAGGTTTACTTTCGGTTTTAAGGTTTATGCGGTGACTAGCCGGCTATCAATTTTCCTGTTGCGATTTCAACCTGATTCATACCGATTTAAAGTCCGTGATAGGTTCTCGGCTTATACGACTTGTATGGTGTGAATCGAGCATCTCTCCAGAGACAATTTTTAAGCCAATTTGAAGTGCTTGACCAAAATTTCGGATTTTTTATATAGCGCGCTTTTATCCTTGTGTCTGATGTTTGAGGATCAGAATGATCAGGGTGCGTTTCTTTAAGACGGCTGATGTGTTCGTAGGGGCCAATCGACGAGCATGATGTAAATATTTGTTGAAATTTTATTGTCGCGTTTGGACAGTTGTTCGTATAGTTCTGATTCTAACTTTGGCGACGTCTCGTTTTTATTTCGAAGACTATACATTCGTTTTAAGTTCTGAAAGTTTTGCGAATGTTTTGCGATTTGGACCAGATACGGCCGTTGTAAATAATTTAATGTTTGTAGAGATTTTTGCGTAGCCGAAGCGTAAGAGTTCATAAAATGCGTATTGTAGTAAAAGTTTTAAAAAGCTCGAGTACAATAATGCATGTTTTAAAACGTGGGAGTATACGTGTATACGTACCCACCCCCACCCCCACCCCCCTTTTTAGAGAGGGAGATAGCTGAACTCGTCTTTCGACGAGCTGCCTACGTACACCTTTTCGAGGATCAAGCCATCTCGTAGTTCTATATTGTGCCAGGAGTGTTTCTACTCGGTGGTTGGTGCTGTGTTGACCGCCTTAATCGTGGTGACTGTGGCAGGTCCGGGTTTTTCTTTTCCGGTTGAGTGACAGCGTTGACTTCGGAATCATGCTGAGTTCCGATATCTGAGGCGTTTGCTCCAGCAAGCGATGTCGAGTCGTCTTTCTTTGAAGTGTTTTCGGCTGAGGGCTGAGTTAACTTCATGCGTTTATGACTTACCATCGCGGTGGTTGTGATTTGTCTTAACTTATGCTCTCCGAGAAAACAAAGTCGCGACTGTTTCTGACAACCCTAGATGGCAGCAACCCCGCTCTGGGTCGGGAATTTGATGCCCAGGTTATATGTAGATGGAACGGCTTTCATGGCGTTCAGCCATGGGGTTCCCATGAACATATTATAGATGGCAGGATGATCGACCACCGTGAAGTCGATGATCTTGGTGACTTCCTTGGCCATGACTGGTAGCCGGATTGATCCGAGAGTCATTGACGTTTCGCCTGAAAAACCCGTCAATGATTTTGGTATCGGGGCAATTTCCCCGAGTTCGATGTTCATCCTCTTGAGAGTGTCACGGAAGACAACATTAACCGTGCTCCCTGTGTCAATGAGGACTCTTGCGACTTCCAGATCTCGTCATGATGAGTGGATCACAGTGAGGCTGATCGATTCCGCCGGCTTCCTCTTCCGTGAAAGTTATCGAGTTGCTTTGACCATCTCGGGGAGGAGACCATGTAGGCCAATTTGCACTTGACTCGGCCTTCCCCTGGTAGGCCTTGATGGTCGAGACCGTGTCGTTGCAGTACTGTGATCCTCCGATGATCATGTTCACTCTGCGACGATTGTTATCGTTTCCTTTGTCGTCCGATCTCCTTCCCTGTTTATCTCCTGCTTGATTTCTCCGAGGAGAATTTTCTGCGGGTGGACTTTTGTCGGTTTTTGGAGGATGGTCGGTCTCAAGGATGAGATCTTTAACGCTGGTTACTTCGGAGAGCTTTCCAACTAGTAGCTTTGTGGCCAGTCTCGCTCCTAAGACTTTGCAGTTAAACGTCGAGTTTCCTCGAGTCTGGTGGAACTCGCAGAAGGTGTTTTCGTCGTATCCTGGATTACGAGTCCATGTATTGCCCAAGGTTCTGTCTTGTTCCGAACTGACTGCGTAGTTATGTGCCCCTTGGAGTTCTTCCCCCTCGTGATGGACGTACTTGTCGTTACGAGAGTTTTTCTTTTTAGTCTTTTGGTCTGCATCTTTCGAGGACGTCTTTGTCGGCTTATGTTTTTGCGACAAAACTTTGGTTTCTTCCTCGATTATGATGTAGTCTGTTGCCTTGTGAAGGGAGTCTTGGATCGTTCGTGGTTTGTCGAGGGTTATCCATTTTCTGAATTTCGAATTGTACCAAAGCATTTTTCTAAGTGCGTCTATGGCCACCTTGTCGCTTACCGCTAACCCTTGACATAACCAGCTTGAATCAACTTATAAATTCGCGGAGAGGTTTGTCCTCTCTCTGGGATAGACTCAAGAGATCGACATCGGATGTTTCTCTATCTATGAACATAGAGTACTGTTTGAGAAATTCCGATGCGAGCTGGCGGAAACTTCCGATGGAGTTTCGCTTAAGGAGTGCGAACCATTCGAGCGCCGCTCCTTCCAGATTTTTGACGAACAGACGGCAGTAACCGGCATCTTTTTCGCTCTCCTTCAGTGTGGCCCTTCCCATCGTGATGTGGAAGGCTTGAAGATGCGCTTTAGGGTCAGTCGTACCATTGTATATTGGTACTTTGATTTTTCCTGGGTCAGATACCTTGGTATCAGAGATGCGAGCAGTTAAAGGTGTTTTTCGAGCTCCCTCAAGTAATCTGTCGATCTCTGGGGCAGCGCTGGTAGCATGATGGATCTGGGATTTCACGGCCCTTACTTCTGCTGCGGTTTTCGTTATGTAATCGCGAAGGTCGCGTATGTCCGATTTTTCGCCAGCAGCTTTCCGAGCCTGCCGGCGTTTGCTGCGAGTAATCTTGGTTTGTTTTTCGGCTAACTCCTCCTATTCGACCCAGTATAGGTTTTCCTCTTCTTACGTCATAGGTTTATCGAATGGAGAGTCTTCCCGAGCCAAACGGCTTCTGGTTCTTCTTGGATGTATGTCAGGGTCCTCTTCCGTATCGTCGAAAACGTCGCGGGGATCCAAGTTGACAGGCTCGACTTCATCGACCTTTGTGTCCCTTGTGGGAGGTAGAGGGTTTTTCAGAGTTCCTTTTCTCAGCAGGGGATGTTTCGCTGGGGTTTTGACCCGAAGGACGTTCCCGCGACGTTCCAGGCCTGTCGAGTGGAGTTGTGATGTCGAGTCTTTTCCCGCGAATCTTTGTGGTTCCGCGGGGATGGATTGCTCGAGTCCTTGTTGTCAAGGTTTCGACCTGTTTAGTCAAGGTGTTCACGAGTCAATCATGTTCTTCCGACCTTTTTTCATAGGTTGTGAACATCTTTTTAAACTCCTCGAGCGTTTTGGCGTTGGCTGGTGCGTTGGCCGCGGAGACATCTGCCGCTGGAGTGTTGAGATTGGTGTTGCTTCCTCCATTGAGAGGAGTCTACAGGTTATTCGTGTCATCAGTTGTCATGTCTGGTTGAGCGTCTTGTGGCTGAGAGTTAGATTGATCCGTACCCCCCCTCCTTCTAGCGCCAAACTGTGGGAACCGAAAATCGCACTGTCGATTTCCGTTTAAATTAGGAAAGTTAGGAAAACCCTAATTTCCCAGAGGTCCTGGATATCTACTAAACCACGCGCCAAGCAATCAGAACACGAAATAAAGACAAGAAAAATAAGAAATCGTAAAAAGAGAGCATAAAGAAGACTTATTCCGAATTTGCGTATGAGCGTTTACAACAAGGTAGGAGCCTCGGCTACGAGAACTGTCGGTGAGTTCCCTAGTTCTAATAACCTAAGACCGCATAACCTAGTTGAGTTGCAGCTCGGAATAACAAAAACGGAAAGTTGCCTAATTGCTCTAAGTGCTAAGTTTGCTCTCAAAAAGTTATCCTCTTGTGCCTCTCACCTCGGACTCGTTATATACTCCCTCCAAGGTTGGTTTGAGCTTCCCTCTTCTACCTTTAAGCGTTCATAACTCGGAAATGGAGATATTCCATTTTACTCGATCTTCATGATTATCCGCGGAAACTTAACATTTATCTGCGGAAATTTGACATTTATCTTTTCTTGCGGACTAAGCATAAACCGCCATAGTATATATGGGCTTTTCCTTAAAAAATCGTAAGTGGGTTTCTAATCACGTTTTAGACCAATGTTGGCCGTCTTTCGACTCGAAACGTTTATTACGATGTTTATCGATAAAACTAAACTTTCCGCAATTTTTATCGTAAAGTTTAAGTGATAACTCCAATCGAAGGGAGTGAGAAACGATATGGTTGCGGTACATAGGAGCTAGTATCAAGGAACAGACGAGAATGCACGGATTTGAGTTGTACCCGTTGATCGACGTTTGAGACAGCTCGGTCGCTACGTAGCGACCTGATCCGCGCTGGATCGGTCGCTACGTAGCGACCGAACGAATGGCTTGAAGATTTCTCCTCAAAGTTCCTTGTAAAGATTTCTTTACGAAGAATATTTTTCGTAAAGACGTTCATGCTGACTTTTACGGATATTTGGATGTTAACTTCGTCGTGTCCATTTTTGACCCCAACAAGGATCCCATGGTAGATTATCTAGATCATCTAAATCACTCTGAGATGATGATGGAGGAGGTGAAGATGGAGGAGTGATGGAGGAGGTGATGATGGAGCTTTTATTTTCAAATTTATCAAAAATTTCTCCATATCTTCAACTGAAAAAAGAAACGACAAACCAACTGTTAAAAAGTCAATAGAAGTATACAAAATATAATATAATTAATAATTGAATAATATACAACATTCAAAACGTTACGTACTAAGAAAAACTTATAACCTATACAATATTCAAAACTTCATCTAAATATAAAGTAGAAAATATTACTACTAAAATTACATAATTAGATAACTAGATCACTAAAAGCAAATTAGATTGTCTTTTAAATATCAAAAGGAGCTTGCCTATTTTGATGGCGATTGATAATCTGGTTTGCTTGATATTTTCTTAAAGAAGATGACAAACGTTTTCGTTAACAGAGTAAAAGGTACAATTTTCTAACCTAAATTTATTTGGGCTTTTAATTTTAAGGTAATTATTAATTAAATATACTTGTAAAATACGTGGGTTAGTTATTTGGCTTGTAGTAGAATTTTCTGTAATTAATAATAAGAGAGTTAGTGGGTTAGAGATCAAAGGTGTGTCGAACTATATTAAATTTGGTTTAATCATTCAATATTACAGAATGTGCATATATATTAAAAAAAATATTAAAATAAAAGGTGTGTTTGTTCTGGTTTGGGTGGCGTACAAAAAATTCTATTTTGAGAGACAAAGTAGAGAGACAAAGTAGATCTGGTTTGGGTCCGGCATACGGCCCGGAGCCCTTTTTCTCCTGTTAGGTTGTTTGTTCCTTGTTTCTCTTTCGACTTCTCTCCCTTACTGCCTTGTCTGAGCTCTAGTCCAGTATTTATCCTTCGTCGTTTGGAGTTGAACGACATCAACGGTGGCTCTGCGTCTGGAGTCAAGGCGCGGTAGTGTGGAGGGTTCTGGCGTGGTGAAGTCGGCTTGTCAGGTTTTCAGTGAAGATCTCTCTTGCGGTTCAGTCTTCGGCTCAGGGATGGTGGTTTAATTTTGGCTTTCTTGTTTTGATTTCAGCTACGGTGCAAGCGGTGGATGTCAATGGTGCGATTGTGTTTGGTTGTTGTGGGGGCGTGTGGTTAGAGCAAGAGGTCTAACACCTTTGAGAAGACTCAGGTTTGCTTTGATGCTATCTTTGTGGTTTAGAGTCCTTCTCCTGGCCTTTGAATAAGTGTCCTTTCTGGATTGTCTTGTGCCTCTCTTGTCCTCGGTGGCTTCGGTTAATGGAAGCTTTATAAAGAGGTTGAAGCTGTTGATTCTCCGAAGAACGTTCAGTTGAGAAGGGAGCTTAATTTCCAGGCATTTGCCTGTTTGCTTCTTTGTTGGTGTAGGGTGTTTGGCTTGCTTGTTCTGGTTTGGTTCCGTGAACTTTAGCTTCAGGTTTTCTTGGTCTTGGGTCATTGTGAAGACATTGCATCGCTGTTTCTTCCTGGTGCGGTTCGAGGCAAGTTTTCCGGCTCGTCAAAACTCAGAAGTCTTATCTCTAGTCTCCTCCTCAAGGTTTGTGTTCGAGACTGGATGCAAGAGTTATGATTAATCTTGTGTTTGTAGTAGTTTTTGTATGGAACCCGTTGTTTGGATTTGAGCTTCCCCTGTGTGGGCTATATGCTTTTGGGGATGTTAAAGTGTATCCGCCGGATTTAGTTGTTCAATCTTGTATGTTCCTCTATTTCATCAATCAAAATCAGTTGGAAAAAAAAAAGGTGCGTCACCTAACACCCCATTGACTAACATAGGTCCGTCTCTGGCTATAGGTGAAGAACCTTTGGGCATTAGGGTTACCCCTTATCACACACCTTCAAGCATCAGTAAAATTTTAAGCGCCCTCGATGATGAAGATGAAGTCGCAGTCATAAGGGAGTAAAAAAAAACTATAGCTTCTTAAATCTTCATCTTTTCCTTCCATATTATGAAAACACCTCTGTTCTAGTCTTGATTTCCTACTCTTTAGTGATGAAGACCTGAAAGCAATGATTGTTGACAGGCCCTGCATTCTGCCACAGAATCCCCGAGCAGTCGGAATCCGCCGTCACCGCAGTTCTTCTAATCCAAGCTCGCGCGGTTGCGGGGTGGAGACGTATGCAAATGCATAACGACAGCGTCCTTGATGCTGAGGTTGAGAGGCTTGCCGTTATGATTTACCGAGAGCACGTTACGGTCCTCTGAATTCACGTTCTTTCTTCTGCTACTTTGGCTTTGTGTATGTGTTTTAGTTGTTTGTATACCCGAACTTTTATCCCTATTCTATCTTTCCACCTTTTTGTAAAACAGACTCGTGTTCCTATCTTATTACCTAATTGATAGGATTTGTATAATGCAATCGTTGTTCTACCTTCAGTTTGCCACTTAAATTTGAGCTTTAACTTTCTATGCAGTTGTATGTACACGATTAGTAAATCACAGTCATAGTTCTTTTTTTTTTTTTTTGAACACCAAATATTATAAATCTTCCAACCGACTAGTTGGGGAAAGCAGAGCGTAGTAGAGACTTGGCCAAAGAATCAGCCATACAATTCAGAGAACGAGAAATGAAGCTAAAAGAAATACAAGAGAAACGAAAAGATAGGTTCTCGATGTCCCGGATGATTCCGTAGAGTTCAACCGAATGGCACGTCGAGGAGATGGCAGCAATGAGCGCCTGGCAATCTGATTTAATGCAGATTTTGGAGATTCCAGCTTCAGCAGCATGGACGAGAGCGGACCGGATAGCGAGGGCTTCCGCCATCATGGCCGATGGGATAAACTCGAAGACGCCTGACCCCTTTAGCAGCACATCACCTTCCAAACTCATGATGCACCAGCCACAGCCAGCTCTGTACGTCGAAGCTATCCAAGCAGCGTCAGTGAAGCAGGAGAGCTCGGTGAGAGGTCGATGCAATGGAAGATTCTGAAGGTTGCGAGGCACTGGGGGCGATAACAGGGAATCCTGAGCATTGTTCCACTCCTTGGCTGTACTAATAGCCTTGGAGAAGATTTCCTTAGGTTCGAAAACTCTGTTTTCAAAGATACGTTGGTTTCTTGCTGTCCAAATTACCCAGCAGACCCAAGGGAAGATGGTTTTCTTGACCCCTAGCGGGGGCAGATTGATGAGGGTTGATGTTGCTAAGAATGCTGACGCAAAGGATGGCATATATGTTGGATCAAAGTCTTGTTTCCATATGTTCTGAGCCCAAACATGTCTTGAGAAGCTACAATGGAGGAAGAGGTGCTCGGCTGTTTCCAATTCTCCACAATGTCGGCAGGTGATTTGATTGAGCAATCCCCTCTTTGCTAGGTTTTCTCCTAAAGGGAGAGCTCCATGTGTAATCTTCCATAAGAAGAGTTGTAGTTTAGGGGAGACTTTGGCAGTCCAGATTGCCTTGCATAAGGTCTGTTCCACCACTCTCTGGGCCTCTGTTACCTCTCTGATCTCGGCATTGCACTGGGATGCAGCGACATAGTACCCTGATTTCACAGAGTAGCTCCCTGATTTTGTTGCGAGCCATGCAAAGGAGTCTGGTGCTCCTGTAATGCTAGGACGGAGCTGTAGGATTTGAGGGAGTAGCGATGGGAGTGAGCTCATGATTCTCGGGATATTCCAGTTCCCGCTTCCTCTACAAATCAGGTCAGAGACAAACAGATCTTGATCGCTTTCGGTCACAGGTCCCATAGGTATACTCGGGTGTTCCGTACTCAATCAAGGATCTTTCCATACCCTGGTGTCGTCACCGTTGCCAATGGCCTTGCCCAGCTTGGTGATCAACAGGTCCCTACCCGCGAGGATGCCCCTCCACCCATGTGACATTGTCTTTGTCTCTTGAACATGAAGGAACTGAGCAGAGCCACAATATTTTCCTTCCAAGACCCGAGCCAGTAGGCAATCAGGCTTAGTGACGATCCGCCACGCTTGTTTCGCAAGAAGAGCTGTGTTGAAGGCTTGAATGTCGCGAATGCCGAGGCCTCCCAGCGCTTTTGGCTTCGTGAGTTTGCTCCAGGCTACCATACACATCTTTTTCTTCTCCGGGGAAGAATCCCACCATAATCTGGTTAAAGTAGACTGAATGCGGATGCATGGGCTGATCGGGAGAAGGAAACAGGTCATTGCGTGTGAGGGAATCGCTGAAAGAACAAACTTCAGCATAACGAGTTTCCCCGCTCCTGAGAGCTGCCTTGACGACCAGGAAGCGGCTTTCACCCTGATACGATCAACAATGCTAGTAAAGAGGTCCTTTTTTCGCCGTCCAAAGTGTTCGGGGAGACCCAAATATTTGCCCGTTCCTCCCTCTTTCTCTATCCCGAGGTGTGATTTAACACGTTGCCGTATTGCCTGCGGGGTCTTTGCGGAGAAGGAGATGGAGGATTTTGAAGCGTTGATTAGCTGTCCGGACGTCATTTTGTACTTCTGAAGAATGTCCATTAGCGCCGAGCAACTTTCCTCATTAGTATTGAGGAAAAACATAGTGTCGTCTGCAAACAGCAAGTGGTTTAGGCGAGGGGCAGACGTGGACACTCCAAGACCAGCTAGATGCCCGCTGCGTTGCGCTCGTTTGCATAGTCCCGAAAGAACTTCTCCACATAGGATGAAAATGTACGGAGAAAGCGGGTCGCCTTGTCTTATGCCTCTAGATGGCACAACTCTCCCATGAACAGAGTCATTAACCAAGAAGGAATATGTTACCGACGATATGCATTGCATGATGAGATGAACTAGACCAGTCGCATAGCCGAACCGAAGCAGGACCGTCTCGATGACCTTCCATTCAAGACAATCGTATGCTTTACTCATATAGGTCTTCACCGCCATAGAACAATGGATCACTGCCTCTGATGCCTTGAGAGTGTGAAGGATCTCGTGTGTGATCAATACGTTATCCAAGATGGCCCGGCCCGGCACGAAAGCTGATTGGGTATCCGAGATGATGTCCTGAAGCGTCGGTTTGAGGCGTAGAGATAGGATCTTCGTGATGACTTTGTAAGAGACGTTACACAGCGCGATCGGCCTGTAATCAGCCACCACTTTCGCACTAGTCGACTTCGGTATCAGCCTGATATATGTGGTGTTTGTCGCAACTGGCATGTTACCCGTGCGAAAGAAAGCTTGCACCTCCAGGACCAGGGAGGGACCAATAGTACTCCAGTTGGAGTGAAAGAAACTCGCAGAAAAACCATCCGGCCCTGGCGCTTTATCCGGATGTATTAGGAACATAGCTTGTTTGATTTCGTCCACCTCCGGTATGGTCTCAAGTCGATGGTTCATCTCGTCCGAAATGCTAGGAGTAATTGCTGTAGCAACAATATTTGACAAAGTCGTGAGAGGGGCGCCTGAGCTGTCCGAGGTAAAGATATCGTCGAAATACGATGATATTTGTCCCGCTATCTGATCTTCCTCAAAATAAGCTTTCCCATCGCCGTCCTCCAGCACTGACATTCTGTTGCGGGCTCTGCGCCCTTTGGCAATTGCATGGAAATAGCCTGAGTTCTTGTCACCTGCAGAGAGCCACATGATCCGACTACGTTGGCGCCAAAACTCCTCTTCCTCCTTGTATGCAAGGCGTAGCTTAACGTTGAGGGAGGCAATGTGAACATCATCCCCATTATGGTCAGACATGGCGGTCTCAATATCTTGTTTGAGATTGCTTATCGTCTCTTTGCTGTTGAAAGACTGGATCCGAGTCTAGTCAGATATCGTTCTGCGGCAACGTGATAATTTAGCATCCATAGTCAGAGTGGGTTCTGCGTTCCATACTTCAGCAATAAGTTTCTTCACCTCCTCGTTATCCTTCAGCCTGCGATCGTATCTGAATAGGCGATTTCGTCTTCGGTTTGATGAGTCAAATACAATGATCAGCGGTCTGTGGTCGGACGTGTCGAAATCTAAATAGTGACATATGCCTGTCAGAAAATGATCAGACCAAGCCGGGTTCACCAATGCTCTATCAAGTCTGCAGTACACAAGGTGAGTTCGTCGTCTTCCTCGCCATGAGAGGGGGATACCAGTGTGCTTGAGATCAAATAGGTCACAGCTGGTTAACATGCTGCGAAACGCCCCAAAGGAACCTTCAGCTCTTTCCGGGCCGCCATATTTTTCGCTATTGTCAATGATCTCGTTAAAATCTCCAGTAAGAATCCAAGGAGTGGTCCTTGTTATTGCAAAGGAGATAAGCAGATCCCATATAGCAGAGCGGTGTGATGCTTCCGGGGCTCCATAAACAAAAGTAGCAAAACAAGTTTCTCCTTTATATGAGATGATAGTATCGATTACATTCTTTGACGAAAATAATATTTGAAGATCAATGTCTTGCTTCCAGTAGAGAGCAAGCCCACCACTATTAGGTCTCTCAGGGGGAACTAAGTGCTTTCGGTCAGCTCCAAGAAACTCTAGTTCTTTCAAAACAAATGCGTCCGGGTTTTTAGTTTCCATGAGGAAGATTATATCAAGGGAAGCTTGCTGGTTAAGCTCCTTGATCCGCTGGACTGTCATGGGGTTCCCCAGCCCATGACAATTCCAGCTTAGCTTAGCTAAGGAAGATCGGTTTTTGACAGCCGAAAATCCATCGACTGCTTTGTGGTTGGCGGGATGAGTGTGATCGGGGGTACTGCTGCGGAAGGGACTTGCCTTGAGTTCCTCCATCGTCTTGAAGTGGGCTGGTTAGAGGTCCCTGGGGAAGCTTGGACCTGCGCCAATTTCCTCTTTCGGGATCCCACTCCAGAATAAGTCTTGGGACTGAGTCTGATCGTAGTGCGTGAAATGTTAGTCCTCGCAGGTCTGCCTCGTCTACGGGCCGTTTTAGCCGTTCCAGTGTCCAGCGGTGATGCCTGGGGTGTTGAGTCTGTCGTGTGAGGGGGAGCTAGGTCAGCAGCAGGTAAGACATTAGCAGTGGAGTTTCTCAGTATCCTTGCTGCTGTTTCCTCCACTGTACCATCAATCTCAGTTTGCAGTACTCGTTTTTGACGTGCTGCTCTTTCCACTAGGTCGTCTACATTCATGTATAGCAGGGTCGATTCGTTGAGTTCCTCCATCACTGATTCCAAGGTTGGTAGGCCAGGAGGTTGTGGAAGAACATCCATTCCCAAGTTGGCTTCTTCTCCCGCTCGAGGGGAATGGTTCAGTCGCTGTTGAGATGTAGCTTCCTGGTCTGGGATGGTAGGCCTTGCTCGACCCTGAGGTCTCGGAGATCGGCGCGTCGTCACATTGTTGAGATTTTCCTCAGCATGAGTGGCAATAAGGGTCTGGAAGTCCGTGATGTTTATGTTTCGCCCCAGAGATGGTCGAGGGGAGCACGATTGTCTTTGCTGATGAATGACTTCCTGATTTGAGAAAGGAGATTTAGCTCTCCATTGTAGTGTCGGCGATCGATGGTTTGTGTCTCTGTTCTCTCTGTGATTGTTGGGTCGACGTCTGGAGTATGGTGGCGAGTGGTAGGTCTGTTCTCCCTGGACTGACTGTCGCTGCGGTAGTCCCCGCTCTGTTGTTTGTTGGGAGTGATGTACTGCAGGAGCTATCTTATTTTTTGGTCCCGTGGGGCGCAAGCCAGCAGTAGAAACTCTATTTCCAAAAGGTCTACCATGTCGGTTGACTCTTTGGTGGAAAGATCGCTCTTGAGGTTTAGAGATCCTTTCAGTATCCCGTGGATTGGCTCGAGAGTCAACTACCGCTTCCGTTCGTTTAGTAGACCCGAACAGGAAACTGTCTTGAGACTTTGCCTCGTCACGAGGTTTTTCGGGGCATTGGGATTGTAGATGTGACAATCTGAAGCAGTATGAGCAATGATTTCCCAATCTCTCGTACTCAAGAGTGATCGTCCTTTCTTCACCCGAATCAAAATCCAGAGTGGGTTCCATAGGAAGTGGTATTAATCCATCCACAATGAGTCGGATGCGAGCTGAGGAACGAGTAACCACATACGTCTCAAGCTCACCTAGCTCAAGCCCAATGTTGCGTACCACCTTCTCATGCCAATAGTGAAGTGGTAAGCCCCTGATAGTGATCCAGAAGGGTATATGTGATGGGAAGCTCGGGGAGATAAGTGGTTCCCATCTCTGAACTATGATCATCCAACGACCAAACTGATAAGGCCTGTTGCGGAGCACTTCCTGGATCTCTTCCTCCTTCTCAAGGCGGAATTGAAAACAGTCTCTGCCAAGGTCATAACCCACAGCTGGGTCTACATTTCATTTCTTTGCGAGATAAGGTAGGACAGAGCTCATCCTCTGTTCTCTAGCATTAGTAGGCCGCCCCACCAATGTGAAGCAATTTTCCTTAATGAGCTCCGAAGGGTCAAAGTCAGGAGCACGGATCCTAATTCTAGGAGGGCCTGTAGGGTTCCCCGCAATAGATTTACCCTTTTCTTCAGCTGAGAAACGCCTAGCCATAGTTGCAGAAGAAAAATTATAGCAGTTGGCGGATATGTAGTGGAGGGCAGATGTAACAGAAGTTCCGGTGTGACTTAGAGGTTATGAAGGTTTTGTGGCCGATGGGGACTAGTAGAAGAAACGAAAGTGAGGACGGTGTAGTTGAAAAGATTACGTTGTTGAGCACCAACGAACAGAGGCCAGAGGAGTAGCAGTCGACTCGGCTTCCTTTTCAAAATCCACAGCAGTCAGCTTGTCCCCCTGTAGGTATGGGAGGAGGCACAGAGGGTGTCCCTGATATGGAGGAAGCAGCCGCAGCGGCCTTCGCGGCCATTAACGGTGGCGGAGAAGGTTTACAAATCTCAGAAGCGGTATGGTGGTTTTAAAACTTTCCGCAAAAGGGTGAGAAACCAGGTTGGTGGAAAGTCAGAGGAGGGAAAGATTTGAAACCATAACCCAAAGAAGAAGTAAACCGGGTAGATGCAAACCGTGAGGGCCAAAACCAGAATTACGAGACCTCTCTGGGGAAGAGCGCCTGAGAGAGAATGTTTATACACTGTTCAACTATTTTACGGTCATAGTTCCTTCTCGTTATTCTCGCTATTTATTCTTGATGCGTTTATAATAGTCATTTTCATTGCCGTACGTTCCTTCACATACCTTTGCTGATAGTTGGGACGACCTTTCAACTAGATCTGTTAAATCTCTACTCTCAAGGTTTAATCCGGCAACCCAAATCACACTAGCGAAATGGACGTTGGTTATATAACTGGATATGTCATTTTTTAGTTATGGAGGAAATTTTTTTGCAGGATCATAAAATGACATATCCAGTTATATAATCGGAGAACTTAAAAAATAGATGGCCATTACTTTAATTGAGTTTAACTTATCCATTAGCTTACATAATTTGGCAGCGTAAGTCAATAGTCACACCAGTCCGGTTTGAGTCGAAATAGGCAACCCTAGCCTGGTTTAGCAAGCGTTCATCACATTTGTACCTTCTACTTATTATTCCCAAACCCACCATCGGTTTTGCTGGCTTCCAAAGATGTTTCCTTCCCCACCTTGCCTCTATATTAGCTTCCAATTCTAAACCGGTAATGTATTCGATAATGGTGTTATTAGCCGGTTAAAATTAATGAAATTGTCTGGCTAATATTATATTCATAGTCAACCTCTTTTTGGTTTAGCCACTTGCCCCTATATTAAGTTCCAATACAAAAACCAGTCTTGGTTTGATAATTGATATTGTAGCCAGTTCAAATTAGTGTTAGCCAGTTAAAACCAGACGTGAGTTTGATAATTTTTGTTGTAGACAATACGATAAAAAGTTATCCGACTAGTATAATCAATATTATAATAGATCAGTTTTTGTTTACTTCTCGGATTGTCCACGTGTGCATCTTTGTGGGCTCCACAATTTTTTTTTTCTTTTCTTTTTTTTCTGTCGAGTCGGCTGCGATATGTAACCATAATAGGCTTCGAAATATTTTTTTAGGGATTCATTGTTATCTGTTCTTTGTCTCTTCCACTTCTCCGTCTCCGTTAATCTTTGACTCGAGAGACAGTGAATGCTTCTCCAACTCTTAGCATCCCCTATCATTCAACGGATTTCTCTTAATTTTCCGCAAAAAGCAATCATTTCAAAGCGAAAGGCAGAGAGAAAACGTTAAGGGCAGAGTGAAAGGACCCGACCCATTTTTTCGTAACATCAGTACGAGTCTGGCTCGACTTCCTCAATCAGACTTGGGCCGTTTTCATATTTTTTTCTTACTTAGAATTATTTCAGAGTGTTAGTTCTTTTTCAGACAGTCAAGCAAAGCATAATATGATTTGAATAGATAATCTGAGGTTAGAGTTAACAAGTCAGTTCGCTATAGGCTATTACATGTTAATTTCGTCCTATATCTACCCAAATCCACCATCCTTCCTTCCTGCCCTTGTCTCGCGTTCAAGCTATGTCTTTACCCTTTCGGGTCTGGTCCTGATTTGCAACCAAACAAGGAGCATAAGCAAACAGTATGCTTAGTGAGAGCGGTCATTCCGTCCCACTCAGCCAAGTAAAGCAATCGAGTCAATCAGTCAATAAACGGACATGCTTAGCATCAGTCAGTTACTTAGCCGACCCAATCGTTCCAAGCCAAAGCGCCATCAGATTCAGTCAAGCCCTAGCAGGCCAATACGACTCGAGGCGCTTGATATGATCCAGATGCGTCGATGGAAGGAACCGACTGTTCGGACCAAGCCAGAACTTAGTAGATAATTCGAATTAGACAAGCAATCAGGACATAGAACATTCCTATCAATCAGACTACGATTCAGTACGATAGGCTACGGTCACGCACTCCCCTTTGTCTTAGAGTCGGTTTGTTCTGTTTGATTCGGTCTCTTCTGACACCTCTTGAGCGGATTTCGTCGGATCTTCGATCGTTCAGACAGTCAGATTCACCCCACAGCCGATCGTTCTTGACTCGGACTTGATCAATCCAGCCAAATATCGAAAACTCTCCCTTAATCGGACTTTTCTCTCTCTGAGTTTTTCTCTGGTTCTTTCTTCCCCTTTCCGTACAGAAATTGCGAAATAAGACAAAGGAGACGATTAAAATGGGCAGTTGGGCGGTTTAGGCCCGAGAAACTGCCAAGTTAACTATTCCCGCTTATTTTACACGGGGCTCTTAATCCGTAACCGCCACCCCGCGCTCCAAAGCGTTCCAGCGCGAGTTTTTCCCCTTTTCGGACTTTAACTATTCCCGCCAGTTTTACTTAGAAGAAACTCGAGCTAGAGTTGACTGATCCAGTCGACAACTCTAACCGCCTTGTCCGAATCAGACTGATACTACTGAATCAGCTCATCTCAGCTTAGCCGACAGTCTGATTTCAGATAATCGCTGTCTAGCCGACCAGTTCAACCGTCTTGTCCGAATACAACAACACTTGTCCGGATCCGACCATCGCTGTCCGAAAATTCCGCTTTGCTTGGATTTTCATCGAGTTGTCCGAACATCCTGAGTTGCTTTCATCCTAGCCTCTGGCTCCCAAGTCGTTTCTTCTTCTCCATCGCAGTCCCAAACGACTTGGATCATTTTGATATTCTTTTTGCCTTCAGGTTTGGTTTTTCTACCAATGACCCGGACTGGTCGTCCTTCCACAGTAAGGTTCTCTCTCAAGTCAGATGGTGGTTCAGGAACCACATTGTCTTGATTCCTTATGCATTTTCGCAGCAAAGATACATGGAACACGTTATGGAACTGAGCCATCGATGAGGGCAGCTCCAGTTTATAGGCGACCTTTCCAATCCTTTCCAGGATCTTGTACGGCCCCATGTATCTTGGACTCAGCTTGGCATTTTTTGAGGATCGGTCATTGCCTTTGTAGGTGACGGTTTTGAGATATACCATCTCTCCTACTTCGAACTCAAGGTCTTTTCTACGTCTGTCTGCATAACTCTTCTGTCTGTCCTGAGACTCTTTCATCTTCAGTTTCATGACTCGGATTCTTTCAGTTCCCTCTTCTACAAAATCTCGGCCAAATATGCTGCGCTCCCCCACTTGGGTCCAGCATAACGGTGTCCTACACGGACGTCCATACAATGCCTCGTAAGGCGACATTCCAATGCTTGCATGATAGCTGTTGTTGTAAGAAAACTCAGCCAGATGCAAGTACTGATCCCATTTGCCTCCCCAATCCTGAACACAAGATCGCAGTAAGTCTTCAAGTGTTCGGATTGTCCTCTCTGA
>NC_027755.1:12836129-12836377 GCF_000695525.1 Brassica oleracea var. oleracea
ACAACAAGTCCGCCTGATCCGCTGCACCAAGACCCAACGGTTCAACTTCGTCAGTCAAGGCAGCTAGTCTTAAGGTTCCAACCATGTGAACTAGTTCCTCCATGTCTTTCTCTGAAGCCGAAGCTACTCTCTTCCGGCTCAAGGCATCCGCGACCAGGTTTGCCTTTCCCGGATGGTAGGCAATATCCAAGTCGTAATCCACAACCAGTTCCATCCAACGCCTCTGTCTAAGGTTCAGCTCTGGTTGA
>NC_027755.1:12836507-12836863 GCF_000695525.1 Brassica oleracea var. oleracea
GCCATCTCTATCGTGTGTTGGGTAGTTCCCTTCGTGTTTCCTTAGCTGTCTAGAAGCATACGCGATCACTTTTCCTTGCTGCATCAATACGCACCCAAGTCCAACTTTGGATGCATCTGTGTACACCACGTATGGCTCGTTGTCCATTGGAAGAGCCAATACTGGAGTAGTCGTCAACATCATCTTGAGTTTGCTGAAATTCACATCACAGCCTTCTGTCCACACGAACTGAACATCTTTCCCGGTTGACAACCCGGTCAACTTTGTCAACGGTTGAGCCATGCTGGCAAATCCCTTAACAAACCGTCGGTAGTATCCAGCCAGTCCGAGAAAACTCCTGATCTCAGTTGCGTTCC
>NC_027755.1:12837030-12838655 GCF_000695525.1 Brassica oleracea var. oleracea
GATGACAATCAAGATGTGCCTTGTATTTACTCAGCCAATCCATTCCAAGGATCACATCGTATGATTTCACTGGGCAAACGACCAAGTTGGCTGGCATGTTCACTCCTCCGATCATCACAAAGACGTTTCGGATTTTCCCTGAAGTGTACATGATCTGACCACCAGCTGCCCGAACCACTCTTACTTCTTCTTTTGGTTCTTTCTGAAATTCCCCTATTCCAATCATCTCGGGTTGCACAAAGCAGTGAGATGCACCAGAATCAAACAGATCATGGGCTGCCACTCCACCCATGACTAAGGTCCCTACATATTCACCCGGAACACTAAGGACCTACTCTACAAGCAAGCAATTTCACACAGAAATTCTTAGGGCAAAGGTGAGAGATAGGATGACTCACCAGTGATCGGACGAGACGTGCTTGGGTCCATTGACTCATCCCTGATTGTGTACACCCGCGGCATGATGGCCTGCCTCTTAGCCGCCGGCTGAGGCCCATCACTCGGACGCTTCCCAGCAGATTGCGCGTCCTTCGGACACTGATTCTTGTAGTGTCCCGTTTCGCCGCAGTTGTAGCACACACGTTCCCCAACACCCTTGTTCTGGCTCTTCGGCCTTAGATCTTCCTCAGGGCAATCACGCACCTTGTGATCCATACTTCAGCAATGGTGACAAGCTCCCGTAGCAGCACGACAGACACCAGAGTGCATCTTCCCGCAAGTCGAACACACACTGCGACCTGTTGCATTCGGCTTGCTAGAAGAGCCAGCCTTCACTGGCTTTTGATTCTTTCCCGCATGCTTACCAAGATGGACATGCGCCACTGTGCCAAACACCTTGGCTTCCTCACTAATTCCAGCTTCCTGTTCTGCGGCCTTTTCCACCAGTTCGGCCACAGTATCATAGTTTCGGATCTTACAATGAGTTCGGAGATCAACCCTGAGTCCGCGCATGAATTTGCGGACCAAGGAGATTTCCGACTCAGCCTCACGCCCAACATACTTCTTGAGGCTGTTGAATTCCGCTTCATACTCTCTTACAGTCATGGATCCCTGTTCCAGTCTGAGAAAAGCTCCCTCGAGCTGGTCAAATGCTTCCGGCGGAAAATACTTCCCACGGAATTCGGTCTTAAAGTTCGCCCACGTGCAATGCTCAGCACCAATCCGAGCCGCTACACCTCGCCACCAGAGGTGCACATCACCGTCCAAGTAGTGGACAGCAATGTCCTTCTTGTAAGCAAGAGGACAACGGATCGACTTAAAGTTCCGCCCTATCCTGTCAATCCATTGATCTGCTTCCTTTGGTTTGGAACCACCCGAAAAGAACTTTGTTCCCAGTTTCTGCATGTTGTCCATAACCTTGAGGTAAGATGGATTCCTAACAACGTGAGCCTCCTCTCCATCAGGCACCACGTTCTCCACTTCCCCCGCAACAAGTGGAGCCACTGGAGGTGCCGCCGCAACAGACAATCTTGCCAAGACTTGCGCCAAGATAGCCAAAACGGCTTCCAATCCAACCGGAGCAGCAGCAGCAGCACCAGCCGCTGCAGCATTGTTTAAATTCGCTGCATTCTGAGCAGTATTCCGAGCCTCTTCCGTACCAGCTTCATTCCTGGCCACGTTGCTCG
>NC_027755.1:12838755-12839434 GCF_000695525.1 Brassica oleracea var. oleracea
GGGCGCACAAACCCTTTCTCCATCAGTTCATCTAACTGTTTCTTAAGATCTGCCATTTCAGCCGGAGCCATCTGGTACGGAGCTTTCGAGATTGGCTTTGTGCCCGGCTCAAGCTCAATCGTGAAAGGATCAGAACGGTCCGGTGGTAATCATGTCAAAGATTCAAACACGTCATCATACTCCTTTACAATCGGAATCCCTTCCAACTCAGCATCAGGTCCGACTTCCACAGTTGTGATTGCAGCCAGATAAGCCTCACATCCTTTTTCCAGCATTCTTTCTGCTTGAAGTGCTGAAATGATCAGACTCCCATTGGTCGGTTTGACCCCTTGATAGACAAGCTTTCCATTGCCTATCTCAAACTGAACTCGGTCAAGATGACAATCAAGATGTGCCTTGTATTTACTCAGCCAATCCATTCCAAGGATCACATCGTATGATTTCACTGGGCAAACGACCAAGTTGGCTGGCATGTTCACTCCTCCGATCATCACAAAGACGTTTCGGATTTTCCCTGAAGTGTACATGATCTGACCACCAGCTGCCCGAACCACTCTTACTTCTTCTTTTGGTTCTTTCTGAAATTCCCCTATTCCAATCATCTCGGGTTGCACAAAGCAGTGAGATGCACCAGAATCAAACAGATCATGGGCTGCCACTCCACCCATGACTAAGGGCC
>NC_027755.1:12841306-12863985 GCF_000695525.1 Brassica oleracea var. oleracea
CAATAAACGGACATGCTTATCATCAGTCAGTTACTTAGCCGACCCAATCGTTCCAAGCCAAAGCGCCATCAGATTCAGTCAAGCCCTAGCAGGCCAATATGGCTCTAGGGGCTTGATCTGATCCAGATGCGTCGATGGAAGGAACCAACTGTTCGGACCAAGCCAAAACTTACCAGATAATTCGAATTAGACAAGCAATCAGTACATAGAACATTCCTATCAATCAGACTACGATTCAGTACGATAGGCTACGGTCACGCACTCACCTTTATCTTAGAGTCGGTTTGTTCTGTTTGATTCGGTCTCTTCTGACACCTCTTGAGCGGTTTTCGTCGGATCTTCGATCGTTCAGACAGTCGGATTCACCCCACAGACGATCGTTCTGGACTCGGACTTGATCAATCCAGCCAAATATCGAAAACTCTCCCTTAATCGGACTTTTCTCTCTCTGAGTTTCTCTCTGGTTCTTTCTTCCCCTTTCCGTACAGAAATGGTGAAATAAGACAAAGGAGACGATAAAATGGGCAGTTGGGCGGTTTAGGCCCGAGAAACTGCCAAGTTAACCATTCCCGCTTATTTTACATACGGCTCTTAATCCGTAACCGTCACCCCGCGCTCCAAAGCGTTCCAGCGCGAGTTTTTCCCCTTTTCGGACTTTAACTGTTCCCGCCAGTTTTACTTAGACGAAACTCGAGCTAGAGCTGACTGATCCAGTCGACAACTCTAACCGCCTTGTCCGAATCTAACTGATACTACTGAATCAGCTCATCTCAGCTTAGCCGACAGTCTGATTTCAGACAATCGCTGTATAGCCGACCAGTTCAACAGTCTTGTCCGAATCCAACAACACTTGTCCGGATCCGACCATCGCTGTTCGAAAATTCCGCTTTGCCTGGATTTTCATCGAGTTGTCCGAACATCCTGAGTTTCAAAAAACCGAACGGCCTGTCCAATAACCCGAGCGTAAGACCGACTGATGGAGCTTTGTTTGGCTCAAAAACAGATCCGTTCCTAGCTTTAATCGGGTACATAGTTTGAACTCTGATCAACTCTTTATAGCATCATCCAATCCATTCAGTACGTTCTCACAATTCGGCCGGTCAGTCCTCAGATCATCCTAACATGGATCTTAGGAAGGAAGGCGGTGGCTACACAGAGCCCGACCCCTTCTTCTTCTTCGTGAAAAAGCTTCTGAAGCCCAGAAAAAGGAAGCAGCTTTATATTAAATCTACGAGATTTTTCATCAGGTAAATGACCCTAAAGCGAGCTTCTTTCACGTCTTCCCTTTTCATCGTCTCATCGTTCCAGCTCCATATCTATCACCCTCCCCCATTCTCTGTTCATCTCAAAGGTCAATTTCCTCTACCTCTATCTCTCTTTGGGCCATTCAATCGTGTTCCGGAAACGCTCTTGATGCTGCATAGCGTATTAGCCGTGAAGCTGAACGCCGAGGCTGTCCTGCGTCTATCGTCTCCAACGACAAATTCGACTCGGTATGTGAGATGTTGTTGTGAATCAATTTGATTTCTTACTCTGTTCTGAAGATTGTTTGCTTCAGATTTTAATATCAAGGAAACCGTGACAATTCCTCTGTTTGATCAATTAGAACCGATGATTTTTGTAATCAGCTCTTAGATTTGAGCGGTTCTATTGATTGAATTTCGAGTAAACTTATAAAAGTATTTTCCTTTATAACTTAATTCTTATTCAAAAAGTTGCCATGTTCTTTTCTCCAGAGTTCCTTGCCTCATGAGGACGCTATTCTTTTTGTTGTATCCACTACAGGGAAAGGAGACTCTCCAGATTCTTTTAAGGTTCGTTGTCAATTTTCACTACCAATAATGCAGTTTTTTGCGTACTTTATTTTTTGTTCCTTGTCCTTTTTTTTTTTAATCACTGAAGGAGTTTTGGAGGTTTCTTCTTCAAAGAAACTTGGGAAACTCTTGGTTGCAACGAGTTTGCTTTGCAGTGTTTGGGCTAGGTGATTCAGGTTACCAGAAGTACAATGTAAGTGCATCTGCCACATTATGTAATCTGTTTCACATTCTTGTCAACATACATTTTATTTCTGGTTATGTTTTGATGTATTCATCAGTATGAAAGAAAAAAAGTAGGCTTTACTGAGGAATAAGTATACTAGCTAAGTAAAGATTCCGACAACCATAAATCTTAAGATGTGTCTGAATTATTGTTCTCTGCCAAAAATATTCATGACATTATTTTTTCTGATGGCTTTAGTTTGTAACAAAGAAGCTAGACAAAAGATTACTAGATCTTGGGGCCACAACCATCATCGAGAAAGGTCTAGGAGATGATCAACACCCATCATGGTATGGAACGGTATATTATTGAGGAAAATAATGATTCTGTAAAATTTGATCTTCCCTTTATTCTTTTGTAGCACATGAACCATTTGATCAGTGGAAAATATAGTATCCACGTTTTTTTCCTGCTGCTTGTTTTGTACTATATGTCTAAGTGTTTGAATACTAAATTTTTGGTTTTGGTGTTTTCTTTATTTTTGAGGTATGAAGCAATATGTTGTCTTTGTGGAGTATTTTATATCAGATCAAGCCCATATACTTTCCTAATGGTCCAGAAGTGGTGATTCTTGACATATTTGTTGATTGGTGTTATTTGAGAAGGATCATTGATTACTCCCTGAAAAAAAACTCGAGCTTTCAGATTACCGGAATTAATACATCGTTTTACTTCAATCGATGGGGTGAGATTCTTCTTCCAATCTCTGTGTTAGGCCTTATG
Source organism: Brassica oleracea var. oleracea (assembly GCF_000695525.1). NCBI lineage: Eukaryota > Viridiplantae > Streptophyta > Magnoliopsida > Brassicales > Brassicaceae > Brassica > Brassica oleracea. The sequence goes on from NC_027755.1 coordinate 12,844,070, forward strand.
CATATTCTATTGGTGGTATTTGATTTATTCTGATTTTGAGATTCTTCACATGATAGATAAGCCTTAGTAAAGATTGTTTTGCATGTATTCAGACAAGAAGTTTTGAACTGAAAAAAAAAACAATAGCTGGTAGGTAGGGAAAAATAAAGAAGTTTGTGTGGGGTTTTGTAACAGAGCAGTGGCTGCGTGGCTTGCTACAGAGAACCCAGATCAACTAAAACTTCTCTAAATGATCCACTTTCCAATTCTGTAGCTCAAACGGTTAAGAAACCGAGCGTCTCTGAAAAATTCTGGTCAACAAGCACATTTGATATGGACAACATCACCTTTCCTTCTCAAGGAGGAAGCATATCATCCAGCTAGACTTTTGAATCTCAATCTGCTTCCAGAAACTCAAATCCCCTGCCTGAGTTTGTAAACCAAGGTTAACTTTCTTCCCTTTGGATTCGTGGTGTGTTATGGGGATGGGTTATATATGTGTGTGTTTGCAGGCCTTCTTCTTTGGAATCAGACAAGTGAGCTTTGTGTGGGAAAAGAAAGACCTAATACAACCCACCGGATCGCAATCAAGGATCCAAGATATAAAGTGAGTGGCCTCATTATACACACATTATTGTCTCCTCAAGAAAAAAAAAGCTAATGCTAAAGGACTGAACACACCTTTTTAACATTTTTATGTGATTTAAACATCAGTTGGAACGCAGCATCGTATGATAGCCTTAAGAACGCTGAAGTAATGAGTCCACTGATCATCGTCTCCCATTGTCCCGTAAGTACACAAAATAACTCACTTTTCCAATAACTTTCCCCCATGACATCCTTAATAATAAGTTTATAAAATTACATAACAGCATGATGGAGGTCTACTTTTCTTTATGGGACGAAGCTGCATCAATGTTTAGGGGTCTCCTTAATTCAGGGGATAGAACTTAATCTGTCAATGTGGTCACAAGTGTGATCCCAAAAAAATTGGAGGTAGCTTACATATTTAAACTTTAAAATTAGCTTAAACCAATAGTTGACAAAGAGACCCCTATATGTTGATGCAGCAATAATTATTATTGTCTATGTTTTTAATTGGAATAAAAACATATCAATATATGATTTTCATGATTTTATCAGTATATGTTTTTAAGGAGATTACTTTTTTTTACAAAAGTTGAGGAGATTTACTTTAACTATCATAGCCGTACCCATATTTCTTTTTTTTAGCATATGCATATAATTGTATTTGGCAAACACATAAGTGGGACATCCTTCAAAATAGATTTTGCTTCAAAGGTGTGTTCTCTTTGATATCAAAGACACCGAAACATTTTGCTTATATTGAAAGGGTCATCTTTCATGTGCAGGAGCTGCATTATGGAATGGTGCAGTGAGAAGCAAGAATGCCCATTTTGTCGTACACCCAACACCCATTCGAGTTTATTTTGTTTGTACAACTCTGATTTTTAAGCTCAAATGAAGATCAACAAGGACACAACAGTGCAAAAATACATGAAAAGCAAAGGAAGATGATAGGTCCAAATAGTCCACACCAGCTTCTTTAGTGACAACTTGGGACGATAACATATTCTACAAGAATGACATTTGTTTTGTCTTAAGACATGGAAGTAAGATCATCAAGTACTGAGTAGACACCAAGAGAGATTTGGGGTTGATTATGTTATGAATTAAAATAGTGTTCACGACAAGCGCGGGGCCTCTGCCCCTAGTATTTATAGTGAACTTCTCCTTGTTTAACCACTTGCATTTATATTGGCTTCCAATCCCGAACCGGTAATGGGTTTGATGATTATTATTACAGCCAGTTAAGACTAATGTTAGACAATAAATGTAAACGTGAAAATATGCATTTTTTCCGGCTAGTATTATAATTGGATTAATGATTAGAGATGGACCATTAGCTAAATAAGTATAACTTCTTTAAATTAATACTGTATAAATTAATATACACTAAAAATTTCTATAAAATAATATAATTTTATAGTCTCAAATTGAGTTTTTGGTTCAATTATTATATCGATAAATTAATATCTCTATAAATTAATAAATATAAATTAATAAAAAAATTATAGTTTTGGTGTAATTCCAACATTATTAATTTATAGAGGTTTCACTATATTAGCAAAAGAGAGTGGGCAGAAATACATTATAACTAATCAAAGCCCGCATAAACTCGCCATAAGATTCTCCTATTCACCGAATAAACTCCTCTAACATTCTCTCACTTGCGCTAAACTATTTTTGAAGACAAACTAATTCACCAAACTCTTTGATTAGCTGTCGTACTTTAGTTTTGTACAACATTTTTTGTTTTGCAACAAATTAACGCTTAAAGAAAGTTTGTAATAATCATAATAGTCGGCTAGAACATGTAATAATTAGATAAGACATCCAAAATTTTCTCTAAAATTTATATTTAACAGATTTTACATTCCAGAATACATCAAAAAAAAATTACAAACACGGTTACTCCAAATTTTAGCTTCCCCAAAAACTAAACCAGCCAGGTAAACTTTTCTGTACCCGTCTTCAGCCCGAAATAGCTTCCACGCTAAACAAATTACAAACACGGTTGCTCAAAAGTTTAACTTCCCCAAAATTGCTTAACTCCGCCAGCTATACTTTTCTATAACCATCTTCAGCACGACATCTATAATATTAAAGCAACTACTATAGTGATTCTAACAATTTGTGACCCTAATAATTTGTTGTACAGATCTTTGGATGAACTCCTCGGTGACCTTCTTTTATAGACAAAAAGGCAATACCTTCTCTCCCTTTTTTTTTTTCTTTTTCTGAAACACTTTTTTACACACTTTTTTTTTGAAACACTATCCACATACTTTTGCTTGTAAAGTATCAACATTTTTGCTGAGATCTTTTAATTTATTACAGAAGCTAATTATCCTTCATAAAAGTCCATTGTTACTATTGCCGTATCTGGAAACCCCGACAAAAACAAATCCAAATAAAATCCTATCCAAATCTTTTAACAATATTAAAAAAAACCTAGAGATAACTGTAAACCTATAATCCACTTCTCAAAGCGCTCAGCAACAATTGTTAGCGTTACTAATGTCATTTTGCTCGCTACAGGTAAACACAAAAGCCCACATATTTTAGTGTATGGGTAATTTCCTAATATCTTTATTTTCTTAGGTTTTTGACCCAATTGACTCAAATAAATAAAACTTTGGTTTAATAAGAATAAAAAAAATTATATTTTTTGGTCAAAAAAAAAAATATATTTTAATTTGAAAGAATATATCTAACTCAATATATACATGAAATGAGTAAGTGGATTTATACAATTTCTTATATCCAAAATCAAAGGTCTAATTAAAAATAATAATTTTGATATTAAGAAAAATATTATCAAATATACTTACACACATAATATGAAGAACTAAACTAATGCAATAAAAAAAATCTATTTTTGTTTAATAAGAAACAAAAATAACTAGACTTCAGTTTGAATGAATATATGTAATTCAGTATACCCACAAAATGAGTAACTAGACTAATATAATTTTTTCTATCCAAAATCAAAGATCTAATTAAATAAAACATATTATTTTAAAAAATATTTTATTTACTTTATATATACAAATTACAGGATACCTAAAAGATAGTAATAAATAAACATAAACATTAAATATTTTTTTTTGTAAAATATATATGCATGAGATATCAAACTATTATATTTCTTTATCTAATTTTAATCGATTAACACTTTAGTTTATTTTTCCATTTGATTCTAAAAATAAATTATGCACAATCTTACTAAAATATATTTATATATCTAAAGAACAACCAACCTAAATGCATATAAAAATTAAATAAAAATTTAATCTATTTAGAATAGAAAAACATCATGGCTGAATTTTAAAAAGTAGATACAATATAATATACGATAGCTAAAACAATTACATATTACATATACAAAATCACATATCTAATTAATACAACATAATATTATTAATAGAAATTATATATATAAATTATAAAGCTATTTAAATTGAAAGTAAAATATTAACTAGTTATTATAAATATTTAAATCCGTGTTACACTGAAGAATCACCTAGTGATTATTTTATAACATGATCAATAATTTAAACCAGCCCTATCATGGAAGCTATACGATTATTAAATTTGGCATACCCTATTGATTATTTAAACCGCTCTTAAAACGTTTTTCCGCTTTGTTCGGCGATTCTACAACACCGCCGTACAATTTACCATCGATATTTTGTTATCTCTTTTTTTTTTCATATTCGTGTGTTTACGCAGATAATCCGGATCCTCAAGGAAAGTCGAGAATCTTGGCTTTTCTCCATTAACTAGAATCAATAGTGCGAATTTTAGTTTCCACTTCCCCACAAATAGTGATATTATTTTTTGTTCCTCTAGAGGAGACTTGTTTGTGTTGATTTTGTTCGGCACTCTTGCTTTCTTATTTTCAGTTCGCTGACCGTGTCAATTTGTTACTTTATCTCGTTTTTCCCCAGACTATTTTTAGGTGGTGAGGATGTTTTGTTACTAGAACCAGCTACGATTTCCATATCTGATCGATATTCATCCAAACGTTGCTCTTCAATTTACATCATCATTAAGAAAGTGTATTGGGATGGTTAGCTTGTAGTTTTAGTTTCTCGCCCATTGTCCTTATTAGATGTGATTTTATCGGATTGAGGTCTACTTGCCTCGCACCTAGATGAGATCTTTTTTACTTCCCTATTGTTAACCATTCCTACTCATTCAGCTTCGTTTCCCCCTCCCCCCTCCCCCCGAAGATGTAAGATGTTTATCCTGAAGCAGTTGCTGAAGCAGTTGCTGAAGCAGACATAGTTGCTGAAGCAGACGTCGGGTTGAGTGGTGAAGACCATGTGGAGTCAAGATGCTGAGCTGAAGTCGTGTAGACTTGGGGAGCAAGGGTGTATCTTGGAGATATGGAAAGAATAATAAAACTAAGGAGAAAGTTTATGACTTAAGGAAAGAAGAATAAGTGAATTCTAAGAAAAAGAAAGTTGAACTTAATGTTATGAAAGATGTTCATATCCATGTTACCTTGGAGACTAGGGTTTCGGAAACGTGGAGAATAACTATAAGATAGATATGGGTCATCTGTATAGAGACAGAGGCACAAATGCTGATCTTATTGAGAGAGAGATAAGCTCCTGGAAGTGTTCTTGGGTCGTGCTGAAGCAGTGGCTGAAGTACTTGATGGAAGAGAGAAATAAGAGGGTAGCTTAGGATTTCTTCTGTATCATGTGTTAGGGTGTTAACACAAGACATGTAAAGATGAATAAACAAGGTCGTGTAAAGATTGTTTAAAGGAGATTCTAATAAATCATTGGTGTTTGCTTGTGTAATTTGTCTCTTGGTTTACCTTCTGTTTTACTTTAGTTGCTTTTGTATCTGCACTTACAATTGGTATCAGAGCGGTCACCTAAATTACCGGTGTGATCCTTAAGGTGGAGATGGACACGATTTTTTCTATGTAGAAGGCGATCATGTTGAATGCGGACCAGTATGGTCATTGGAAGGCTCACGTGAAGCAGTTGATTCGAGGAATCAATGAAGATGCGTGGACATCTGTGGAGATCGGTAGGGAGGAGCCTTCCATAGTCACAGGCGATGGGAAGAAGCCAAAGCCAAAAGAGGATTGGTCAGAGGCAGAGCGCAATGCATCAAAATTTAATGCAAAAGCGTTGTCGGTGATTTTTGAAGCCGTTGAAACAGAACAGTTCCAACTGATTCAGGGGAGTACTTCAGCTAAAGAGGCGTGAGAGATCATGCTGTTCGAAGAAGATAACAGTGTTAAGAGGACTCGTCTGGATCATCTTGTGTTACAGTTTGAGAATCTCAGGTGGTCTGATAATGATTTTGTGGCGAGCTTCAATGCCAAACTCAGTGCCATGGCACATGAAGCATGTGTACTTGGAAAGAAGTACAAGGAGAAGAAGCTGGTGAAAAAGTTACTATGCTGTCTTCCAACGAAATTTGGAGCTCACAAGGCGGTCTTGAATATGACCACAAACACGGATGAGCTCAAGTTTGATAAACTTGTGGGTATGCTGAAGGCAGAAGAGATGGAGACAAACAGTAGCTCAGTCTCTACGATAGGTAGTGCATCAAGGAGTATTGCGCTTGTTGCTGACAAAGATGGTGACACAATCTTGAAGATGCCATTGGTATGTTGATCAAGAATTTTGGTAAGACGAATCACTTTGGTGGTAGAAATCAGTATGATCGTTCGAGAGGTGGTCGTGACAGTAGCAGAAGAAGAGAAGGTCTCAAGTGCTACGAGTGTGAAGGAGTTGGTCATATAAGGGCTGACTGTCCTGTGGCACAACGAAGGGAAACTAAGTGCCCTGGGTGTAGAGGTGTTGGACATACACGGCGTGAATGTCTGAAATTAAGGAAGGGAAAATATGTTCCATTGCAGTCGTCTGATAATTAAAGAATCTTGTTGCGTTTGGTGCACGCAAAGAAGGATCCTGTGAGTCCTTAGATTCAGATGATGATACAGACGATGGGAAGTATCATGTGCTGCTTAACAAGCTCAAGGATCGTAGTCAGGGACTAGAGGATTTGGCTCAGAAGCAAAAAGAGCTGCTTGAAGTAATGTATGAAGAACTTGTGGCTGTATAAGAGAAAAATGAGTTTCTTGAACAAGAAGTTAGCAAGCAGAGGGAGGTTGCTACTAGTGAACAAGAGAGAGCAAGGATGCTGGAACGTAATTTGGATGACAATCACAAATAGATCAGGATTCTCAACAGTGGATCCAAAGACTTAGATAAGATACTCTCGATGGGACAACCAGCCAAGGTGAATTGGGGACTGGGATATCGAGGAGCTGAGATTACTAAGGAAGCACAACAGAAGGGGCTTTCAAATTTTGTGTAGGGGATCACATTAAAAAGTGGAGCTAAAGAAGTTTATCAGGAAGTACGTCAGGACATACGATAAATAGTAAGGCAGGAAGTTCTACAGCGCGTAGCTGTGAGTAACAAGCCGAAGGTAGTACACCAGTGCAACAACATGAAGGTAATAAAGGAGGTTATGAAGCATGGTTGTGCATCTGGTACAAGGAAGAAACTAATCAGTGCATCAGCAACTATGACAGACAAAACAAGAAGCAACATCAGATGTGCTGTCGGTTCTGTGGAATTATATCACTCAAATTATCCTAAGGAGTGACTTACTCTCTCAAATAAGAGGTTCAGATGTAGTACTTAGGGATCGAATCCACAGAGACTCTAGGATTACACAATAGATTTGTAGTCTTCGAAGTAATGCTAGATGGTTATGATTAAAGCAGTAAATGAAGCTAAGATTTGGTGAACAAGGTAGTTGTGATTAAAGCAGTAAATGAAGCTAGATGATTGGTTTTAGGTTTTAAAGTATTAAAGATGAATAGCTAGAGATTTCTCGGGTATGACAAGTATGCCTTCTATGAATTATTAGGAATTTATAATTATTAATTGTTCTTGAACTCAAATTTAATTTATAATCTATCAACTTTCGTTTGTTTAGGTTATCAACTGACTAGATCTTTGTTCTCAACTTCCGTTTGTTAATCAAGAGAAAGTGTCGATCGATGATTCTATATGAATATCGATCGATACACCTTTCAAAACATCGATCTATGTAACTGTCGTTACGTCGATCAATATTTACTCTAGCAGGATTTACGAACATGTTTGATAGGTTCTCTAATATCCTAGACCAACTTTTCTGTGTATCTAGTTAATTAGAACATACTAGTTTAGTTTCAGGTAATTAACCAAGCTTCCGCTTGCGTTAATTAATCCCAAGATCTAAGTTCAGGGTGATCAAGCCTAGACTTAGCAGTAAGAAAAACTAGATGAAGAACTATTCAATTTTCTAATTAATATTCATTTCAGCACTACATTGATCAACCTTTGAAGAACCCTAAATCTAACAATAAGACTACTCAGACATATTCATAAGGAACATTATGATGGTTTGAATAATACTCAATAATATAAATATGAAAAGCAAACAAATCAGAGTAATAGAACAAGGGAGTTTTAGATCTTTACTGTTTATGAAGTTCAGATCTCTATTTCCAATCCTAAGTTCTCTTCCTAGTATAGAAATGTCTGCCTCTCTAAAATGTATCTCTAAAAGTTGACTGTAGGTAAAATATGAAAACACGAATAAATAGTCTACTAGGCGGCCAGAGACTCAAGGTGCAATATCTTGGAACTTCTGGGTAAAAATCATAATTTCTTTAAATCATCATTAAACTTCGCGGATGGCTCACCGTCGATCAACATTGATAGTGATCCATCGAACGATTTTTTCTCCAATAATCGGCCCCGCCTTCATGTTTTCAGCAATACTTTCATAAAAGCTCCAAAATGCTCTAAAATCACAAATTTTGCTCCAAAATGCTCTAAAATCACAAATTTTGCTCCAATGAGCACCTGAAACTGTAAATACTTTAAAAAGACTCCAAAATGAATATATAGATTCTAAAAAACATATGTAACCATGTGTAAAAATGAGTAAAATCCAAGGCCTATCAATTCCCCCAGACTTATCATTTTGCTTGTCCTGAAGCAAATTATAAGACAATAGTCTAAAAGATTAAACAGGGATTCACAAAATTTAAAACTACTACTCTCACTTCTGCAATTATGATAAGTGGAAATGAATCATTACTAACCTTAGATTATTCAATGTACTACACTCTAGCTTAGTCACTATTACCATATATCTCACAACTCTACTGATAGCGCCTGACATACCCCTCTACTGACCTCATTTCTTCATAAAGTAAATGTGTAGGCTGAATCTTGGGAGTATCGATCAATGGACACATGGAATCAACTCAATCAAGTATCTGGACCTACAGGTAATCTTTTTTGGTTTTTCCTCTCTCTTCTCTCTTCTCGGAATCTAATTTTTTTTTATTTTTTTGGCAAAGTTCTATGCGAATAATGGGATCATAGGATATGCTCCTACCCCTCACTTCCAAACAATGTGTGATCATTCTCTTAGAGTATAATAATGGGGTTGCAGGAGACACTCCTACCCCTATAAACCGCAAGAAATCATTTCAATCTTTTTGTAAAATGGATGCTGAAGAGATGTGGAAGGAAAACCAGGGACACTAAATTTAATACCTTCCAGATTTCCATAAGGATTCCGATCCAATGTATACCAAGTCCCAAAATGAGCAGGTAGAGTAGATTAAGGTTGGAAGTCAGCTTTGGTTTCTCCAGACATTCTCAATGAGTGTAGTTGTGAGTAACATGTGATACACTGCGGTGTTTCCATCTAAAACATCATGTAGCTAATAAATCTAGATGGTGCTAGAGAGTGGTTAGAGTAGTAATTAAATTGTAAAAAGATCATAATCCCTTTTTTGACTCAATAAAACTTTTTTGTTTAAAAACTTTTCTTTTATTTATAAAAGCTCAATATGAAAACATAATGTTAGTAACTACTTCCTCCAGACTTAAACAACACTTTCCTCAGTGTTTATTTAGTCTAACCTCGGTTAGAGAATAAATCATAAGTACTGAATAAATAGTAGACAGTGAGAGAAAATTTCGTACCGTTCTGTCTCGAGCGTCGATCGCCACCGTGACCTTGGTGTCGATCGATGACGCCGAGACAGAAAAATTCTGCATCATAGGTATCATGTCGTAAGGTCTAAATCATCAGATCAGTCAGCAATGTTAGCTCTATTAAGCATTCCAAACACACATAAAGAATAGAAAATAGATAGTCTCAAGTCATAACATAGTACAATAAGTTCAAGCATAAATCCTAATAGTCTGGAAAAAAAAACGAAAGTAGATAAGGGATAGAAAGATGAGGACTAATCCTCATCGGTGTTGTCGTCTGAGTCATCATGTCGCTCGCATGAGGGACCTGCAGCTGATGGAGATCGTGCGCGCACACTCCCGCTCGTAACACAGCGGCACTGTGACACTCTCGCCCAGATGGCGTGAAGAGCGTCCACAACAACACGCTGGAAGTCGCCATGATCGCGCATGGGAATGTCTGGGATGTGTGGGAAGTCAGGGAACTCTGGCTGGGGCTGTGCGACTGCTCTGGTGGGTCAGGGAGTGGGACGTCTGCGAGGTATGTTAGCCAGGTTGCGGAGGAGAAGTGGGTCTAGATGGAACTCAAGTCTAGAGAGCTGGCTCAAAAGATCGGTAACCGTCCGCTGAGGTAGCTGCAGCAAGTGTATACATGCGGCGTCCTTAATGCTCCAGAAACAATCGTCCTTTAGCCATTGCGCGTATGTCAGATGCGCAGCATCCATGTAGGCCCGGTTCCTGTTGACTGTGGCTTGATCCAAAGGGATCCCGATGTGCATTAAGATCAGCGTAAGGGGGCTCCCTACTGTCTCTCTCTTCCTACCCTTCCCTCCGAATGGCTTCATCTTCAGCTTAGCCAAGTGCTAAGCAAAAACAGCCCCAATTCTGGGCCACTGGTCATCCGCTGGCTCTGAAATCTCACCCAACGGAACCAGAGTCCGCACCGCGTAGTAAAGCAATTTGAGCTCACGCACCTGAACCTTGTTCGATTCCATCTTGCACAACAGTGTGTTGGCAAGGACCTTGAGGAAATAGCGTGCGGTGGGGTGGCGGATGTCAGTATGAGTGGCTGTACCTGAGTCGAAGTGACCAGAAGCCATGTGTCCCCAGAAGTCTGACTGCCTAGGAAAGGCGGGGACGACGCAGCGCAAGTACTCAGGGTTCTGGAACCCGTAGATGTCATTAAGTGTGAAAAGAGGGATCATGTATCTGATGCCTCAGATGAAGAAAGTCAGTGTGCCCTCGTTGTCCCTCTTCACCCTCTCGTTGGAGTAGTAGACTTGCACCGTGGCCATGAACTGTTTGACAAGCTCCAGGTACAAGTCGTAAGAGCGGGTAGCCATGCTTCCCAGACCTAACTCTCGGATCATCTGCTCTAGGTCTTCCTCAAGCCCCATTCGTCGTATAGTTGCCCAGTCAATGAAGCGTGTAGGCTCGATGATGACCTTCAGCCACTCATTGTAGAACAGGCTGTCATAGTCGTCCCACCTTCTTCAATCACGTGGTGGGTGCAATCTTTGCGTCTGACAGCATGTTAGGATCGGCGTAATTCTCCCATGTCTCAATGGGTTTGCTTTCCCTTTCCATTGGCCAAGGGTCGCGATCAAACACTAGTGGTCGTGCGTTGGAGCTGCTGGGACGATCATAGCGTCGCTTTGTTCTCCTTTCATTTAACTGCATCCAAAAATCACAGGAGAAGAAATGAGTTAGCTAGGCGAAAAATCAGTGGTCGATGTCGATCGATGAACGACTGTTGACATCAATCGTCAACCCTTTTGAATAATCGATCGCCATGGGTAATGTGTTGTCGATGGATGGTCGGACACGAAACCTGTAAAAACTCAAATATCGCAAATCGAATCCATTCAACACAATAGTCGCATAATACAGTCCGATACTCTTATCCTATCGTTCTATCAGCCTAATTCGTTCCAAATAGTGCTTAAATCCGAGTTCTTTTTGTCATCTCAAATATCAATCCTAAAAAACTTAAAAGTTAGAAAATTTCAAGGTCATACCATGTAGATCGGTTGATTGAGTGAACTAAACAAATAGGGTATTGAAAATCAAGTGGATTAAGCGCAAGAAACACCGAAATCGGTGGAGAAACGAGAGAGAAATCGACGGGCGGAGGTTTCGTAGGCTTTTTGCAATTTAAGGGAGAATTGGTTAAGTGTCGACTTAAATAGGACCATGACTCGACAGCGATCATCGATCGACGCAATGAGCTCGATGTTGATCGATTTCGTGATTGTAATGTTTAAAGTTAGTTTTTTTTTTGTTGCTAAATCTAAAATCCAAATCTTAATTCCTACTTTTCTGAATAAACTAGTGGGTTTCCTCCCACTCAGCACTTATTTAAAGTCGTTAGCTTGACTCCTTTTACGAAACTAATCAGTGATCGGAAAGTCTAATTGTAAAGTTTGCTTGTTTGGTATAAATGCTTTGCCCAGTAATGTTCAACATGTTGTCCATTTACTGTGAATTCATTTCCTTCCTTGCTGATCAGAGTAATGGCTCCGTGAGGTCTAACTTCCTTAACGTTGAAGGGACCTGATCAACGAGAACAGAGTTTCCTAGGGAATAGTGTCAATCGGGAGTTATACAGGAGCACTTGATCATCCTACTCAAAGTGCCTGGAGATGTTTTTTTGTCATGATAGGCTTTTGTCCTTTCTTTATATATATTTGAATTCTCATAGGCAAGTTGTCTAATCTCATCTAATTAATTTAATTGAATCAGTTTCCTTTCTGCAGTTGGTTTAATGTCGAAGTTGATTAGTTTTACTGCCCAAGCTGCTTTGTTTTCTAACTCGAACGGTAGGTGACAAGATTTTCTGTAAAGTAACTGGAACGGTGTGGTACCTAATGGTGTTTTAAACGCTGTTCTATAGGCCCAAAGCGCGTTATCAAGCATTTTAGACCAGTCTTTCCTAGTGGTTCTTACGGTCTTTTCGAGGATTTATTTGATTTGGCGATTGGAAACTTCCACTTGTCTATTTGTCTGTGGATGGTAGGGTGTGGCTACCCAATGGGGAACTCAGTGTTTTTAAGCAATCTATCGAAGGATCTGTTAATAAAATGAGCACCACCATCGCTTATTACTACTCTTGGAACTCCAAATTGCGGGAAAATAATGCTCTTGAAAAGTTTGATAACAACTGCTGTGTCATTTGTTGGTGAAGCGATGGTTTCAACCCATTTAGACATGTAGTCTACAGCAACCAATATGTATCAGTTCCCATATGAAGAAGGAAAGGGACCCATGAAATCAATGCCCCAACAATCAAAGACTTCGATTTCTAGGATGAAGTTCTGTTTCATTTCATGTCTTTTGTTGATTTTTTCTCTCGTTGGCATTTATCGCACTGTGCGATGTAGGCATGGGCATCGCAAAACATTGTTGGCCACCAAAAACCTGCTTGTAGGATTTTCGATACTGTTTTAAAGGTCGCCAAATGTTCAGTATAATCTGATCCATGGCAATGGAATAAAATGTTTGGAACTTCGGTTTCCGCAACACACCTTCTATATATTCCGCCAGAACAGTGTTTGTAGAGGTATGGTTCATCCAAATAGTATCTCCGAATTTCCTGCATAAATTTTATCTTTATATATCCATGAAATGAATCTGGTTTCACGTCAGTAGCGAGATAGTTTACTATATCAGCGTACCACGGTCTATCAGAGATGTTTCTATCTATCGCGTGCACCCCCCGGCTCAAACTTTGATCCCCGGAAAAGTCTGATTCAGAATCAAGTGGGTTACAAGCAACGTTGATTTGTACATCGATAGAGATCGTGTTCGAGGTTAAATCGGGTAGTTGTTTATCCGGAACGTCGATCGACGAAATATCTCTGGTGTCGATCGGCGGCTCCTCGGATTTGAGACATATTTGACCAATGAATGTTGAGTTCACATTATAAAAATTTTCTGATGGTAGGAAATCGTCGATGGGGACGTCATCCTCAACTCTTATCCTTGAAAGATGATATGCGACTCCGTTTTCTACTCCTCTTTTATCTTTTATTTCAATGTCGAATTCTTGGAGTAGTAAGATCCACCGCAAAAGTCTTGGTTTTGCATCTTTCTTTTGCATCAAATATATCAATGCAGCATGGTCGGCGTGAACCACTACTTTTGAACCGACGAAGTATTGACGAAATTTTTCAAACGCAAAGACAACATCAATTATTTTTCCGTTGTCGCATAATTCCGTTGGGCATCAACTAGAGTTAGACTAGCATAATACACTGCATGTTACTTTTTGTCTCTCTTCTGACCTAGGACTGCACCTATAGCGGAATCACTCGCATCACACATGATTTCGAAAGGGAGGCTCCAATCTAGAGCTTGCACGACGGGAGCCGTTATTAAGGCTGGTTTGATTTCCTTAAAGGGTTTTAAGCATTCTGATGTGAAATCAAACTTAACATCTTTGCACAGGAGTGTTGTGAGTGGTCTAGCAATTTTACTAAAGTATTTAATAAATCTCATGTAGAATCCAGCATGTCTGAGGAAACTTCTTACGTCTTTTACAGTTGTGGGTGTTGGTAGTCCATTCATGACTTCATCTTGGCACGATCCACCTGTATGCCAGCTGCAGATACTTTGTGTCCAAGGACAATCCCATCGTTAACCATGAAATGACATTTTTCCCAATTTAGAACGAGATTGTTGGGGTCAAAATCGGCTAAGACAAAATCAAAGTCAAAAAATTCCCGAGAAACGTCTTCTTCAAAAAAAGAAAAGATAATTCTCAACGGAATATAAAAATCGAAGAACTAAATCAAATTTCGTAACAAGTCCGAAAGGGATTTAGAAGATAAGCCTTCAAGGAAGGATGTTCGAAGCCCCAGACAACGGATCCCGGACAACGAAACACCAACGTCCAACCCACCAAACGGGAGAATTAGATCAAGCAAGCCGTCCAACTCGCCAAACAGGCGAGTTGGACCGAGCAAGCCGTCCAACTCGCCCATTTGGCGAGTTGGACCGAGCAAGCCGTCCAACTCGCACATTTGACGAGTTGGACCGAGAAGCCGTCCAACTCGCCAAGTAGGCGAGTTAGACCGAGCTAGCCATCCAACTCGCCCATTTTCCAAGTTGGACCGAACAAGCTGCCTTCATCCCATTCTCGTAGCTCCCTCTTCTGTGATCGGATCGAATCCACTCTTGTTTCGTCTCGATCGGAGTCACCATCAGAACTTTACAGCTTGAAAACCGCAAAGAACTCATTTTCTCGAAGGAGATTCGGATTTTTCGTATAAAACGGCAACGGTAAACTAAAACACCTTGAAGCTGCCTACGCTATACAAGAAGTTTGGAAGTTCTTCGAAATCGATGTCGTTTCAAACAAGCTCTTTCTATAAAATCATAAAAATGTTTAAGTCCGAGAACACAGCAAAAAATCCCACTTGCGATCTTATGCGAAATTGAGCCCAAATCGTCATGACGGTTTATCTCTTTTTGCAGGAGAAGATAAATGTCAAATTCGGAGGATAGATGTGAAGTTTCCGAGGATAAACAGGATGATCGAGGAAAAATGGAATATTTTTGCGAAGCGATAAAGTCGGCCGAGGGCAGAAAAGGAAACCCTCTTGGAGAGTATATAAGGATGTCGAAGGTGGAGGCACAAGGGGACACATTAATTTTACTTAGAGCAAATAACTTAGAGCATTTAGGCATTTTTTCCGTTTTTGTTATCGAGCTACGACTCAACTAGGTTTTCAAGTCTTAGGTTACTAGAACTAGGAATCTCGCCGACAGCTCTTGATACGCCCTAAATAGGGAAGGATCACTGAGCCGGACTTTGGGATATGATCTCAGACGGATCGAATGAGAAATGGTGGATTGAAGGGTCGCACAATAGTTGCGGAAGGCTGTTGATATTTCCAACTCCAGATGCTGTTTGATATGACGCACAAGTCCAGCAATAAGGAGAAATGGATGGATCGAAGGGTCGTACAGCAGATGCGGAAGGCTGCTGATATTCCCAACGCAATGTCCTAGGATATGACCAACCTAGACGACAAAGAGGATGATTCCCTGGATATGACGCACCAGGACGAATCGGTTTGATCAATGGATATTACACACCATTGAAAGAAAAGTGAGAATCACTCTCAAGGTTCCAAAAATAATCACTCAAAGCTTATTTTATTTCATTGATCAAATGGCATTTATATAATAGGCAAAACATACAAAAGGTTGGAATACAAAAGACTAGTCAACATAGAAATTAGCAACTTATAAAAACAAGGAAGATTTGATCAAAGACCTTGAACTGACCAAAAATCATAAATGTCTTGACTTGACCTAAATTGAAAGATTGTGGTCGCCAAACTCTTCGGATGATCTCGTGGTTCTGTATGGTCGACGGTCTCTGAATTGCCGTCAGATTGATATATTATTCGACCATGACTTGTATTTTCTTGTTCGGCCCTTCTTTCTTTGGGGTGAAACATATTCATAAACACATTTTCAGTATACTTCAAGCCCATCTCGTTTGATCTCAAACCCATAGGCCAAGCCTTCTTGATTTGTTTCTGCTGCTGATTCGGGGCACATCATTCCCTCCTCCTTTAAAAAGATTTGCCCTCAAATCTGTCTTTCTTTAGCTTCAGGTGGGATGATCTCTTGGCTTTTCTTAGAGCTCTTTTTTTTATAAAGAAAAGAAGATGAAAGGTAGAAGATGGATTAAGAAAATGGAAAGATTAGAAAATGAACAGACAAGTACCGGTTGAGTGGCTCTGATACCAAATTGATACGCCCTAAATAGGGAAGGATCACTCAGCCGGACTTTGGGATATGATCTCAGACGGATCGAATGAGAAATGGTGGATTGGAGGGTCGCACAACAGTTGCGGAAGGCTGTTGATATTCCCAACTCCAGATGCTGCTTGATATGACGCACAAGTCTAGCAATAAGGAGAAATGGATGGATCGAAGGGTTGCACAGTAGATGCGGAAGGCTGCTGATATTCCCAACTCCAGATGCTGCTTGATATGACGCACAAGTCTAGCAATAAGGAGAAATGGATGGATCGAAGGGTTGCACAGTAGATGCGGAAGGCTGCTGATATTCCCAACTCAATGCCCTTGAATATGATGCACCTAGATGACAAAGAGGATGATTCCCTGGATATGACGCACCAGGACGAATCGGTTTGATCAATGGATATTACACACCATTGAAAGAAAAGTGAGAATCACTCTCAATGTTCCAAAAATAATCACTCAAAGCTTATTTTATTTCATTGATCAAATGGCCTTTATATAATAGGCAAAGTATACAAAAGGTTGGAATACAAAAGACTAGTCAACATAGAAATTAGCAACTTATAAAAACAAGGAAGACTTGACCAAAGACCTTGAATTGACCAAAAATCATAAATGTCTTGACTTGACCGAAATTGAAAGATTGTGGTCGCCAAACTTTTCGGCTGATCTCGTGCTTCTGTATGGTCGACGGTCTCTGAATTACCGTCAGATTGATATACTATTCGACCATGATGATAGACCATAAATTTGACTCATTTTCGTCTATGGTTTATAGGTGTTTTTACTATTTATTATTATATTATAGAGTCTATTTATTATATTTATAAGATCAGGAGTGATTTGGAGATCAGTGATGATTTTGGAGCATTTTGGAGATATTTGGAGCAAGCACCCGAGATGACCATCGAGCTCGACCATCGGTCGATATTGGAGGAAGAATATCGATCGATGTCCACACTTGAACATCGATCGACAGCGAAGCGCGCAGAAAGCCCGTTTGGTCACAACCAACTAGAAGCCTAAGTCTTCACCAATTTACAAGATTACCCCTGACGAGTTTTAACCTAACTATATAAACTTTACCACAATGTTAGAGGCAAAAGTGTGCTTTTCTGTGTTTTTAGTTTTATTACTTTCAGCAAAAGGTTTTAGGATTGTGATATATTGGAGAGAAGATCCAAAGTTAATATCTATTTTACTATTCTATGAAGTTTTCTAACCTAATTGCTTTCATGAATTGTTTGGCCATATCTGAGTAGTTCCACTGTTAGATTTAAGGTTTAAATAGGTTATGAGGGATTAGCCCCAACTATAGATTGCTGAGTTGTGGTAATTGTCATTAGGATTGTGCATTAATGTCTATTTCTATATTAGCTACCTAGAACTTGCCCTAGGATTGATAGATAAAAGCGAGAGCTTCATTCTCATCCTGAAAACATTCTAACAGAGCTAAGTTTCTTGCTAAGAGTAAGGCGAGAACTGATCTAGTGAGCTTAGTAAGCATTCATTCAACTCACGCATAAAGCTTAACTAGAAGCGTGTCGATCGATAATCATATTGGATAATCGATCGACGGAGCGAAAGGTGTATCGACCGATATCCCTACAGGATTATTGATCGACCCTGCTATTGATCGAACACATCTGTTTGGGTCATTAGATCTAGTTAATAGACAAGTTCAAACATGCGATAGCTGATGGACTTGTTGAATTGACAGATGAGCTTTACATTATCATGCATGCAACTCATTAGGCATCTGTAAGATTATAATTCTAAGTTTCCTGAATATAAACTCTAAGTCTAGCTTTTTCCTTTTAAGCACCAAAACCTCAACCAATCAATCGAGCAATTACCTGCTCAACCAAAACAGCAAATTTACATTTTAAATCTTAAATACTTCTTACTTAACAAATTATATTAGATCCATTAGGTTCCCTAGAATCCCTAAGGACTACAACTCGACTTCTTATTTGAGAGAGTATAAATCACTCCTCAGGGTAATTTGAGTGATATCAAATTTGGCGCCGTTGCCGGGGAGCTTTGATCGCCTATTGATTTAATTTTTGTTAAGTTTCTGACATAAAATTTTTTCTTGGATTTTCAGGTACATGCCCAGCAGTACTAGAAGCAACAAGGAAACACAACTACTGTTCTCACCAGATCCTGCAAGCTTGGAGCGTTCAATCCACAAAGAAACACGCTCCTCATCGATCGATAACACCACCTGTTCATCGATCGATTTCTGTCAACCACCATCGACCCAGACACTAGTCCCGTCGACCGATACTCACTCACCACTATCGACCGAAGACACACATCTTCCGTTGACCGACATCCCCCATCCGACATCAATCGATACTTCAATCCAAACATTGATCGATACTGAGCCGCGAGACATGGTTGCTACTTTGATACTTGTACGAGATAATAGAGGTAACCTGCATGACCAGGAAGGTCATCTGCGTAATGCAGCAGGTCAGATGATAGAAGCTCAGGGGGCTGCAATCCCTGAGTCCGATACTGATGCTACAGGAGCCACTCTACCTGTAGATGAGGCTGCTCGAACTAGAACGTTGGCTGACTACAACCGTCCAGATCAGTTCTACACCAACCGATCAGCCATTCGCCATCCCACTATTCAGAGGGATTTCGATTTGAAGCCACAGTACTACACACACGTGGGATAGACATCCTACTATGGGTTATCTCACGAGCATCCTATGGACCATCTGGAGAGGTTCGAGGATTTTATATCTGCTATTAAAGTCGAGGGAGTCTCTGAAGACTACCTCCTATGCAAGCTCTTCAAGTACTCACTTGTTGGAGATGCTTTGCATTGGCTTAAGTAGTTACAACCTGGATCTCTAACATCCTGGGGCGCCATCAAGAATGCATTCTTATGCAACTTCTTCGATGAAGCGTGTGCTGAAGACTTGAGGAGCAAAATTGCTATATTCACTCAGGAGCCTGCAGAGCCGTTTAAAAGCTCCTGGATTAGATTCAAGTCTTATCAAAGAGACTGTACACACCATGGATTCAATGAAGTACAACTGCTCAGTACTTTCTACAGAGGCATCGCGGTGCAATACCAGATGGCTCTTGATGCTTCCAGCAATGGGAACTTCAACACCAGGAATCCAGAGAAGGCAGTGAAAGTTATTGAGAACCTAGCATCTAGTAGCAGCACCAAGAACATTGACTTTGAGAGGAAGAAATCTGCCACCATCCTTGGGAATGATCAGATGGATGAGGTGAAAGCAAAGCTGGACAGTGTTCACAAGCTTCTCAGGAAGCAGGTCTGCTTGATTGAAGAAGCAGAGGCTGTAGGCACAAAGGGTAGAGCAAAGGAAGCAGATGTGAACTTCATCAGTGGAACTAGATTCCAAGGTTCGGGGAACCAAGGAGGAAACAAAAACTCCTGTGGAAATAGGGGTAACTTCAACCAGAGTTCGCAGCACCAGAAACCCTATAGCAACCACTACAGCAACAACTACAGCAACAACATGGGTTATTGAAGCTCCTACTACCAGAAGCCACCACCGC
>NC_027755.1:12864058-12867471 GCF_000695525.1 Brassica oleracea var. oleracea
AGCAACAACAGGGGTTATGGAAGCTCCTACTACCAGAAGCCACCACCGCAAACTCAAGAGAGTAAGATTGAGGAGATGCTTGATAGAGTCCTGGAGGGACAGCAGCGCATGATGATGGACTTCAATGGGAAGATTGATTCTGTCGACACCAACCTGAACACAAAGTTTGAAACTTTGAGCACTCATGTGAAGAAGCTAGAGATGCAAGTTGTTCAGACATGAGAAGCTGTTAAGAGGCAGGGAGCCTTAACAAAATGGGTAGAAGATGATATGATGAGACACCACGTGAATGCCATCATTGGGGATGATTTCTGGCAAGTGGTGAAGGAAGAGAAGCTGCAAGAAGGAAATTTCGAAGTAGAAAGTCTGATGAGTTTCGGCGGATCACATTGGTGTCGACCGACACCAAGCCACGAACATCGCTCGACAGAGGTCATTCAAAATCGATCGACGTCCTCTCCTGGACATCGCTCGACAACACCTACGGAATAAACCGGATCTTGCAAACCATGAGGATCATGACTCACGAGGAGTTCGCAGCAAAACACCCACATCCGCCCAGCCCTGTTTACGTAAATATCGATCGACATTCTGACCCCATCATCGATCGACATCTGGAGACCGTTATCGATCGACAACCACAAGCACATATCGATCAACGAGCACCTATTACGTACCGAGTGAAAATGTCAAAGATAGATGTTGCACGTCTTAATGCACTCAGGCCCAAACCCAAACTTTCAGAAAACCCACCGGAGGCCGTCAGGACACCTTCAGATGATGGAGTGGATCCTATGGAAGTTGATAGGGTTCCTAAGGGAAGAACCCTAAGTAAAAGAAAGGAAAAAGTGGCGAAACATCTGAAGAGGGGGGCTAATGAAAAGGAAAAGGTAAGTTTCCGGAAAAGAGTCTTCAGAATTCCTCTAGATAAGCCATTCAATGAAGCTTATTATACCCACAGATTGTGGATGTTCTTCAGAGAAACTAGAGAGACAAAAGAAGACATTGAGAGAGTGTTCTGTGAAGCTAGAGAAAATATGAAGATGAGGATTACATTGAAGAAGAAGAGTGATCCTGAGCAATTTGCAATACCTTGCACGGTGAAGGGAATTGAATTCCCACATGCCTTGTGCGACACAGGAGCATCAGTCAGCATCCTTCCTAGGGTTATGGCAGACCATCTGGGTCTGCAAGTGGAGCTTTCACGGGAATTATTCACTTTTGTGGATTGTTCCCAGAGGAACTCAAGAGAAATTGTGAGAGACCTAGAGGTGCAGATTGGTAATGCTCTAGTTCCAGTATATTTCCATGTCTTGGACATCAAGCTGAACGGAAACTCTTCTTTATTACTTGGGAGAGCCTTCTTGTCAACAATGGGAGCAGTGTGCAACTTGCAAACCAACCAGTTGTGTCTAACACTCATCGATCCTAATGCCCACTACAACCCTATCCCTGTCAAAAAGCCACATACAACCTCCAGAAGAATCAATGATCCAGGAATCATTGTAGCTTGCCACTGTGGAAACGAGTACGAGACAGAATACTCAGCGTCAATCGAAACTCACACTGCAACATCGATCGACAGTGCCCATCAGATATCGACCGACACCCCGAAGGAAAAATCGGTCGACAGTAGTCCAGATAATTGGGAAAACGACTACTACATGCCCACAATGGCAACACACACCATGCATACAAAGGCTTATGATGAAGATTATGAGGAAGAAAGAGCTATAGAGCAAAGAGCGACCCTTGACGAGGAAGATAGACTTCTCCATCATTCTTCTTGGAAAAGGAAGTCGCCATCGATCGATAACTACGCTTCAACATCGATCGACACTTAACCTCAACAACCACACCACCTTCGAGAATCGACCGACAACGCCTACTTTCCATCGATCGACATTAACGTCGACGCTACCAGAGATGGAGATTACTCAATTGGCAGTTGGGCAGATAATCGCTATCACGAGAGCTACGCAGTAGAGACAGCATACCGTGATCAAGGAGATGATGAACTTAATGAGGGTTTCACATACGAGAAGCTTCTCAACATGCAAAGACGCGATGAAATAGATCGGAATCGAGCAGCGGCTGCTTGGGAAAGAACACGTTTCAGCCATCCGATCGACAGGGAGAGCCATCCATCAATCGACAACAACCGTCCAAAATCGATCGACATCAACAATACAACATCGATCGACATCCGTTCAATACCAAAAACCATTGTAAACGAAAAAAGATAAATCTGATAACCAGTATCTAACTCAAGATGAATTTGGTATTTTCAGGGACCCAAATGGCTACGCAAGAGTAATAGACGGACATACGCTGTACGTATCTCGAGAGGACATCGCAGACATCCTTCAGACAGCTAATGGAGCAGACAACCTGTTCATACATCAACGCAACATTCCAGAACACCAACATAAAGAGTTTTATGACACAGCTGGTGGCATAGACAAAAGCTTTAAACAAAGGACTCGCCATCCAACTCAACCATCGATCGACGTTGACGTCCCAACATCGGTTGACAGAAGGCCAGAATTCGGCAGAAGAGCTTTCGATCTTTTGGGTACCAGGAGATTCTACTGGGAAGAGAATGATGAGTATGGAATCTACAGAGATGATCAGGGATATGCCAGAGATCTAGATGGACACACCATTCTTGTTCACAGCAGAGATATCAAAAGACTTCTGGAAAGAGCTTCAAGAGATGAGCCAAGCTACATATGTCTTCCTGAACATGCTAGCTTATTCACACAGACCGAGCTGATACCAGAGATCTACACTAAGGACAAGATCAATGAGATGTTCTATGGAGTTTGTGGAGAACACGAGAAGAACAAAGAAGCCTTCCAGAGGAAACTTGATGGTGTCTACTATCCACTGAATGATAGTATCAGTTGGCTGACGACTTGCAGGGAGGAGAGGAAGCAAGACATAGCCAGAATTCAGAGCGCGACCGACGTTGCTCGACCTACATCGATCGACAACCACTTACACACATCGATCGACAGTCGCTTAGGCACGTCGATCGACAACCGCATACCAGCATCGGTCGACACCAACCCACCACACCCACATTCGATAAAGTCTCAACCAGTTTTTCACACCAGGATAGAGATAGATCAGATAGTATAAGGGATCTACAGAGCTTGGAATCAACAGAAGAGAGGCTAGATGGGAGATGTGATGACATCTATTTCCCAATGGATCTTAGCATTAGTGCTTTGACCTCAAAGATAGAAGCTATTCAAGGGGAATTGGTGGAGATTCAGAGTTACATTGCCCGTCGACCAGAAGCATCACCATCGATCGACAGACGCAACAACAAATCGACCGACATTCATCAACAGATATCGGTCAACAAAGCTTCAAACCGAGGGAGGCTAGTACAAAAGATAACATCC
>NC_027755.1:12867511-12884519 GCF_000695525.1 Brassica oleracea var. oleracea
TACGCCAGACTTATGAGACATCAGTTCAATCTGGAGAGTCTTGGAGATAGATTGCAGAAGATAGAAGATGCAACTACAATAATGAAGGACAAATGGCGCAGAGTTGATGAAGCAATGAGAGACTTCACTGGTACATGGTTCAACAAGAACAAGGAAGATATGGAGACTTGTTTCCCAACAAGTGCCAGCTTTCAACATCACTAGCTCAATCACCCCCAAAGTCAAGCTAAATGACTATAACAAAACGCTGAGTGGGAGACAACCCACTATTAGGTAATATTTATTTAGTTTTTATTAATATATTATATATGTTGGCTTTTATTTATTGCAGGTCATATAAAAAAATAACAACAGATCCGAGTAGACGATTGCCCTTACTATCGACCGATGAGACACTGTCGACATCGATCGACAGTACAACACCTGCATCGACCGATATCAACATCCTTACATCGGTCGACATTCATTCCGGTATGGTATATCGTTCTAACTTGTTACATTGAGTACTTATGATTTATTATCACCATAACTCCGACTGAATTTACACTGGGGACAGTGTAGTTTAAGTCTGGGGGAGGTTTACTGATATTAGTTTACTTATGAATTATAAAAATATATTTTCAAACATAAAGTTTTTATTGAGTCAAGAAGGGGATAATGAACTTATTAGATTTTTGTTTGTTATCTAACCACTCTTTAGCACCATTCTAGACTTACTGATTGCAGATAGTACTAAAGATACTAAAGTGGATCAACATGTCAACTATGTTATACTTGCTGAGATTGTTTGAAGGAACCAAAGCTGACCTCCAACACTAAACTTGACACAACTGCTTGTCTTGGGGCTTAGTATACATGAGATCGGATTCTTCAAACAAGTCTAGAAGGTAAAGCCTTGTGTACATAGATTTATCACCATCTCTCTTTCTATTTTCGAAATATATATATAGATATAGATCTAATATTAAAAAATAATAATTATTATTATTATTATATTTATATTTATATATATTAGAGATTTATTTAGGAAGAAATTCGAACAGGACTTGGTGGCTACAACCATTAAGGCTTGCTTCATATGAATTATATAGGTAAAAGATTAGAACAGAACTTGGTGGCTACAACCATTAAGGTTTGCTTCATAAATAATCCTACGATATAGGTCAAAAAGAAGTGAACAGGACTTGGTGGCAACCACCATTAAGGCTTGATTCATGGAAGCCTGTCCAATCTTGGTCAATGATCTTGCAAATATAAGCAGACTTTGACTATGAGAGAAATTAGTAGAGAGAGAGGATAAGAACTAATGTTTACCTGCAGGTCTAGATACTTGTTTGAAAATCCTTGCATCCTGTGATCGATACTCCCAAAGTAAAGCCTATACTTTTATTTATGCTAAAAAATGAGGTTGGTAGAGGGGAATGTTAGACAAGATTTGCTAAGTTGTTGGCTAGGTCAATTTGGTTGCTAAGCTAGGATATGGTATAATGTGCTTTTGTGATTAGGACTTTTTAGATGTGGATTGCAATATTGTAGAGGTGATGATTCTAAGTTTTAAATCATGTGAGTCCCTGCTGTTTTCAAACCTCTTTCAGAGAGACTGCCTGTTAGTTTTACTTGAGGACAAGCAAAAGGGTAAGTCTTGGGGAGTTGATAGACCATGGATTTGACCCATTTTTGTATATGGTTTACAGGTGTTTTTACTATCTATTATAATATTATAGAGTCTATTTATTATATTTATAAGATCATGAGTGATTTGGAAATAAGAGATGATTTTGGAGCATTTTGGAGATATTTGGAGTAAGCACCCGAGATGACCATCGAGCTCGACAATCGGTCGATATTGGAGGAGGAATATTGATCGATGTTCACACTTGAACATCAATCGACAGCAAAGCGCGTAGAAAGCCCGTTTGGTCACAGCCAACTTGAAGCCCAAGTCTTCACCAATTTATAAGATTATCCCTGACGAGTTTTAATCTAACTATATAAACTTTGCCACCATGTTAGAGGCAAAAGTGCGATTTTCTGTATTTTTAGTTTTATTACTTTTAGCAAAAGGTTTTAGGATTGTGATAGATTGGAGAGAAGATCCAAAGTTATAATTTGTGATTGGAACTCCATTAATATCTATTTTACTATTCTATGAAGTTTTCTAACCTAATTGCTTTCATGAATTGCTTGGCCATGTCTGAGTAGTTCCACTGTTGGATTTAGAGTTTAAATAGGTTATCAAAAGGTTTTAGGATTGTGATAGATTGGAGAGAAGATCCAAAGTTATAATTTGTGATTGGAACTCCATTAATATCTATTTACTATTCTAATGAAGTTTTCTTACCTAACTGCTGTTATGAATTGCTTAGCCATGTCTGAGTAGTTCTATTGTTAGATTTTAGGGTTTAAATAGGTTAGGAGGAATTAGCCCCAACTATAGATTGCTGAGTTGTGGTAATTGTCATTAGAATTATTCATTAATGCATTTTTCTAGATTAGCTACCTAGAACTTGCCCTAGGATTGATAGATAAAAGCGAGAGCTTCATTCTCATCCTGAAAACATTCTAACTGAGCTAAGTTTCTTGCTAAGAGTAAGGCGAGAGCTGATCTAGTGAGCTTAGTAAGCATTCATTCAACCCGCGCATAAAGCTTAACTAGAAGCGCGTCGATCGATATTCATATTGGATAATCGATCGACGGAGCGAAAGGTGTTTCGACCGATATTCCTATAGGATTATCGATCGACACTGCTATTGATCGAACACATCTGTTTAGGTCATTAGATCTAGTTAATAGACGAGTTCAAACATGCGATAGCTGATGGACTTGTTGAATTGACAGTTGAGCTTTACATTATCATGCATGAAACACATTAGGCATCTGTAGGATTATAATTCCAAGTTTCCTGAATAGAAACCCTAAGTCTAGTTATTTCCTTTTAAGCACCAAAACATCAACCAATCAATCAAGCAATTACTTGCTCAACCAAAACTGCAAATTTACATTTTAAATCTTAAAAACTTCTTACTTAAAAAATCATATTAGATCCATTAGGTTCCCTAGCTCCCTGTGAATTCGATCCCTAAGTACTACAACTCGACCTCTTATTTGAGAAAGTATAAATCACTCCTTAGGATAATTTGAGTGATATCACATGACTTGTATTTTCTTGTTGAGCCCTTCTTTCTTCGGGCTGAAACATATTCATAAACACATTTTCAGTATACTTCAAGCCCTTCTTTCTTTGGGCTGAAACATATTCATAAACACATTTTCAGTATACTTCAAGCCCATCTCGTTTGATCTCAAACTCATAGGCCAAGCCTTCTTGATTTGTTTCTGCTGCTGATTCGGGGCGCATCAGCTCTCGTGGCCGAAGGCTCTTACCTTGTTGTTACGCTCAAACGCGGATTCAGAATAAAAACCTCTTTTGCTCTCTTTTCGATTTCATATATTTATTTTTCATCCATACTCTCGTGTTCTGATTGCTTGGCGTGTGGTTTAGCAGATATCCGGGACCTCTGAAAAATTAAGGTTTTCCTAAATTTTCTAATTTAAACGGAAATCGATAATGCGAATTTCGGTTCCCACAGTTTGGCGCTAGAAGGAGGGGGGGGTACAGATCAATCTAACTCTTGACCACCAACGCTCAACCAGACATGTCAGTCGACGATCTCAATAACCAACAAACTCGTGACGGCACTGCCGCCAACAACAACGTTGAGAAGACTCCAGCGACGAACGTAACTCCGGTCAACGCCGATGCAAACACTGCAGCGTTCGAGGAAGTCAAGAAGATGTTCTCAAACTTCGAAAAGAAGTCAGCAGAACAAGATAAGGTCATGAGTTCTCTCGCTAAATAGGTTGAAGGCCAAACAGCAAGAACCAGGGCCGTTCTTCCGCGTGGAGCAACCCGAATCCGCGGAAGAAGACTCGATTTCACGACGCCTGTCAACCAGTCTGCCAACGCGCAGAGGAAATCGTCTGGACAAAATCCCGACGAAAATACTCTCGCGCCAACGCAGAAAGAGCCGGAAGACCTCCCTCCTATCGAGGAAGGTGAAGAGGATGAAGAAATCGAACGCGTCATCTGGATTCTAACAGTCACTCCAAACCTACAGACGAAGATGCAGATGTGCATCCACGCCTAACAAGGAGTCTGATTCAGAATCCAGTGGGTTATACATAAGGAATAGCTGATAACTTAGGTCTTGTTCGATGCTGTATCTGGACACCATTCTTGGACAACAAGAGGGATATTTTCAATGTGCCAGAAGGATTGGCGGAGGACTCTAGATCGAAAGTGGGAGGGGGAGGGGGTTATTGATCGATCTGGATTAGGACATTCTCTGGACTGATAAACAGTTGGTTTCTCTATCAAAGACAAGATCTGATCGACAGTAGCGTGAACCTTTTTAATAATTTTGATAAGTGGGGTTCGAAGTCTAAGGAGTTTTTTGGGGGTGGTGAAAATGTTTCAAAACTGTTTCTATTTTCTTTCTGATATGTTTATTTTAAATATATTTTTTCTCGACTGTGTGTTTAACATTGTAAAATTTTGTTACCTATTATGTTATTTGAATATAATGCATAATTTTGTCCAAAAGAAAGAAAAGGTATATCGTGGAACCAAGGGCCACTCATATCCGCGATTCTTTAGGCACCGACCACCTTAAACTAAGGGCGTGTCATGTACTTGATTCCGCGGTTTCCAGCAAAGAACCAATACATTGCTTTCTAAAATCGGACCAAGTGACCAAATTACTAAATAAGTACTGGATGATCATTCATATTATTTTTTTCTCTTAGATATCAAATATTTCGCAACAGAAATTACAACTTACAAGCACATGGTGAAACATTTTGCATGGAAAGTAAATATATATACTTACCAAACTTATTTATCATTCATTTATTAATTCGAGAACAGATTAATCTCCGGAGATTTTTCACTTCAACCCCTGCATCTGTAGTACTTGGGATGGCCACGGTGGTACCTGTTCGACGGAGGAGGCATGACTCTTCCTCCACCACTAGACGCTGCCGGTGGCGTATCATGTTTGAGAGCTCCATAGTTGAGATACTTCACCTTACTTGTTAGCATCGTACTAGATGACATCACCATGCCTTTAGTTTCTTCATCTTCTTCTTCTTTTATGATCATTTGGTTCACCTCTTCCTCTCTCGAACCATCTTCTTCATCACTCTCATAACGTTCTTTAACCCACGTCTTCTTAACGTGATGCTTTCCCGGTGCACGTTCCTGGTCGTTTTCGGCAAACCCTTGAGAAAATGTGTAGTATTCCATGCTTGATGTTCTTTATTACTTTGAATTTTGTATATATTTGGTTGGGGTAACATCCATTATTTATAGTTGAAGATATTGGTTTGTAACTTGTTATGCCTAATCGAATCTCATTTACTTTCGTAGAAGGATAATTATTTCCATATAAAACATGATTTTTTTTCCTTTTTTCAGAATGGGTATTTGAGCAAAAAATTTTAAGCCGTCAATTTTCAGGAGGATAAGTTATGATGCCGATGCGCCATATTGTATAATTTTGTATCTATTTTTTTTTTAACATTGGTTAACTATGATATTACAAACAATAAGAAACATTACATAGACGATACTATAGCCGATAATTCTACGTGCCTTATAAGAATTTCCGTCTAACTGCATAACCCTGAACCGTCCTATGAGATCCATTCCTGACGATAGTTCTTGCGCCATGCCGAACATTGCTTGTAAGTTTTTTTCTCTAATATTATGCATAATTCGCTTTTGAAACCCAAACCTCCTGTTGTAAAAACATTAATGAAATTTTGATCAAACCATTGCACCAAGGGGGCTTCCACAGATTATGTATCTATTCATTAATTGTTTTTTTTTTTAAATAAAATTTTATAAGCCGTCAATTTTACAAAGATAAGTTATTCACTTTGTTTCTTAATAAGTATTATTTTGATATTTTTCACACAGATTAAGAAAATGATTAAAATGTATTTAAATAATTTACACTTATTTCACCAATAATATTTGAGATAATAAAAATTATTTATAAAATCAATTCACTTTGCAATTAATTTTCAGTTGAAAGTAAATATAATTTGCATTGAAATTTTAAAATGACATTTTTTGTGTAACAAGAAAAAAAATATTAAAATGATACTTATAGGAAACAGATGGAATATAATTCTATACTTATTCACTACTTGCATTTTTCGGCTAAAGTCTTCAATTTTTAAATGATGCGCCATATTCTAATTCTATATTTATTCACTAATTAATTGTATTATCCTCTTTGATTAGGTATAAAGCTGTTTGGCATGGGGAAAAGAAATATGAAGATAAGTTCTACAATGGCGTTTTACATTTTATATATTGGCATACTTTCAATTTTTACTCTTGAATCAAAATGTATGATTCTAGAAAGAAAAAAAGGTATGATTCTTGATCTTTTCTCCTTTACAACTGGGTGACAAATAAATATTACTTGCTAACATAAACAAATAAAAACTCGTCGTTGGTTTCATCATCATCACAAAGTTTTAAATTATGACAAACGAGTATCTATCTTGATATAATGAAGGAATCTAATTACATATAATCAGTGCAGACTATGCACTATATAAGATTACGACAAGCTTTCTTCTCTTTTAGAACCTTATTCCAAAATATGCTAGTGGGCCGATGACTTACGATTCTAAGAAGTAGCCGCCCCTTATGCTTTCTTAGCTGATATCTTAAGCAACGGTCCATATTCAACGGTAGAAAACCAAAAGAAACAACTGATGTAAAATAAAATAAACAAAGTTTTAAAAGTTAAGTTAAATAAAGTTTTTAAAGTCTAATAAATAAATAAATAAAAACATTGGACATTATAAAATAAATATTGGAAAATGTAAACGATATTGTAAAGCCGAATAATAACTGGCAAATTTACCGACTATTGATATATACCAAAGTTCTAAAAATCGCTAGGCGGTAACTAGGCGCTTTATGGAGGACTAGCGACTAGGTGGATTATACGGGGTCTAGGCGAGGCCTAAACCTTAGCAAATTATTGATTTATTTTATATATTTTATATATTTTAGTTATTTATATGGTTTATTTTAGTTTTTAAGTTTAATTATAAAATTATTTTGATGCATTATCAAAATCAGATATACAAAACATAAGAAATTAGACAAATTTGTAGATTTGTAATACTATTATTTCTTAATTTAACATATTTAGACAAATTTAGATCGATTTAAACCGTTTTAAACCGATTTAGAATAATTTAAACTAATTTGAATCGAATAAATCGAATTTTAAGAAAATCGTTTCGGATAATACCGAGTTGCCGCCTAGGCGGGGGCCTAAGCGGGAGACCGATTTTAAGAACCTTGATCGATACTTTTTCAGATAAAACAAAACCTATAATTTTCATACTTTTTGTATAATATGTTAACAAAGCATTTCGTGGAATATAGAAGAAAAACCGAATTTGAACAAGAACCGAAGTCTTTAAACTTTTTTTGAAACACTTTTTTTTTTGAAACACAACCTGTCTTTAAACATTTCCAAATTTATATAGATACAAATGTACAATGTATGGTTGAAAAAACTATATAAATGCTGTTTAGTTTTTTTTTTTTTTTTTTATTACAACGAACGGCTATTTCATTACTCAAACTCGAGGTGTTCTAGGTAATCAGACCGGAATAGAACAACCAATAAAACATAACTCTCTATAGAAAAACTTCGCAGTCCTAGCTAAAGAGTCAGAAATCTAATTTTGCATTCGTAGAATATGAATGATCTTGAAGTCCGGGAAGCATATCTGCAGAGTCAATCCTCTCCAATTCTGTTGCAAAGCTTGGCCAAGCATTAGGCTCCTTAATCATGGCGATCAGTTCCATACAATCTGTTCCAAAGCTCTAGCATGTCGAATGTTGAATCATATTCTCCATCGCCCATGGCAGTGCTTCTACTTCTGAATGCAAGGCAAACTCGCGTCGAATGTAATTTCGTGTCCCCATAAGTTGAACCTTCCCAAAGCTGTCAATCCAAACTCATCCACAACCGCTGAACTATGTTGTGGATGTCCATGACCCATCTAACATGCAGATGTTACCCAAGCTTAAGATTTGAGGTTCCTCAATATTGTGATCTTGTAGAATTGGTGGCACCATCTTGTTTGCATTAAACCAGGCTTGACATTCACTCTCTGCATAGCGAACTAACTCCAATGGATCCTTGTCTATCCCTCTAAAGAGTTTGTCATTTCGGACCTTCCAAATATACCAGATTATTCAGGGATAAGGATCTCTGTCTAATTTTGACTCGAGAATACTGTTCTTTCTCCAGAAGAGATAATCCATATTAGCGTAAATACTCGGTACCGAAAAGATATCTGGACTAGTTGGAGTCGCTGGTAGGGACCAAGCTTGTAAAGCTGGCAGACATTCGAATATGGCATGAGTGACATATTATTCTGGTTCTCCACGTCGTGGACAATAGTTATCGCACCTCATATTACGCCGTATTAAATTCCTCGTTACTGCCACATGACATTTGATCAATTGCCATATAAGATGGCATATCTTTTGAGGCGCTTTTATCGTCCAAGCAAAGGCTTGAAGCTTAGTGATACTTGGCTCCAGCACCTCATTTTCTTCCCCAGTTTTTAATAAGTTCTGAGCTACCCAATATCTGGATTTAACAGTTTACTAGCCATTCCTAGTGTAGTTCCAACAGAATTTATCACGGCGGTGAGTTGAGCTTATGGTCAAACTCCTTATGAAAGATATATCATCAGGGCTAACATAATCCTCCAGTAATCCAACATTCCATTCATTCGATTCCTGATTAATAAGGTTGCTGACTCTTATGTTCGGGTGCAAAATTGGGGCTATAGGACGAGCCGACCTAGCTGGTGTTGTAGGGATCCAAGGATCCTCCCACACCTTAACCTCATATCCAGAATGTATCTTTTGTATGATTCCCAATAGCAATAGCTTTCGTGCCGCTGAAATACTAGTCCACACATAAGATAGGCTGCTTATAGAGTTTACTCGTAAAGGCGAACTCATTACGTAGCATCTTCCCCTCAAAACTCGAGCCACTAACGAATCAAGGTATTGAACTAGCCTCCACAGTTGTTTTGCTAATAAATCAAGGTTGAACTCATGGATCATTCGGAAACCAATCCCGCCCTCCTCTCTTGGTAGACAGAGCTTCTCTCATTTTGCCCAGTGAATTCCTCTTTTTGGAGGATTTGAGCTCCACCAAAATTGTGCAATGGCACTTGCGAGGTTCTCATATATCTCCAGTGAGAGCAGGAAGCTAGACATAACATATGTCGGAAGATCTAGCAAGATAGATTTAATCAAAACTTCATTTCCTCCTTTTGAAAGACATCGTCATGTCCATCCATTCACTCTATGCATTAGTTTTTCCTTGAGAAATACAAAGAGTTTGCATTTGGATCTGATAATATCTTCTGGAATTCCTAAATATGTCCCCATTCCTCCTTCATTTTGGATCCCAAGTGTATCTTTAATCTCTTGCCTGACATTACGTTGATCATCTTACTAAAGAGTAAAGAAGATTTCTCAAAGTTAATACATTGGCCTGATGTTTGTCCGTATTTCATGACTACTTTCGTCACTTCTTCACATTCACTTGGCCTAGGAATAAATATTGTTTAGTTTATTAGCAGTATTTACAGTAAATATATAACAAAAAAATCTGTAAATATTGATTATGGTAATGGATGATTCAGGTTGTATGATAATCATAACTATATAATAATCAAAACTAGTACTTATTAATAGGGCTGGATAAGCTATCCAGAAAATCCGGATATCTTTAAGCTTCGAATCAAAGCAAAAAGCAAAATTTGATATCCGTAAGAACGATGAAAATTAAAAATATTATTTTTTGGAAAGCCGGATACCGATCCAATCCGTATATTTATAGATATATAATGTAATTGTATATAAAAACTATTATATCTATACATATTTTATGATATAATTTGGTTGTTTTAATTTAAGTTGTTTTAATTTTAAGTTTTTGTTTTGGATTATTGTATAGAAAAATTTAATTCTTATGTTGAGTCAAATGTTAACATATAGTTTTCTTATTAGGTTTGTTAATATTGAATTTTGTTTTACAACTTCTGTTAAAAATATTAGTTTGGTAGTATGATATTATTATTTTTACTTTAAAATTGATATTTTAAAGAAAATTATTTAATTTTATGTTATATATATATATATTAATCTTTTCTTTTTTTAATGTAATTGGCGTATCGAATCGAATAATCAGCGAATATCGAATTTTTGAATCAAAACGAATCACAAATATAGATATACACGGATACTACGAATTTTTCGGATTTTTGCTCCGTACCCAGGCTTACTTATTAGCAAATTGAGCAGACCCAATTTGTTATGATTATTTGGATTTGAGTTTCGAAATGTTTAAAGACTGAGGTATATATAAAGAAAACGATTAAAACATAGTGTTTATTAGCCACAAGGAGTGCAAGTATACAAACAAAGTATAAATTGTCTGGATTCACGTTTTATTCAACAACTATAAAACTTTATTTAAGCGAAACACACAAGAACCTCAGTCTTTAAACATTTCCAAACTCAAATCCAAATATCGGAAGTGCAGTCTCCACCTGGATACCTCATCTCATGGGCTAGCGCAGGACCATCAGGTTCATCACCAAAGTCCACAAAGAGATCAGGGTTTATGGAGAGACCACCTTTCTCTGTATCAACATCAAGCTGAATTATGTGTGACCCTTTATCCATGAGTTCCGGGTAAAACTGACGATCCCATGCGCTAAAGAGCGAGTTCGTTGCATACAATCGTTTCCCATCCAGGCTCAGCTGGATCATTTGAGGTCCTCCTCTCAGAGATTTCCCCTGGAAATTACCAGGGAAGAAGCAGTTTCAAGACGATGCATAATCTAAAATTTATGAATTTAAAACCTCGAAAAGATTAAATATTTTGGGTACAAACCTTGATCTGAGGAACATCGTATTGGAAAGTGTTACCGTCTTCTCCAACCGCCTTAGCAGGACTGCCCTTTTGTAGTAACCCTCCCACCCATATTTGACCGGTTAAGACAGGGTTTTTAGGGTCTTCAATGTTGTACTGACGAACGTCTCCATGAAGCCAGTTCACAAAGTAGAGGAACCGGTCATCGAGGGAGATCAAGAAGTCGGTGATAAGCCCCGGCATTTCTGGAAGAATCCAGTTCTCTACTTTCAGTGGTTTAACTTGGATAACCACCTGAAAATCAATTTGTACTAGGTGTTAATCATACATTTGAAATAAAACAAGAAAAGAAAGATAAAGAAGAAAGAAGACTTGCCTCATGGCCCCATGTTTCATCACTGTTCTTGAAAAATCGTATCATATTACTCGACAAAGCACCCCCAACATACCCTGTATCCTTAGATGGATCATGCAAGAATCTAATCTGCAACCACAACCGGCAAAGATTATTAATGTTAGTCTGAAGAAAGAAAACATATAAATGAGATGTTTGATTATGTTGTTTACCTCTAAAGGTAACATGCCAGTCTCTCCAAGGTCAATTAATTGTTTCATTTCACCTCCTGGCCAACTGTAAACATGGAGATGGCTTCCGTACAAGCCATCAGCAACGTGTTGGAGATCGAAACCTTTGGTGAAGGCTTTAGGTGCTCCCCAAGAAGTGCTTATCATTGTCTTGTGCCGCGGTTGATACCAGAAGTCATAACCAAACAAGGGACTATGTCCTTCTTTCTCCCACCTGAGATTATCCCCCAATGATATACTTATAGTTGAAAAGAAAGAAAGTAAAACATAATGAGTTAGTTTTGTAATAAGCGACCTGTTCTTGATGTTGAAATCAGAGTCAAGAAGAAGAAACCCATTCCCCTTGGCGTTTCCCTCTTCGTCTCCAAGACAGGACACCAAGATCTCACCAGAGGCAAGGCAATGAGCCGTGTGTGGATAAGCCAATCCAGTCTTTTCAGCAATCTCCTTAGGATCCACATACTTGTACAAAGACGGTGCCCTCGGGTCTGCCTTTGTGTCAATCGCATAGATGCGACCAGATCTATAATTCAAACAAAGAGAAAGATCAAGATAGTGAACTTAAACATCACTAAATATTAAGGCTGAAGGAACTTTACATAAGGGATGGTAAGACGAGGTAACGTCGATCAGCGGAAGCATCACCATGGCAAGAGCTGCAAGAGTTCCAACCAGAGTGATGAAGCTCATCACCTACAAAAGGCATTGGCAATCTGTGAATGACGGTTGAATAGGTTGGTGAGTTTGGATCAACATCCACCGTTGCCAAGTAATCAGGCTTCTCTCGTCCCGTTCCTTCAAAACCAACAAAAAAAAATATATTAAAAAGAAGAATCCACAACCAAAGAACAGTAGGATCAAAAAGAGATCTTAAAAGTAAGATTCGACCAGACAATAGAAAAGAACAAAGATTCTTAGTCATAAATTTATCCTTAAAACAGAGAGATCTAATCAGGAAACTGAAAACAGAGAGATCACAAGGGGTGATTTCGATCTAGAATCTTTGAGATTCCGTAGGACCTAATAAAAAGATTTTCACATCATCATTCATCAACCAACGTTAAAAGTACAGATTCTGTCTGAAAATACTTTTGAAAACGTTCGATCTGGAATTTCTAACAGGTTAAAGAAAATATAAAACAAAAGAGCAGATGTGTACCAGTGTAGACGGCGGTGACGTAGATGAGCTTTTCCGGTGGACCAGACATGGCGGCGAGTGGCGTCGCGTAACCAGGACCTGACTTGCAACATCCTCCGTCAACGCCGTTGCTCGCGGGAGCTACCACTTCAGTATTAGTCACCATTTTCGATCTCTGACTCTCTTTCTGCGTCTCTGAAATCAGATATAGTTTTAACTATATATATATATTTCTTTTTTTTGGTTGAACTTTCAACTATATATATTATATATTGCTGTAGTTGTTGACAAAAGATATTATATTATATTCGGTACTTGTTAAGCTACACGTCTCTATGGCGCTCCTTTGCGTTTATCGCACACACCCACACGTGATCTTGATTTGTCAATGCAAAGCTTTTTTAGCTGTATTATCAGTTAATTGTCGACGTTGTTATCTTAATCTATATACTATAGGATTGAGGGAGGTTTTTAAGCTATCCACCTCAGCGAAATGTAAAAGTTGTGGTTAGGGGAACCCTAGAAGGTGATCAGAAAGGCGACAAAGCATGGCGGCGACTCAGATCAAGATCTTCATTGAGATTTTGATCTTCTCCTGATTTATATGTTTCTTGGCGTTAGATCACCCGTCTCTCTCCCTCCGTTTGTCTTGCTACTCGATTTGGATTCGTTCCCCGTCGTCAATCTCGTTGTCTTCTACCCCAAGTCACCGGTTTCTATTCCACCTTGGCGTTAGAAACTCTTTTGGTTACGATCTAGCATTCCAAGGGGTAGAAAAGCCATATCATTGTATGGGTTCTTCAAATCGTATCAGAGCTACTCCAATGGTAGATCTCAAAGGGAAAGGAATTCTCTATGAAGAAGATGATGAACCAATCCTATTGTTTGATGATGATGATGCGCACACAATACGAGAG
This sequence comes from Brassica oleracea var. oleracea, assembly GCF_000695525.1. Classification (NCBI taxonomy): domain Eukaryota; kingdom Viridiplantae; phylum Streptophyta; class Magnoliopsida; order Brassicales; family Brassicaceae; genus Brassica; species Brassica oleracea. The sequence goes on from NC_027755.1 coordinate 12,881,159, forward strand.
TACCGTATGTCTCTTATTGGAAAGGTTCTAAACCCTAAGAAGCAAAATGTGGAGAAGCTTATCCAGTATATGCCTACTCAATGGAAGATGCAATATCGAATTACGGCAAATGATCTTGGTAATGGGAAATTTCTTTTCAACTTTGCATCTGAGGAGGATCTTCAAGCTGTTCTTAAGCAGGGGCCCTTCCATTATAATTTCTGTATGTTTGTGTTGGTGCGGTGGGAACCGATAGTTCATGATGACTATCCATGGATCATACCTTTTTGGGTTGAGATATCTGGAATTCCATTGCATCTTTGGACAGTGAAAAATTTAAAAAACATTGGCAGAAAGCTCGGCCATGTTGATACCATTGAGCTTGAGGCTGGCCGGCTTCTGATTGATGTTGACACAAGGAAGCCTCTTGTGTTTAAGAAGAAAGTGCAATCCCCAGTTGGAGAGGAAGTCACCATCACGATCAAGTATGACTTATTGTTTAAACACTGTACTGTATGTGGCCTGCTTACCCATGAAGAGTCTTATTGCTCGAAGAAGGTGGAGATAATGAAGGCGCAAACAGTTAAGGTTGGAGTCTTTGATCGTGTTCAGTTACCAGAAAACAACACAGTACGACAGCCAATAATGGATGGGTCTAAGGACCGTATGTTATCTAGGCCATACCATTATGGGGCTGCCTCTACAGCACATAGGTCTGACGATTACTATTCACATCGCATTGACAGAGAGCTCAAATATAAGAGTTCTTTTGCTCATGAAGGCTATAATCGAGACAGACGTTATGATAACCGTGAGAGAAATGGACGTCGGTCAGTTGATAGTCATGTGATGGGCAAGACTAATGCAGCTAGATATGGTCGCCGGTTTGCTCCCTATGAGCATAGTGCGACGTCTCAGTGGAGGGAGAAGCAATCCAGGTCTGGTGGCCTTCACACGTCTGATAGGTCGTTAGAAATTAATGGCGGAGCATCGAAATCCTCTGCTGCACAGGAACATGTTCGTGATCAAGACGTGGTGGTGGCCTCAAGATCTGAAAACGTGAGACACAGTAGTGGGAAGAAACTGGCTAGTGCTATTGTCACACCATCACGTATCGCTCTTGATGATACGAACGTTACGGTTCGGGGACATGAAATTGTACGATCAATGACTTTCTCTCCTACGGAGAAGGCAATGCAACAATCCCCCAAAGGTGATGATCTGGTTATAGATGCACTAAAGGATATGGACATTGCGGGTATTGGCGAGAAAGATCAACATGCTATGACGATGGATTGTGATGAAGATGATTTATTGGGAGCGGAACTGGAGACGATGGAAGATGTGGAATGCGTTCAAGAATCATCATCACGCTCTGCTGCTAGGATGGATCGCCCAGGAGCTCGGTCCTCAAGGAGTCGTTCAAGAAGTAGAGTTCCGCTGGGTTTGCAAAGCACAAAGGCACGGCTTTTGAGCAAGGGTTCTCCAATGAAAAGGCAACATTCCTCGTCCAGGTTTTCTTCTTATGAGAGAACCGCACATAATAAGAATCGCCTTAGCGATTCGAAAAAATCAAAAGCTAGTTCTCATTTGGAAAATGGTTTGGAGGGGTCCAAAAAAACCCCAAAAAGTCATCAATGAAGACAATCAGTTGGAACTGTCGAGGGATAGGGAGCGACCTCACAGTTCGACGCCTTACGGAGATGTGTCAGAAGCATCGCCCAGGACTTGTGTTCCTTTCTGAGACGAAGAATAGGAGGCTGCTGTTGCAAAACATTCAAGCCAACTTAGGATTCGATCATTTGTTTACTGTTGAGCCACTTGGACTCAGCGGAGGTTTAGCTTTATTTTTTATGGATGAATTTCAAGTTAATGTTTTATTTTCGAATAACCGTATGATTGACATTGAGGCAGTCATAGATGGAATAAAAGTCTATATGACATTTGTTTATGGAGACCCTGTACTAGAAAGACGTGACGAAGTTTGGGAGCGTCTTACGCGCTTCTCAACAACAAGAAATGGACCTTGGTTCATGATTGGAGATTTTAATGAAATAATATGTCACAATGAGAAAGAAGGAGGAAGACGACGTCCTGATAGTTCATTCCTCCCTTTTAAGCAGATGCTTCATGATTGTGGGATGCTAGAGTTTCCTTTCACGGGGGACATGCTCTCTTGGGTGGGGAAGCGAGCAGGCGGATCAACTGTTCGATGTCGCTTAGACAGAGCAGTAGGAAATGCAGATTGGCATGAAAAGTTTCCCCATTCGGCGGTGAAGTATATGCGGTTATGGGGATCGGATCATCGTCCGATTCTGGCAGACATTCTTATAAAGCCGATGAGAAGATCAAAAAAGTTCAAGTTTGACAAAAGATGGTTGGATAATGAGGAGCTAAGACAAGTTATCCTTGAGGGATGGAAATCTCCTGATCTTCCTCCCAATGCAACGATTATGGAACATATTTCCAGTTGTAGAAAAGCTTTGAGTGAGTGGCGGAAGCAACATAATGTCAACTCGGCGAAATTAGTGGAGGACCTTAAGGAAAAAGTGGAGGGTTTATATGCAGATAATAATGCCCCAACTGAAGAAATTGCAGCAGCTTTGAAGGAACTCTCTGATGCTCTTAAAGCTGAAGAAATGTTCTGGAAACAGAAAAGTCGGGTGTTCTGGCTGAGAGAAGGAGATAGAAACACAAAATTCTTTCATGCCTTGACAAAGCAAAGAAGGGCAAGAAATAAGATCACACAGCTCTTAGATGAGAATGGGAATATTGTTGAGGATGAAGAAGGACTAGTTGCCATTGCTACTAGTTACTTTAGACATATTTTTGAATCATCAAATCCAGAGGACATTGAAGAGGCGCTAGCTCAAGTTCCTTCCACGATCACTGGTGCAATGAATGACAATCTTATCGCCCCGGTCACTGAATGGGAGGTCAAATTAGCGCTTTTTGCTATGCATCCAGAAAAGGCCCCTGGGCCAGATGGGATGACTGCGCTTTTCTATCAAAAATTTTGGGATATAGTAAAGGAGGATTTAACTCTTATGGTTAATCAATTCCTCTTTGAGGGAACAATGGCGAGTGGACTGAATGATACAAATATATGCCTCATCCCGAAGATACAAAAGCCTAATGCGATGGCTCAGTTCAGACCCATTAGTTTGTGTAACGTCAGCTACAAGATAATCTCTAAGGTCTTATGTCAGAGATTAAAGAAAGTGTTACCAGGCCTGATATCGGAAACCCAGTCAGCCTTTGTTGCTGGGAGACAGATCTCAGACAATATTATGATCGCACAAGAGATGTTCCACGCTCTGAGGACTAAACCAAGTGGGCGCAATAAGAGGAAGGCCATTAAATCTCACATGAGCAAAGCATA
>NC_027755.1:12885141-12886023 GCF_000695525.1 Brassica oleracea var. oleracea
TAGCTTTGCGACAGAGTTGGAAAGGATAGAGACGCTGCTGATTTGCTTTCCGGACTTCGACATCATTTATGTTCCACGAGTGCGCAATCAGTTTTCAGATTTTTTAGCTAAGACTGCTAGATCCTTCCATAGGAAGTTACATTTTATTGGTCTTTCTGTTCCGGTCTGGTTACCCAGTCCACCTCAAGTTTGAGTAATAGAATGACCGTTTGACGTCAAAAAAAAAAAAAAAAAAAAAAAAAAAAAGCTATCCACCTCAGCCAATTAAATCAACTAATCATATGTTATCAAACTGCCATGTCATTTTGTAAAATCCACATCATATTTCTTTGAAAAAAAATGAAACTTTGCGGACGGTTTGCTACATCTTCTTCCGATTTTCTATTAGTATTAGCTGCCTGCACAAACCAGAAAACCAAGAGTTTCAATCTCTTCATATACCTTACAATTAAATTCTCATCTTCAATAAATAGGTTGAGTTCCAAATTAATATTTATTTATTTTTGCTAAAAACGAAATTAATATTAAAGACCTCTAAATGACTCCTACCGCTTCATCTTTAATGTATAAGTGGAAAATTTCAGCCAAAGCCGAGAAATGATTAACACCTTATTCTTGCCACAGATCCTAACGCACGTACGGCAACAAAGGTACCAAATTTTCGCTCAAATCCAAAGATACATGTTCTTAAATATTCTTCATGTCTGCATCATAGAGATTAACTTCAGATTTTTCCTTCTTGATTTGAATCTCCATGGTAAGAGTCTTTATTTTCTTCAAGATTCTGTATTTTCTGGAGAACTTTACAATTTCTAGACTGTTGATCCAATCTAAGTTTTTTTCCTTCTTCTGTTACGGATAATTCAAAACTTTCTAAACAGC
>NC_027755.1:12886123-12915244 GCF_000695525.1 Brassica oleracea var. oleracea
AAAGCTTTGCACCACGAGGTTACTTGCAAAAATGCTTTGCTTAAGGCCAAGTGTTCTGAACAAGAGATTTGGTTTCTTTCCTGTAATTTCTAAATCATCTTCTGAACTTATATATTAACCAACAAGTTGTAGACTTCTATAAATCATGTTTAGGTATTGCTTTTACTTTTAACTTACGTCTGTATTTCAAACTAAAGTTGGATGTTTCTGATATTATTCACACTTTTAGGATCATAAAGATGAGAACCCACCCCCATAAAATGCACTAACATCTGAGAACGTGCTTAAGTTTTTGGAACCATCTGTACCAAATAGAAGGCTTATTCATTAGAAGCAAACGTAGATATCTGTTCATGATCTTGCTTAAGAATTGCTATGACTATTGTTACTTATTTCATTAATTTGTGATAATCTTCCTTTGTTTTCTTGATGGTTTTATCTTACAGTCATATGAGCATCAACTGCACACAATGTTGACGCAGGAAAAGAGAAACCTGAAACGTTGTCTTCAATCAATTGTTATATAGAGCTGAGTAATGTTTTTTTATATTGTTTTTAATGTTGGTAGGGATTTGGGCTGGAATGTGTACAATACGCTATTTTCGATGGTCCAACATATGAGTGGGTTGTCATTAGCCGCCAGCCTAACATTATATGCAAATTAAGGTTTTGTTCAACCTCAAGATGCATGCACATGGTCCTAGCTGTTGTGTGTTTGATGAGAGAAGGTGAAAAGGACATTGGGGCAGTTCACACCAGTTCATGGGGACAAAGACGAGTGGCATCCACTGCAAGCCGCTTGGCATGTTATTCAAGTACTCACTCTTTGCATCATCTTCTTGACAGTAGCATTGAACACATCATCTTCCAACAAACCCATTGATTCTCTATAGCCTGATCTTGTGGTTGCTCATAGCCAGAGCTGAAGCCTTGCGATCTGATTATGTCTTTGATGAATCTTCAGGGTACGTTTGTATATTCGTCTCTCTATATCTCTTGATCAGTCGGCCACACTAAATACTTTTTCTTTCCAGGTACTACTACAGCAGCATGCTTAGTTACTAATATTAGTTAACATTAGTGAAAGTTCATACTATGAGTAGGTAGAAATTGTAATGTTAACGTGTTTGCATTTGAGTCGTTTGACTGCATGTGGACAGCTGTTTCAGGACGAAAGAAGACCCTCAGTTATACTATGCACCAACGAAGCCTTTGGAAGAAGGAACATCTGAGGCAGAACAACGTAAAGAGAAGTTATAAGTGTACTTTTGTGAATGAATGTTTTACATAAATGCTACGCGGTATTGATATGTGACTGTTGAGATGTTGGCGCATACATTCTTAGAATGGAAGTAAGTCATGAAACAAGAAGTGAGTATCAAAAGGAGATAGAAGAGCCGTATATGGGTAATGTTGAGAAAGAGCAAAAGGTGGCAAACAATTCGAAGCCTAACAGCGGTAACTATACATGAAAAATCTGAAGTCATACTGTTTCTTTTCTTTTTATTATGTCATCCTTTGTTTCTGATTATTAAATGAGAACTAAAAGATTTAAAATCTGGAAAGCATGAAGTTCTCAGTGTTCACGGTCACGTTTTCTCATCTGAGGTTAGTTTTTCTTCAAGAATCATGAATATTTCTTCTATAAAAATCTACATCAGCTAATGGTGTTTTTTATTAAAAAAGTCTTGGGGGGGTGTAGAAACAGCCTGGAAGTTTGTTGGAGGGATTTACAAAGACTCAGGTGAGTACATTTGCCGTGAAGATAAATTTAAATTGATGTTCTCTGTTTCAAATTTTGTGTGGTGTCTATCACAGATCCGTTTCTTGGATTAAAGTAGCATTCATTGTGTTAATATATTATGGTTAGTCACAGATCTATTTCTTAGACTATCGTTTGTTAATGAATACATGTGTTTTTTTATACGTCAAAAGGGTTACATCGGCTAAAACAACAAAAGTGACAAGGGCAGAGGAAGAAGAAGATTCTTGGAATAAATATTCAAGTCGTAAAATTGTTTTATCTTGATGGAAATATTTTGTTTCATACTGAATGCTACTTTAAAAGTTACACTGTCGACATGTTTTCAATGATTTAAAAAAAAAAAAAAATATGTTTCTCTAAAGAAAAGCATAACCACTTCATCTCGATATGCATGGTTTAATTCTCATTCTATCCTATTCAAAATGCCCAACTCTAATTGATCTGAATTTTTTTGAAAATATTAAACTTACATGCATAAAAGTTCTGTTGTAAGTACATCTTAAGACTAAAAGAGATCATCAATAAAACATAAACAAAGAACAACAAATTAATAGCTACTTTTCAATTCATGCTTTGTTGGTTCTTTATGACAAAATAATCAAATGATATTTTTATACTAAATTAAAAGGAAAATTTTATAATGGCACAATCCGCGCGTAGCGCGGACACGGACCTAGTACTTATAAAAAGTCTTGTGTAAAGTAAGAGATATGTGATCCCTTATATATTAAAAGAGAAGCATTCTAATAAATACATTCACACTGTAATAGACACGTGCCAACCTCACAATGATTTGATAATAAATATGCTAACGCATTCACACTATATTCATAAATGTGTTCACACTATATATTTTGTATTTTTTAATATAAAAATCACATGCATGGTTCCAATAAAACTTTAGATTTTCGGTTCGAATCAAAACAAATAACGAATCAAAAGATAAACTATATATATATATATATATATATATATATATATATTATTTTTATTGTTTACGGATAAAGTTGTGCAAAATATTTATAAATTTTTATTTGATTCATTATCCGTTTTGATTTGAAACAAAATATATGGATATCCATAACTCTACGAAGCAAATCAAATACTAAAATACAATTAAAAAAAAAGCAAATCACAAATACCTACATTTTTTGGAACAAATATCTAATTTGATCTGTTATATACATATATATACATATATGTACATAATTATATATATTATAGTTTTACAATATTTTTATGAATTAAATTTATTATATTAGGTATTAAAATTTAAAAAGTTAAATAATATTTTATTTTTGTAATAAAAAGTTATTATTAAAATTTTCAGTTATTTTTAAAATTTTATTTTATCTACGGATCAAATTGGATATTCTTTAAAATTCTAAATCATTTTGGATATCAGAGTCACCGACTATCCAGGTGGCTAAAGATTGAAACGACGTGAATGCCTCCAAATACCCAGATATTCGATATGTGCCCACCTCTATTTACGAATACAATTTGTTTTTCTTTATGTGAAAAAATTTCACTTATGTCAAGGCCTTTTTAATTTTTAATTAATTTTAATTTTATCTTTCATGTATTATTTTGAACAAAAATATCATTTAATATTAATTAACAATATATTTATATTTATATATTACTCAACTATTTTATATACTTTTGAATACAAATACATGTGCATCTTGATGTGAGCACTTTGTGAATAACTATTTATCACAACTGAAGTATCTATTTTTTTTTTGAAGTTGAAATATTTTTTTCTTAATGTTTCTTTCACTATTGACCAAATTGTAGTGAAATGATTTGTTTTAATAATTTTATTTTCTTTTTATTGAACTATTATCCGTTTACAAACTATGATATGAAACCATTGGTTCGACATGATGAGTATCTAAAATTCATAACATGAAAATAAACAAATAATAGTAATTTTTGTTTTTTACCTGAAAACTAAAATATCAAACATTCTAACCGAATAAACCAAAATAAATATTAATTTAAAATAATAGTTATATTTTAGGAGATTAAAAACCAAAAAATAACTTAAAACCGAACTGATTTCCAGATTAAACTTATTTAATGTGTTTTTATTAAAAATAACAAAACTAATAATCACATCCCGCGCAAGGCGCAGGTTATTACCTAGTGAAATGTTAAAACTTAAAACATATGTGTATAGATATCTATTATATGTGATGCAATGTTAAAACATATGTGTATACAAATCTATTTTTGCCCACACGGATATTAGTTTTCAATTTTTTATACATTAATTTTTGATTTTTTTCATAATTAGCGTTATATATATTATATGTATCATTGTATAACTAAATTTATACTAATTATTTGAATAATTTTATGTTCCTATACATCAGAGTCGAATTCGAATCAAATTGGATACATCAGAGTCAAATAATTTTATGTTCCTATAGTCATTTTTGGTTATTTAGTTATTTTTAGGTTAATTTTAGTTTGGATACAAAATATCTAAACCGAATCAGGTAATATGGTTACTTTTGGCACAAATATCCAAACCAGTTTCAGATACATTGATTATTTGGATACTTTTAGGTTCTTATATTTCAAAACCGAATCCACCCAGATCTAGGAGGACATAACTCGAAACTCACCCGGAAATTTATAATACCCCAATTGAGCATAATTTCAAAACCCAAAAAGCTGATACTAAAATGATATGTACCTAAATGTGCACATGAATGTCTATGCCTAACTGATTCTTTACGCAAATAAAAAAAAAACTCTTTGTTAACTCTTTTGAATTCTTGTCACAATTAGAGAAATATTGCATTCAAACTTATCAAATTATTATAGTTGGCATGTAATTATTATGGTAAAGACAATTATTAAAGTAATTAAAAGAGTGAAAAATATAAAAATTGTAATAAAACATTTCAAATAAGTAAGTTATGTTTTATACTTATGTACAAAATGCTTTTGAATTAATAGAAAATGTAATAAATGAAGTTGTTAGAATTAGTTAAAATAAAAATAAAAATCTGTAAGAAAATATTTAAAAATAGGGAAATATTATTTTATACTTCAATTTTAATAGACTAGATTATGAAAAATTTGTAGGTTTACTTATAAAAAAAACAAATTTGTAAGCTGAGTTGACCATGTGTACGGATGTATTTGAATTAAGAATGCGTCTTCATGCAGAAAACTGATAAAACTATATTGCAAATCGTATCAACTAACAAAATAAGAAGAAAATAAAATCGAATCTGGTCAAGTGTCTACGTACAGGACTCGTTTTTTTTTACCATTTCGAAATAGACACCGATTCAGAAAACCAAACCGACGATACAAAATTAACATATATCATAGTGGTATGAGAACTTCGAGCACCTCGTACAGGTTATCAATCATTATGTTTTTTTGGTTTTGGTATATATTTGATTGTAAAGTCGGAGAAGAACTCGTCACATCGTTAAAAATCGTCAAAGTGGATAGTGAAAGACGACTATTCCGTAAGAGCATCTCCAACCCACTCCATAATTTACTGCAAAATGGAGTGGGAAATAGAGTGATGAACAAACAAAAAAAAGTGATTACTCTATTTATGGAGTAATGAGTTTTTTGTTTGTTCATCACTCTATTTTGCAGTAAATTATGGAATAGGGTTGGAGATGCTCTAAGTGTAAGAACCATCTTCACCGGCTTAAAACAATCCGTTATGAATACCACCTTCAAAAATTGTAGGAGTATTCATGCACTTTATTGTCCAAATCAAAATTTCACATTCTATATGTAAAAGTGATAGGCTTTACCGGATATTCGTGCCCTTGTGGTATTTGGATCTTATACGCTGCAGAACCATCCTTGAACTGGATCAATATCTTGCTCTCTCCATGCTCCATACAAATAACACCATCGTACATCTGCCATTTGCTGGCACAAATGAGTAACCTAGTTTTCCTTTGAGATTTTTAAGTTGTTGAGTTGTGCATTTCCCCAGTATGCACCTTCTATTTATGCGATCCGCAAAATCTTTTGTGAATTTTCAAAATTTTAATGTAAATTTCAGCATTTTGATTCTTCCATATATACCACAATATCTACAGAAAATAAATATAGTCATAATTCTTTGAAAGTTTCTAAAATAAATAATCCATTGGAAACACCTCCTGGCGAGAGGGCATTTGTGATAGCGCTTACGTTTGTAAAACTGGTGGACATTCAAATAAAATGTAATTTATTGATTATTCATCCGCTCCACATTAATTACATTGTGTATCACATTGAATTCACGTGGCCATATTTTTTTTGTGACGTGTAAGCATCTCGAGATTACTTGCCAAACAAAATATTGCAATTCCGGAGAACATTGAAGCTTCCAAGAGTAAGTCATAAGTGGTTTGGTATCTGGTCCATACAAAACAAGGCATGGTCTCGTGTCCGAGGATAATTGTTATGTTTTGTAGCCCGCTTTCACCGTATACGTACCTGATACAGTATAATGCCATCCAAATATATATGGTATAGAGATATGACTTACCACCATAATTTTAATGATTTTCACATTATCCACGCGTGTATATATATATATACATAAAACAAATCCAAATTCTAGGTTTGATCCACTGGACTAATCAAAATTTCCATAGTGAGTAATCGATTTAAGAATTGGTTTTGATGTTTTGGTAATTTTGACCTTGCGCAAGGAGCATTAATTCAGATACCAGACGGGATGAGTCAGCTCTACTGGTTAGAGCCTTGGGGGCCAATTGTCATGCTTCCGGGTTCGACGCCAGCCGGAGGCGAACTGCTCATCCCTGTCACTAAAGTGGGTACTGGGCCTTCGGGCTCAGGGAAAAACCTCCCGGGTGAAGCTGGTCCGCTGCCTAACCGGGTCCAGGGAATGACCCGCGAAGCGGAGAACCCTGAATTATCAAAAAAATTAATTCAAATACCATTCATATTGAGATAGATTTTTCTGTATCCATTTTTTTGATTTACCATTTTATAACAAGAGATCTAGCTGAGATCATATTTTCCGACCACATGATGGCAAGTACGATTTTATTTGATCCACTGGAACAGACTTCTGATAATATCTTCCTTAAAAAAACTTTGCAAACAAGGATTCCGGTTTTTCTATCAGCCTCCACAATTGTTTTGCTAGTAAGTGGTATTAAATTAAATCTTGTAAATATTGAAAAAATATTCCCCCATCTCCGTTATGACATTTCGGGTGAAAGGGAGAGGTCAAGATCTCCTAAGAACAAGCAGATTGTCATGGAAAACTATGACAATGGCGCTGTCGATGGGCTGGAATATCCGTCGGATGAGTTGTTCTGTAACTTCCTCGATGGCCAGGCCAGCGGGATTTGGAAACTTTACCCCCGATTTCGACGGTTTTTTCGATTTTAGGATGCCCTCTACCGTAGGTGACTTCGTCGAGTTGTAAGCGTATAGGTGACTCCGTCGATTTGAAAGTGTATTATTATTTTTTAAGATTGCTAACTCCGGGAAATTTTCATAGGGCCTTCACCTTGTGACCGAGGCTCTTAAGGTGTGTCGCACGGAAGCGCGTACGGCCTTGTTCAAGGCCGAGGTGGCGGAGGAAGAGCTTGCCCATTTGAAAGAGGAGGCTGCAGCGAACTCCCTTCGTGAGAAGGAGTTGGCTGCGAAGGAAGCTCGCAGAGCCTATCGGAAAGGGAAGAGAGAGGTTGATGATATTATGAAGAATCGCTTTACTGAGTTCTCAACCGAGTTCGGGGAGCTTAGCAAGACGTACAAGTCTGTTGGCAATTATCGCGAGTGTCGTGGTGCCGTTGGCGGGTTATACCTTACCCAAGTCCCCGAGTATTCTTATAAGAAGGAGTTGGCTAAACAGACCCATCGCATGGATAGGAAAGCGAACTTGGTTTCCATGATTCCTCAGATCAAAGGGAGGATTTGGGATCAGTGGGCTCCGATCCCCGTGTCTCCCGACTCAGAAGAGGTTAAGCTGGAAATCCCCGATGAAGCCAGTGAGGTCAACCAGCCAACTGCCCTGGATTTTGTTGCTCGTTCGGTCGGTCGATGTTTGGAAACTACGAGTTGGACCTGTGAAGAGCGTTGGCGAAGTTGGTATCTGAAGGGGATATGTTCTCTCTTTTATGTTATATATTGAAACTCGCTTGACTTAGGCCGCGTGTGTGGCCGTTTATTTTTATCTTTGGCGAAGTGTGGCTGTGTTTCTATGTTATCGGACTGGCTGTGTGTGGCTTTGAATCCTTGCCGTCGGGCAGCTTTGTCGTTTAATGAACTATGATATTTATGTTTAAAGAGTTCGTAAGTTTTTGTAGATGTAGAGGGAAGAATATGAGTTGTCATCTCATACCTAACTCCTTTGATAGATCTTCGTATTTTTTGTTCGTTTTAGGCAAAGAAATTCGATTTTTTTTTAATTTTACAAAGATTCGTGAACGTGGAATATACGAAGAGACAAATTTTTGGATCTCGTATCGTCAAATACTATGCCTTGAGATATTAAAGACCAGTGTGTTGGGTTTATGATAAGACCTAGGTTTGTCGTCGTTTTTAGGGTGTGCGATGACTACTTCGGCTTACGTATGCGATCTCAACCTGATTCGTACCAATTTAAAGTCCGCGATAGGTTCTCGGCTTATTCGACTTGTCAGGTATGAATTGAGCATCTCTTCCAAGACAAATTCTAAGTCTCAGAAGTGCTGACCAAAAATTCTGGATTTCTTTTATAGCACGCTATTTATCCTTGTCGGATGTACGGGTGACCATTCCTGCGAAGAGGAAAGTCGGTTTGCGTTTGTTTAAGACGGCTAAAGTATTCGCCGGGGCCAATCAATGAACTTTGTTAATTTATAGTCGCGAACGGACTGTTTTAGAGATTTATTTGATGTCTTGGAAATATACCTTCAGAAGTTTTTGCGAAGTCTCGCTTTTTCGAAAATATGTTTTTTCCTTTGCGTAAAGTGATTTTTACGTTTTTTTAGGACAAGGTCCGAATGACGATTTTGACCTTGTGGTCGAAATAGTTTGTTAGGAATCGTTTTTCCTAACGTACCGCTTCTGTAGATGAAACGTTTTCGGATTTTTGGAATAATTTAGTGTTGCAAATGTTTTCATGGTCCGCGAGATACTTTGAAAGTATCTGGATTAAGATAAGTTGAATTCGTAAAACTCCCGTTTATGGGCTATACAATTTTGCTTTGTACTTGGGATTTTTCTTTTAGGGAATCACGGATTGCTATTGTGGTCAAAAAGCGATTTGCGAGATACAATAAAGTGAGTTTCGAGATTTTATAGGAAATCATATTGTGTTTTCTTATTACCGTAAAAGTTTTTAAAAATATCAACTACATGGACTGATATTTAAAATGTGGGAGTATACAAGTATACGTAACCACTCCCCCCCCCCTTTTAGAGAGGAGGATAACTGAAATCATCTTACGACGAGTTGCCTACGTACCCCTTACGGGGATCAAGCCATCTCTTAGTTCAGTGTGTGCCGTGAGTGTTTCTTACTCGTTTTGCGAGATTGTCTCGGATGTATTAGTGATTTTGAATAGTGAGCTATGACTCTTAAAAATGTATTTTTTTTTTCAGAATGTGTATAGGAGTATTTCTTCTGTGATCTCTGGGGTTGTTCATGGACTCAACGCTACAGTGTTTGTCTATGGTTCCACTGGAAGGTATGCAGTGATGTAGCATAGCAAAGACTACAAGTGAATGTGCGTGCCTCTTAGCTTACCAAAAATATTCTGGCTAAAGTAATCTAAACCTTAAACTGGATTTTTGATTAGGCGTTCTATCTCAGGAAAACTAATGCAGTATGGCCTCTCCAATTTTTTTGGTTATCTGACTCAATGATGCATCGTATTTTTTTTTTCTTTTTGCTCTTAGCGGCAAAACATATACAATGGTTGGAACACGAAGTGACCCTGGATTGATGGTTCTCAGCCTGAATACCATATTTGACATGATTAAGTGTGACAAGAGCTCTGATGTCTTTGAAGTGACTTGCTCCTATCTTGAAGTCTACAATGAAGTAAGCCTCCCTTTGATAAATTTGGTTCTTCTCCTTCGTCTTTTTTGTGTGTGTGTGTGTGTGTATGAGGTCATTGAGGTGATCTTTCAGTGATGAGAGTTACTCTTTCTCACATAATAATATGGAGCAGGGAATAGTAGTTGCTGGCCTGCGATCAATCAAGGTCTCTATACCTTTCTTTCCTTATAGATGCGATAAGACCACTCCTCCTGTAAAACCAGATTTGCGGAGATCACTTTAAACCTGATCGTCGAAGTGTTTCTTTTGTAGGTCTATTCTGCTGATCGAATTCTTGAACTACTGAACTTAGGGACCAGTAGACGAAAGATTGAGAGCACTGAGATGAACAGTACATCATCAAGGTGATATGTATCCCGGGATGTCTGAAGCGATGAGCTCGGGAGCTTTCTTGTTTTCCACGGCCGAGTGGATGATTTTGGATCATCTCTTTCCAAAGCGTTTTCAGAAGTTATCTGAGTTGTCTTCGTTCGTTAGGTTTGCCATAGAGGTCGTCGTGACTTGTCGTAGTTTGTGTTCGGCCAGTAAGCAAAGTCGCGATTTTATTTGGCATCTCCAGATCGCCACGATTTCGTTAGGAGTCAGAGAATTTGATACCTAGGTGATATGTTGACGGAACTGCCTTCATGGAGTTTATCCAAGGCGATCCCATGATCACGTTGTAGATGGCTGGGTTGTCGAGTGGTCGACGACCGCGAAGTCAACAATTTTTCTTACTTCTTTCGCCATCACTGGGAGCTTAATCGATCCAAGTGTCCATGACGTTATGCCCGAGAAACCGGTCAATTGTTTTGGCGTTAGTACGACTTCGCCCAGTTCCATGTTCATCTTATTGAGAGTGTCGCGGAAGATGACGTTGACCGTGCTTCCCGTATCCACTAGGATCCTTGCGACCTCGAGATCCCTGATTACGAGATCAATAACGAGTGGGTCGCAGTGGGGCTGGTCGATTCCGCTGGTCTCTTCTTCCTCGAAGGTGATCGCGTCATTTGGTACGTCTCCGGGTGGAGACGCAGTCGGCCAGTTTGTGCTTGTTTCAGCTTTCCGCTGGTAGGCCTTGACGGACGACGCCGTGTCATGGCAGTACTGCGATCCGCCGATGATCATATTTACTCTGAAACGATTATTGTTGTTTCCTTTGTCGTCCTGCCTTCTCTCGCGTTTTTTGCCCGACTGGTTCCTTTGTGAAGGATTCTCTGGGGTTCTATCAGTCTTCTATGGGCGATCGGAATCGCGGATGAAATCCCTGATACCGGTGACTTCGGAGATTTCTCCTTCGAGTAATTTTGCGGCCAGCCTCGCGTCTGGTGAAACTCGCAGAAGACAAAGTCATCGTAACCCAAATTTCTAGTCCACGTATTTCCCATATCCTTCCTTGTTCGAAATTAATAGCGTAGTTATGTGCCCCATGGAGTTCTTCCCCCTCGTGATGGACATACTTATTGTTACAAGAGTTCCTCTTTTTAGATTTCTGACCTGATGCCGCATCCTTCGAGGATGTTATTGTCGACTTATGATTTAGCGACAGAACTTTCATCTCTTCTTCGATGGTGATGTAATCCGTAGCCTTATGGAGGGTATCTTGGATTGTCCGCGGCTTGCCGAGAGTTATCCATTTTTGGAATTTTGACTTGTACCAAAGCGTCTATCGCCACCTTATCGCTTATCCCTAACTCTTGCCATGACGATTTTGAACATGTTCAAGAAGTCGTGGAGAGATTCGTCCTCCTTCTGGGCCAGGCTCCAGAGGTCGACGTAGGAATATTCACTATCTATGAACATAGAATATTGTTTGAGAAACTCCGAAGCGAGTTGGCGGAAACTTCTGATGGAATTTCACCTAAGGTGGAAAAACCATTCGAGCGCTGCTCCATGGAGATTTTCAACGAAGAGGTGGCAATGGCCGGCGTCCCTTTCATTTTCCTTTAGCATGGCCTTCCCCATGGCAATCTGAAAAGTCTGCGGATGTGATTTAGGATCGGTGGTGCCATCGTAGGTAGGAATCTTAATTTTTCTAGGGTCCAAGACCTTTTTCTCGGTAATGTGAGAGGTGAAGGGAGTCTTCCGAGCTTCCTCAAGGAGCCTATCGATCTCGAGCGCAGCACTGGTAGCGTGGTGAATTTGTGATTTCCTAGCTCTTACTTCCGCAGCCGTTTTCATGATGAATCAAGGAGATGGCAAATTTCATCGAGATCATCGTCAGCAACATTCCGAGTCTGTCGGTGTTTGCTGCGAGTGATTCGGGCCTGTTCCTTGGCGAATCTTTCTTGTTCGACCCGGAAGATATTTTCCTCTTCTTCTGTCATGGGTTTCTTGAATGAAGAATATAGCCAATTTGTGCGGCTCCTGGTCCTCCTTGGATGCATGTCTGCGTCCTCGTCCAAATGATCGGACTGATCACTGGGATCCAATTTAACTTGTTCTACTTTGTAATCCTCCGTTTCCCGCACGGGAGGTGGAGGGTTTTCTGAGTTTTTCCTAGTCACGGCATGGGTTACCTCGTCAGATTTTTCTCATGTCGGGTTATCATGCGTGCTCCCCGGTCTGTTGGGCGGAGTCGCGAAATCAAGTGTTCTTCTGCAAGCTTTGTTGCTCCGTGGGGTAGGATGGCTCTGGTTCTCGCTGTTAGAGTTTCGACCTGTTTAGCGAGATAGCCTATGAGCTTTTCCTGTTCCTCCGACATTTTTTTGAAGGCGGTGAACATCTCCTTAAACGATGCGGTGTTAGCATTAGCGTTAACCGCGGATATGTTTGCTGCTGGAGTAGTGCCAATGTTGTCGTTGATATCTTCATCAACACGAGTTTGTTGGTCGTCTGTTACCATGTCTGATCGAGCGCCTACGGCTGAGAGTTAGATTTGATCCATACCCCCTCCTTCTAGAGCCATACTGTGGGAACCGAAATTTATACCGTCGATTTCCGTTAAATTAGAAAAGATAGGAAACCCTAAATTTTCCAGAGGTCCGGATATATGCTAAACCAAACGCCAAGCGATCAGAACACGAAAACATGCTAAGTAAAAAATTGATGAATTGAAAAGAGAGCAATGAAGATCTTATTCGAATCTGTGTATGAGCATTTTACAACAGGTATGAGCCTTGGCCACAAGAACTGTCGGCGAGTTCCCTAGTTATATCGACCTAAGACTGTGTAACCTAGTTAAGTCCCAGCTCGATAACAAAAACGAAAATTTCCTAAATTGCTTTAAGTGCTAAGTTTCTTCTGGATGCCTAGAAAAAGTCTTTTTGCGCCTCTCGCCTTCGCATCCCTTATATACTCCTCCTAGGTTGGTTTGGCCTTCCTTTTCCACTTCTAGGTTGAGTTTATCTTTTCCTGGAAATATTCCATTTTCCCAATCTTTGTGATTATCCCTTGAAACTTTAACATTTATCTTCGAACTTGACATTTATCTTCCAACTTGACATTTATCTTCGAACTTGACATTTATCTCTTCTCGCAAATATTCAATAAACCGTCATAGTGACTTTGGGCCAACTTTTCGTTAAAAATCGTAAGTGGGCTTTTGCCGCGTATTAGACCCTTTGGGCCGTTTTTCGAAGAAATTTTTTTTACGATTTCTTTTCAAGAGAGTAAACTTCAGTACGGTGCGGGTTTACGAGACGATCCGAATCAATCGTATAGACGAGATAACCTTGGTGTTAAGTTTAGTCGTTATCGTCTTTACACAATCGATCTGAACTTTATACGAGAAAATAAGTCTTTGTTGTTTTTCCGTAAAGTTTAAACGGTAACTCCGATCGGGACGAAACAAGAGACAGTTTGACCGACACCCGAAGGGGGAAGTTCTGGAGAAGAGAATGCATGGTTCTGGACTGATCCAACTCGGAAAAGGCGAATTTGGACAAAACTGATCCAACTCGCCTTTGGGCGAGTTGGAGACGGAACATCCAACTCGCCGAACGGTGAGTTAGCTTTGGTTGATCCAACTGGGCGAGTTGGAAGTGGTTCATAACTTGCCCAACAGCGAGTTGGAAGTGGTTCATAACTCTCCCAACGGCGAGTTGGAAGTGGTTCATAACTCGCCCAAGGGCGAGTTTCTCCGATGGGTCGGACGATGCTGGTTTGGTTGTTCCGGCGCTCGGGAATTGTTCATTCTATGGTTTGAATAATCCCTTGCGAGGAGCTTGTTGTGTAGTAGTCTTAAAAATATGAAGTTTTAATTTTTCGTATTCTTATTTTCTTTTTAGGAAAGTTTCTGGAGAACTTTCCAACATTGATTTCGCCGAAACCCAAGCCCAACACTGATTCTTGGTTCATCACTGGATATTTAGACGAATTGATCCTCAATGCCTAGACACTTGGTTGACCTCCTCGAATAGAAGTATCTTTCAGCGATCTGCATACTCTCGTTTCTAAGTGCGATTTATATGATTTTCAACATTCAGATATCTTCTATCTTGGAGAGGACAAAAAGGGAGTTATTTCACTACAAGAAAACATCAAGGATTCTGAGGGAAAAAAATCGTTGGAATTTCGTCGGAATATCGTTATTCCGACGAAATTCCGACGAAACACGTCGTCGGAAATAATTCCTCAGAATTTCTTTTTTCCTCTGAAATCCCTCGGAATTTTCCGACGGAATTCCGAGGAAATAAATTTCCGAGGAAATTCCGAGGATCCCTTGTTTGTCGGAAAAGTCCTCGGAATATACCGAGGTAGAACTTCGTCGGGATAATTCCTCGGAAGTTCATCGATCGATGCGTGTTTGGACATATATACATCGATCGATAGGAGTATACCGACGGACTTTTTTGAGTTCTTAATTGATTATAACCATGTTGAGAGCAATGATTCTATTTTGTAGAGAATGAAGCGCACGAAAACATCAGCAAAGAAAAACACACAAGAAGCGGGTTCGTCACAGCTGGAGAAGCAAAGGCCAAAGAAGTGGGATAAGTCTGATACCACCCACTACAACAACATGAAGAAGGTAGCCGTTCCGGCTACACAACTAGCATGTCCTGAGACGATGACAATATTGGGAATCCAAGCAGACATTGAAGGACTGTTCCAGAACATGGGTCTAGGCCAACTATGCAACCTCAAGGAACCCACTTATCCGGAGTTGGTACGCCAGTTCATAGCATCCGCATACGTCACCCGTCCCGATGATAGGCATGAGGAAGGTTTTCTGGCATTCGTAGTGCAGAAAGTATACTATGAGGTATCTTTCACAGACCTCTGCGGACTATTTGGATTGAGTGCGGGGGAGAGGACATATGGTCTTTATTGGACTTCAGAGCTGTTGAACTTCTGGGAAACGATTGGCACATGGGTTTATAGATCTTCTCAGGCAAAGGAGTCACTTATCCGGAGCCCAGTACTGAGATATGCGACACGCCTCATTGGCTCATTGCTATACGGGACAACCACAGCCGCATCAGTCACGCAATGGGAGTTGTGCCTCCTGTACCAAGGTGTGAGGCATTTGCTACCGGCATTTGGAAACTCTACATTCCCACCTGCTACTGCCTTCAACATGGGAGCGGTGCTGGCCGCAAACTTAGCAGGATACAAGGGGAAAGTAACCAAATCCAAGAGCAATGCATGTGGATTTGGTGCAGTGATTACTCGGATCCTTAGACATGTGGGTGTAGACTGCAAGAACCAGGAGGTAGCACTGGACAGATCGAACAACATTGCTTGGAACTACCTGGATGTCATTTCTCTAGTAAGTAAGGAGTTCATAGCTGGTCCCCACTCGAGGATCGATCGGGATGGTCCTTACGTCTACGTATTCCAGGACCGAGCGAAGAAAACACTCTACTGCCACCTACCTCAGATCGGTCTCACTTCTCTACTTTCAGAGGCTGCAGTTGAGTTCCTACCCCCTGCTACCGCACTAGTAGACAAGCCATCCTTCTTCACGCCAAAATATCAGACCAAAGGCAAGGGCGTGGTTGATGAAGAAGGAGAAGATGAGGCTGCACAAGCCATTCCAGATGATTCACAACCCCATCAGCTACTCCCATCAGACTCCAGCCAGTACAAGCTGCAAGAGCTTCCACCGAACGCCACTTCGCGCCAGCAACAACATTGGAGAGATCAGAGCATAAAGACAAACAACGACATGCTACACAAGATCTGGGCTGCCATTTCACGTATCAGGCCGTGTCGTTGCCAAAAGGATGATGTAGTTCATCGGGACAACTCTCCATCCAGCTCTGGTTCGGGTTCGAGTGGTACACACAGGGTAAGAAAGAGGTCCAAGAGACCCAATGATGCGGAACATCTGGAGCAGGAGACGAGGAGTAGGAGCTATCACCGGCTATTTTATTTTCTTTTCTATTCTAACGTTTTATGGTCTTATTTTCTGTTAATTTTGAACTGAGTTTTTTTTTGGGTTTCTTAATTATGAGTTTGTATTTCTTTTACATGGTTTCTTCGTTTTATTTGGTTGTGTTCTGAGTAGTTTTTAATTCGTATTCAGCTTTGCCTTGCTAGATAAACCAAATAACTATTATTCGAGGAAAGAGGTTATATCAAGTGTTCCTCGGAATTTCCTCGGTATTTCTTTAAAAAAAATAAAAAAAATCAATGATATTCTGTTTCCGAGTCATCATCACTAGATGAATCTGAATCTGGATCTTGGTGAAACTCTCCAATTACTGGTTCATCCTCTACGTGAACGACGGCTTCCTCTCCAAAGTCGGTTAAATCGACTACAAGGCCAACTCCAGCTAAATTTTCTGCTGCACTACAGTTGCCGGATGTGCTTGGTTGTAGTGGGTCTTCCAGCTCAGAACTTCCCTGAACTCGGCCTCTCGGGTTGAGTCTTGTAACAGTAACCCATGGATCATCTCTGTTCCTTACCCGGGGGTACTTGATATAACAAACCTGTAACATTTAGAAAAATTATAAATTAATACACATGATGATGAATCATTCTGAATAATTAACATTTAATTACCTGATCGGCCTGGGAAGCAAGAATGAAAGGATCATAATATTGCAGCTTTCGCCTCGAATTTACTGATGTAACACCAAATGCATCTGTTCTCACACCTCGATCTGGGGTGTTGTCGTGCCAATCACAATAGAAAACAGTACAGCGCAATCCAACCATGCCCAAATACTTGATTTCCAAAATCTCATGTATGTGTCCGTAGTATACATCATCTCCTGATGCAGAACAAACGCCATCATCATAAGTCGTACTCGAACGTCTCCTCTTCTGAGTTGTGAATGCATATCCTCGAGTACAAAATCTCGGATATGACTTCACAACAAAGTTTGGTCCAACGACCATCTCACGTATCCAATCGTCAAATGTTTCACCTCTGGCCAAACCAGCAGACACCTATTAATAGCACATATATATATATGTTATATCAATAAATGTGAATTAGTATAAATATGTGATAAAATATATTTTAATTTGTTTAAAGCACTCACATAAGTAAACATCCATCCAGTAAATTCTCTCTGCTTCATTTCTTCTAGTTCGTCCTCTGTGGCGTATCTATACTCGAACCGCTTTTCTGCCATGAAAATCCTGTATATGATGACAATAATGTAATTAATTAAGATTTAAATTTCAACTTGTTAAAATAAAAATTTGTAAGCTCATTTATTTACCTCTCATATTGAAGAACGTCTTCGCAGTTGGTGAGCAAATATGTTTGCAAATTACTGCGCTCCTGCTCAGTAAGTCGACGGTCCTTTGGTTTTCCGCTAAGTCGTCCAACGTCTGTGAAAATGTCTGGAACCGTAACATGATATGTTGCCCGTTCGCCTCTATCATCATGCCGAGCAGGTCTTCTGTTTTTGGTCTGAACTTCTGCTGGAAAGTAGTACTCGGCAAAGTTTGAAGTTTCTTCATTGATCATCTGTGCGACTATAGAACCTTCCACCCTACTTAAATTTTTCACCATCTTCTTCAAATGGAACATATACCGCTCATACAGATACATCCATCTATACTGCACAGGACCACCAAGTTCCAATTCTCTTGCCAGGTGAATAACAAGATGCTCCATAACATCAAAAAATGAGGGAGGAAATATCTTCTCAAGGTTGCACTGAATCACGGCTATGTTAGTCTTCAAATTTTCAATACCTTCAAGAGTCACTGATCTCGTGCATAAATCGCGGAAGAAACCACTTATCCCTGCAATTGCTTCATGAACATTTTGTGGTAATAGTTCCTTGAAGGCGAACGGAAGGAGGCGCTGCATCATTACATGGCAATCGTGGTTTTTCAAGCCAGTAAACTTTCCTTCCTTTCTGTCGATACAGTTACGCAAATTTGATGCGTAACCGTCTGGAAATTCCACATCGTTTGAAATCCAATCAAAGAACGCATCTTTTCCCTCTGCATCAAGTCGGTATATGGGAAAAGGAGCCCTACCATTTTCATCAACATGAAGTTCTGAACGAGCACATATATCGACTAAATCCAGTCTTGACTTCAAATTATCCTTTGTTTTACCTTGAACATTAAGGATCGTGTTCATGAGATTGTCAAAAAAGTTCTTCTCAATATGCATGACATCTAAATTATGCCTTAGCAGATGATCCTCCCAGTATGGCAGATCCCAGAAAATACTTTTTTTGTGCCAGTTATGTAGTTCTCCAACAGCATCTACCGGAAAACGCTCATGTCCACCGACTTCTGGCGTCCTTTCTGCACCAAAATCTCTTAGTTGTATCTTCAAATCTTTCCCACAAATTTCCGGAGGTGGACTGTCAAACACCCTCTTGTTCTTCGTAAACAAATTCCTACTCCTACGATATGGATGATCAGGTGGTAGGAATCTCCTGTGACAGTCAAACCAACACGTTTTCCTTCCGTGTTTTAGTTGGAAAGCATCAGTGTTATCTTGACAATATGGACATGATATCCTTCCATGCGTTGTCCATCCAGACAACATATCATATGCTGGAAAATCACTTATTGTCCACATTAGTACTGTCCGCATTTGAAAGTTTTCTTTACACGAAACATCGTATGTTTCAGCACCTTGAGCCCATAGTTGTTGCAACTCATATATTAGTGGCTGAAGAAACACATCAAGTGATCTCTTAGGATGCTCTGGTCCGGGAACGAGAATCGAGAGAAACAAAAACTCTCGTCGCAAGCACAAGTTTGGGGGGAGGTTGTATGGTGTAAGAATGACGGGCCATAGAGAATATTGTCTTCCACTCTTGCCAAACGGACTGAAACCATCAGTACATAATCCAAGGTAGACATTTCTTCTTTCATACGCAAAGTCGGGATACTTTGATTGGAAATGCTTCCACGCTTTTGCATCTGAAGGATGTCTGATCTCACCATCTGTTGAGTGCTCCGCATGCCATCTCATTGGTTGCGCTGTGCGTTCAGACAGATACAACCTCTGCAACCTTTCCGTCAAAGGTAAATACCACATCCTTTTATATGGCACTGGAACTCTTCCACTCGTATCTTTATAATGAGGCTTTCCACAAAATTTGCATGTAACCCGCTGTTCATCCGCCCTCCAATAAATCATGCAGTTGTCGCTGCATACATCTATTACCTGATATGATAAACCAAGACCAGCTACGAGTTTCTGAACCTCGTAGTATGAACCAGGAGCTACATTATCCTCGGGTAGAATACCTTTTACAAAATCAGCAATCGCATCCACACAGTCTTCAGCCAAATTATAATCTGTTTTAATGCTCATCAATCTTGTAGCAGATGATAAAGCTGAATGAACATCTCTGCAACCTTCGTATAATGGTTGCTTTCCAGCATCCAACATATCATAAAATCTCCTAGCTTCTGCATTGGGTAAATCTTCCCCTCTAAAATGATCATTTACCATCTGCTCAGTACCTACACCATAATCTACATCCGTTCTAATTGGTTCTTCTAATCTAACCGCTGGCTGAGGTTCGCTAGTACTACCATGTTCATAATCAGTTTCCCCATGATGATACCAAATTTTGTAACTTCGTGTAAACCCACTCAAATATAGATGAGTCCAAACATCCCACTCTTTAATAACCTTTCTATTTTTACAATTAGAGCAAGGACATCTTAACATACCTGTTTTTGCTTCCGGTTGTCGGTGAACTAACCCCATGAATTCGGTTATACTTCGTTGGTATTCTTCCGTAAGCAATCTCGTGTTCGGATCCAAATGAGGTCGATCGATCCAAGAACGAAAATAATTTGAAGAAGACATATTTTTTATGAATCAAATTCGTGTGTAAATAGAGTAAGAGGGAGGATGAAGATATGAAGTGAATGAAGAGGAAGAGGAGTGCTTGTATTTATAGTTTAAATCCTGCCGACATACCGAGGAAATTCCGACGGAATTCCGACGGACAAAACTAGTTCGTCGGAATTTCCTCGGAATTTTGTAAAATCCCCCAACGGCTCTCCAACGGCTATAATATTTCCTCGGAATTCATCGGTGTTTTCCGAGGAACAGAGTTTTCCTCGGAATTTTCTCGGAATATTCCGACGGACTGTAGTTTCCTCGGAATTCCGTCGGTATATTCCGAGGAAACCCAATTTTGTGTTTCCTCGGAATTTTCTCGGAAATTCCTCGGTATATTCCGAGGATTTCATTTTCCGTCGGAATGTCCGTCAGAATATCGCTGTTTTCTTGTAGTGTTTTATTAGATGTTGACTTAAAAGAGAAGTTGCAACCAATGCATGGGCAAAAATATTTTAAACTCTAATTTCCACTACATGTCTTATAAGGGCTATGACAACAAGCATGTTCTCTTTATGTTTAAGGAAAGCAAAAATAAATCTAGAGGGAATTTCCTGACATGATCGGATAATAAATGAAAATAAAGGATTCAAAAATCTAGCGAATGAAACGTGGTATGCCTCTCTTAACATGCCTATAGCTAGACACATCTCAAGTACCCGACATGGCATCACTGAATGGAGTAAGAATCAGCAGCGTAACAGTAAAATGTGCATTGAGTATCAAAATGAAACTAGAAGAGGCACAGTCAAGCTTGGTAAATGATAAATCCCTTATTCAATCAATCACGACTGATTGATATGAGCCACAGTTACCTGGAGGAAGAAGCGTTTTGGAGACAAAGAAGTCGTCTAATGTGGCTATATCAGGGGATTGAAACACTGAATTTTTCCATGATGCTTTAAAGAACTGCAAGAGAACAAATTATTTCTCGGTTACTGAAGATAACAAAGGGAAAATAGTGTATAAATCAGAAGAGATCCCCAAGTAGTGATTAAGTACGTAAAGACACTATTTATATCATAGGATTGAAGTGGAATGGAAACCATACATTATGCTCTAAAACGTGCTTCTTTGGAAGAGGATAATTCAAAGCTTATTTATACACCGACACCGCAAAAGATTAAAGCGGATGAGTATGGCTTCTTGGCTATCGTCTTTCACTCAAATTGGTAGTCTATATGGGATGAGATTGTAGCTGAAATTCTCAGCTTCTTTGAATTGGGTAGACTACCTAAAAACTCAACGAGACACACATTAGACTCATCGTAAAGGTGCACAGCCCTCGTACTGTTTCTTGAGTATAGAGTTATAGCTCTGTGCAACATCTAGTCAAGGTTATTTCCATGATCTTGACCAAAAAGACTTCAGCCACTCCTCTTATCTACAATCTCTAAGAATCAATCAGATTTAGTCCCGAAAAAAGAGAAATCTCTGACAATGTTCTTATAATCCAAAAATTTCTCCACTTCTTAATAATTTCCTAATAAAAAAATGATTCTATATGGCGGTCAAAATGAACATGAGCAAGACCTATGGCAGATTAGAATGAGAGTTAATGCAAAGACTAGGGTTCCACCCTCGATGGATCTCTTAGATTATGCAATGTGTCTCTTCTGTTACATACTCTTTTCTCATCAACGGATCACCTATGGGAAGAGTTAAACCGAGAAGAGGAATTGGATACATTTTCACTATGTGTAGTAAAATTCTCTCAATCCTTTTAACAGAGCTCATAAAGAAATTAAAATGGTGGTAGTTCGTGTTTCTAGAGGAATTTTGTAATCAACAAGCTCATGTTTGCGGATTACACAATGTTCTTTCTTAAGGCTAACAAAGATATCGCGTCAACACTAAATGATATTCTGCAGTGATATGAAGAAACCTCCGGGAAATCCATTAACTTCACCAAATCCTCAATCACTTTCTCAAGAAGAGCCCTGAGAAACCTCAAAGCTTCGGTTGAGCAAATGCATTGGAATGAAAAGGATGTAGAGTAGGGAAATACTTGGAATTACCCGAACTTTCTGACAGAAATGGAAGTCTCATCAGGGCAATATCTGAAGTGTACCCGATGTCTCAACATGAGTATTGTATCTATCATCATCACAATGTGAAACTGTGTTACAGAAGGCAGGGACGAGGTTTCAAGACAATTTAGAGGAGTTGCAATAGTTTATGCAGAGGCTGAGTTTGAACAAAGATATGCAGATTTTAGGCAGAGATATCCAGCGTGTGGTAGATATCTAAATAAAAATGTTGAAGTTCCAAAATGGGAAAATTTTAAATTTCCCGTTGCAAAGTACAACATAGACATTTCTAACTGTGTGGAGTCTTAGAATATAATTTTTAATAAGGCTCGGACTTACTCTTTACTGCCGATGATTGATGCAATTATTGAAAAAATTGCAGAGTAGTTTAACAGATTACAGACACATGAAGGATGATTTTGCTGGACCAAGGGCTCAACAAATTGGTTCCTTTTATGGAGAATGAATTGCATGGTATATGTGCAGAGGGTGGAAAATACTTTTGATTGAGATGAACTCTTTTGAGCTTGAATATGCTTTCATTGGAAATGATGGTAAGACTTATTTGGTGGCCTTGAGATGCAAAACGTGTAGCTGCATGTACTTAGATATAGATGGATACCCATGTGTACATGCAATAGCCGCAACCTATAAGTTCTCCAAGCATGATGATACACCATATGACATGTGTATTAGTATGCTTTGTGCTCGTCTTATTGTTTGGTTGAGGTATATATGGGCTTTGGCGTGTACGAGGACTATATATCTAGTTTACATATGTCAGAATGGATTATTCCGGAAGGAATAAAAAGTTGTATGTCTTACCTCCACAATAAACAAAAACACAAAGAAGAATTCGAGAAAAAAAATACTTTGCTTCAGTAGGAGAACGTCAGAAGAAGAATAAGTTAGTGCCGAATATGAGCTTGGAATCGTATTTCAACTACTCACTGCTCACAAGGCTCACTAGGAACACAATGAACAAAAGACTCACAAAACTCACAAGGAACACAAGAACCACAATTTTAATGTTTGTTTTTCATGAAAGCCAAACTTTGTAAGACTTGGTCTAAATTATGTTTTATGGTATTATATCTGAGAGGAAATTGTTTCATTAATACGATAGGAAAATTTAGCTGAACTTAGTAACAATGTTTGGTGATTTAAATTTAAAAGAAGAATTATTTAAAACTTAATACTTGTTTTTTGTTTACAAGTATTACCTTATACTTTTATGGATTTTTCATAATAATGGCCTTTTGATATTACAAAACTTATATATATATATCATGAAATTAAGTATATTATTACATTGTTAGATGAGAAATGATTCCAGGAAACTGAATATAAGTGTGATAACTATAAGACAAGTCTCTTGACTCCAGTTAAACTAAGAAAATGAAAACAATAGGAAAGTGAAACTTTGAAGCTATTTGTAAAATGCAAACTTCGTGAAACTTTGACCCCTCAAATCGTTTAGGGGAAAAATGAAAATGAATTGGTGCCAAAAAAATTGTATAGAATACACGACATGAAATTCTCACTCTCTCTTTCATCATTCTCATCTACGAGTTCTCTCTGCATCTCTCTCTCTCTCTTCTCTCAATACACGAACCCAATATCTAACGGACACCATCGCGTCATGGATCCATGGGAGGAGAAAATGAACAAGAGAGAGATGAAGAATATGAATGAAAACTTCTACATGATTGGGTACGGTACGTAGCCGATGCCCACTTCGGGATTCCAAGCCGTTTCCCATGTGGGGGACGAATCGTCGATGAGGTTTCTCCAAATCCAAAGTATCTAGCAGATTCCAGTACACTTCCTGGGAGTAGATACTTCTCTTGCAAGGACTTCGATGTAATTTTAGATTTTATTTATCTGTATGACTATGTGAAAATATCTGAGAGTTTTTTTCTTTTACGTGCAGAACGATGGAAGAGCTTTAGCACTTAAGGAAGCATGTGGCGGAGATGGCTGAAGAGATTGCAAAGCTTAAGGAGCTTATGGCCCGTCGTCCATGAGATTAAAACTTGTATGAGTTTATGTGTTTGTTAATACTTCTCTATAGCTAACTTGTTTTTAGATAATACAAGTCTTTGTTTGCTAAGACTTGTATGACTATATGTATTTTTAAGACTTTTATGTTCTACAAGGTCTACCTAGTATTTCCAGAGCCAACAAGGAGAATTATCAGTACGTTCAACAAGTTATAAACAAGAAACATCAACAAAGTAAAACTTTGGCAAAGTTTCCCGAAATTATACTTAAGACAGAGTTATATTAAGTTGAAAAAGTAATGATTTGGCAAAGTTGAACCGAGTTAACAAAACACAGTAACAAGTAATTTTAAGTTTTACGAAATTTGACAACTGAAAAAATAATACCTTGACAAAGTTTGACCAAGTTAACGAAGAGGCGCAACCACTAAAAATGAAGTGAAGAGTCGCATCCATCAATGAATGGCAATGAAGAGTCGCATCCATTAATGAATGGAAACCCCTATTTGTATATAAATACCCGCTCCTCTCTCCATCTTCAATTTCCGAAAACTCTCTTCAATATCCGAGAAAAATTTCTTATACTATGTACTTTCTCTCCTTCATAAACTTCGTCAAAGTTTATATATCTGAGTAAACGTTTCCTCTCTCCATCTTTAATCTCTGAATGCATGTTCTTGTACTTTGTACTTTCCGTGTACTTTCTCTCTTTGATTCTTTGATACATCCACTGAACAGGTTAACATGTAGGGCTCCATCGACTTGAAGAGGAAGCGTCAAGTGGAAGATGACTATGGACGAACACCAGAGGAAGGAATCAAGATGGGGAAAAAGGCATCAGAGGAACATTACAGGGCATTCCTTTACATGGTAAATGAACAAATGAAGGAAAAAGATGCAAATGCATCAGCGCAACTTGAAATCAAGTATATCTCTGAAAAATAGGCTTACTAGAAGACCCTGGAGGACCTAACTTTCGACTTGAATGCAGAGAAGGAAAACATAAGTAAAGCTTGACGAATTCTGCGAAGTTTGACAATTCAAAAGTAAAACTTTGAAGAGTAAGCTAACCAACCACAAAAACCAAGTAATTCTAAGTTCTACGACGTTTGACAATTTAAAAATAAAACTTTGGAACTTTTTGACGAGTTAACCAACCACAAAAAATCAAGTTTTACGAAGTTTACTAAGTTCTACAAACAAAAACAACCAAGTTTTAACAAAACACATTAGGCATAATTTTTGGCATACGAAAATAAGGCATAATATCATACTTTTTTCAAGTTTATCTCTTCTTGTGATTTATCTTCTTCTGATTTCCATCCTTCTCATTTCTTTCCTTCTTGTCTCTTAACACAAGAGAACTCCTAACCTTAGGCTTTTTGGAAGGACCACCTTCTTTTACTTAAGTTTCCTTTCTTTTTGTATTGGTTGACAAAATTTGCCAAAGTTACTCCATCATCTTTAGCAACTTCCATCTCATCATCCCGAGCCTTGTCCTTCTCAGTATCCTTGGCACTATCCTTCTCTCAAACTATTTCATCACTTTATATTTCACTTAATTCATCATCAATAGCCTTTTCCTTATCAACTTGGATATCAGCATCGTCAACAACTTGTTTCACCACTGCCTGAGTAATTTCCAGAACACCTTAGCCAACAACACTCATCCTTAGCGACTTCACTTCTCCTTCTAAAGACTCAGTCTTATCATTCTTTTCACTGATGAAAAACTATTTCATTTTCTTCAAACCATCTCGAAACTCCTCCCTCAACCGAGATTGAAGCTCATTTACACCCACAACACCAGGTTTCTCAACCACGGGAGTCTCACCTGGAGTATCATGAATAGCAAGAGAAGATGGAGGCTCTACTTGAGTTGTACGGGCAGTGTAGTCGATGTTTATCATTGATTGAAATCATATTTGTTTCTTCTTCTTAAGTATATTCTTGATCCAACGATCAACAACTGCATCATCCTTGTCGTTCCAAGCACGTCAAAAGAGTTCTTTCAGAGCATGTCTTTGAAGATACTCTCAATATCATGTGTATACAAAACACAATTTAAATAAAATACAATAAAACATACTTATATTTAATTAACAAATAAATAATATATTACATTAGTTGTGTCAAGTCTCTCATTCATTTCTTTGATAGTGAAAGACTTGTTTCCACCTACGTTTGTGTACTTCATCTTGCACATCCGCATGCAGTCAGACTCTGGATCATGCACCTTTTGACGGTAATGGTTCCTCAAAACTGAAATTGCCTCAAACGACAAAAGGTACAAAAACAACAACATAATTAACAATGTTTACCTAAGTTGTACCATGTTATACATATATAAATTGTACACTGCGAGATAACATTTGGGAATACCTCCAACCGAATATTGAAGCTTGGAACTAACCAATTCGTTACCGAAAACCCTCAGGACTTTCCAATAACCAGGACACATCATCTAACTTCTTATGGAATGCGAAACGTCTCCAGGGGAATTTTGTGCACAAATATAGATCACTGGAATGCAAAACGTCTCCGGAAGAAACTTTCCACATATGGTACATCTTTTCCAGTCTTTTTGGATCCGAAGATGACACTGGATAAGAAGTACATAACTCACATCTTCAGACGATCCCGAGAGCAAGGTCCTTTCATTGCCAATAGCTTCTTCTCGACATGATCGAATGTAATCTTCTTCCATGTTTCAAAATGCTTCTCGATAAAAGATGTACTACCCATCCTTTCATAGTTGTTGGGATAAGCATGGAAGTATTGTCCACAGATACGACCCATTACTCTGAGAGAATATCGGATTGGAACGCCATTGACAATTAACCATAACTCCATTTGCTTATGTACTTTAGCTTTCCGAAGAACGAGCATCCACATTTCTATTCACTTGCGTTGCGCGTTTTTCAAATGAAAGAAATGTTTGAATTATAGATGCTTGTAGAACCAGTTGATATTCATTTGATTCAGCTTCTTCGTTAGTAGACTTTTCGCCTTACAACGTAACACTTTGATGAAATCTTAATTACTTTTACATACCCGGTTGGAGGAAAACAGATCTTCAGCGGTTGCATGGCTTCAGTTTCCTTCTCTGCAACTTGCACTCCACAGAAAAATGGTTCCAACATTCAAAGCTTTTACTAAGTTGTTCATAGTCTTACAATCAAACAGTCAAATTGACTAAATCGAACATAGTTATACTATCCAAATCAGTAGAAGTGTTCCTACATTTTACAAAATTTCGTCTAGTTATTCAACTTGAACTAAATCCTACGCCTTCAATTACATATTGTTGGATCTGACTCCGCCATTTGATGTTTGTTCACTGACTCTGTTTCTTCTTCTTCTTATGCTCCTCCTCCTCCTCCTCCTCTTGGTATACTAGCGGTTACAACTTGCTCTATGGAGGTATCTACAGTGTCTAGGTTAGGGTTTAGGCGGGTTACTTTAGGAGGAATAGAGTTCACTACAGAGAATTTTTTGTGCGTTTCAACTCCACCCAGATGGACGGATGCATGTTTTGCACGCCTTTCCGAGCCTTCTTCACTTCAAGCATGTTTGATTTGTCGGTTTCTGGGTTTAGGATTGGTTAAATTTCGATGGATTAAAGGTGATGAAGAGGAGAGATAACGGTCGATTGGAAGAAAATGAATGTTGAAAAGAACTTAACGACTCTTGGTCGATTTTCAATTTTGTTCGACTGAATCAGAATTTAGCCTATGGTCCATAGGAAACCGAGCGGGAAAACGCAATTTCTCGGTTTCGGCGGGAAAACGCAATTTCTCGGTTTCGGCGGGAAAACGCAATTTCTCGGTTTTGGCGGGAAAACGCAATTTTTCGGTTTTGGCGGAAAACACACAATTTTTCGGTTTTGGCGGGAAAACACAATTTTTTGGTTTTGGCGGGAAAACGTAATTTCTCGGTTTTGGCGGAAAAACACAATTTTCGATTTTGGCGGGAAAACGCAATTTCAAGGTTTTGGCGGGAAAAAACAATTTCTCGGTTTCGGTGGGAAAGCGTAATTTCTCGGTTTTGGCGGGAAAACACAATTTTCGGTTTTGGCGGAAAAAGACAATTTCTGGTTTTGGCGGGAAAACGCAATTTCTCGGTTTCGAACAAAAAAAAAATACTTTTATAATTTTGGAAAGTAAACATAATTTCAAAATTTTAGAAATAAGATCTAAACTAACAATTAAAAAATAATTATAAATTTTATTGGGTGTCCATGGGCATGCCCATTTAGACATGGTCTCTATTGGTCTTGGACATTTGTTTGGACCATTGTCCAATATGGACCACCCATTATTGCCCAAAACTGAAATGGTCCAACTGGTTATGCCCATTTGGACCATGGACGGACCATTTGACAGCTATACCTATGGACATGGTGATGGGTTGGATAGTCCCGGTTGGTAAAGTTGTAAATAGTTAGGCTTGTTTTGGAATCTAATTTTTTATTATTGTTTAATTAAAATAAAAAAAAAGGAAAAAAGAGGAGTATATGAGAATTTGTTTTTGCAAGAGTATATCAAACATTTTTCCAAAAAAAAAAACACCGCAGAAAGAACCCCGCCCGTTTAAACCCGTTAATTTTTGTTTTATATTTACAAAACAATCCCGTTAAGATCCGCTTTTATGTTATTCTTAACAACTCCTATATATTAATCCTGAAACATTACAACATGTTTTCGTAGCCACGTGTCATCACTATAATGATTTTTAGAATCTTTAGAAAAATAAGTTGGTACATATAAATATTTATTATACTTTTTATTAGACTAACTATCAAATTGACTAGTAGTGTACAAAAGAATATTCTCAATTCTTTCTTTAAATAAAAACTATTGAATTACCTAATATAATTAACATATACTCCCTCCGGATTTGAATATATGATGTTTTAGTTTTTTTTTCTTGTATACAAATGTATGATGTTCTACTTTTCATTAATGCATTTTGCTTTTAAAATAAAATGTAAAAAATATAAGTGGTTGAATTTTATTGGGATTCAAATCTTTAAACTAACTAAAAGTAAAAC
>NC_027755.1:12915300-12948716 GCF_000695525.1 Brassica oleracea var. oleracea
AAACATCATATATTCAAATCCGGAGGGAGTATATGACAATTAATGATTATAAAAAATACATATTTTATAACAATTTTTTATATCCTCTCTCTTTTTTTAAATTTTACATTATTAAAAATTAAACAATTACATTAAGAATATATAATAAGAAAAATATATTTTTTCTTATATATTATATTTTGATTTTTTTTAAACAGCTATAAAGTACTAAAAATGGTAAAAATCTCACATTGAAAGTTTTGTGATCAATAGTTTAAATTTTTTTGTTCAAGCAAGATACAAATGATCTAAAATCGTAAGAATATGAAGTCTCATTAATAAATATGCATATTATATGTATATATATATATATTAATATCACATAAATTAAATTATATACTATATAAAATATATAAATATGTTAATTTCAAAATTTTCATTGAAAAATTATTTTGATCTTAATATTAAATGAGAACTTATGGAGAGTCAATAGTAAAAAAATCGAGAGCAGAAAACCTAATATCCTTTTGTCATGTTGCGTATCTGGTTTTAATGATTTGTGTCAGCCTCAAAACTTAATTTCCTTTTGTGCACATGAAGTCTTAAAAATAATTAAAATGAGTTGTAATGCGTTACCTCTTCAACAACGGTGGTACATTTAAAAAACTAATATTTGTATTCGTCATTTTACAATCGATAAAGATTGTAGTATTGTAAAATGATAAATCATTTAATGAACAAACATAAACATTAGAATAAAAACTCACGCCGCGCATGCGCGCGGATTATCATCTAATCCCTAACTAAATATTCATAAAACATGCACCACTGGAAATGCTCAAAACTCAAAAGATTTGGACATAATATAAACCGAAAGTTTTGATTAAGGGTATGACTGGTTTTCCCGCTACCACCCGCAAACGCAGCTTTTGCGGTTGGTAGCAGTTGTTGGCGTTTTGCAACAATCGCTCAAACCGCTCCAAACCTCATAAATCCAAAAGTTGGTTCCAGTTAGCGTTTACGGTTGCGGTTGCGGGAGGATATATATATATATATATATAAACAATATAAATATAAAAATAAAAATATTCAATAAAAATTTTAAATTTAATTTTAAAAATACTAAAATATATCTATTATATTTTAATTAATATTATAAAATTTTAAAATAAAAATATTTTCTATAATTTTTAAAAATTTAAAACTATAACTTTCTAAATATAAATTTTATATTTATTATAATATTATGATTTTGATATTTTTATAATTATATAAAACATAAATATTTTTAATTTATTATTTAACCGCCGATGAAAACACTTAAATCTCGATGAAAACACTTATTTATTACACTACAAAAGACTTATTTATTACACAAAAGAGAAACAAGCTTTCTGTCTGAATGAAAACACTTATTTATTACACTACAAAAGACAACAACTGACTCAAATCTTTTCTTATGGATCATATTCAAATCCAGATATCAGATGTGCAGTCTCCACCGGGATATCTCATCTCGTGGGCAAGCGCAGGACCATCAGGTTCATCTCCGAAGTCCACAAAGAAATCAGGGTTTATGGAGAGACCACCTTTCACTGTATCAACATCAATTTGAATTATGTGTGATCCTTTATCCATAAGTTCAGGGTAAAACTGACGGTCCCACACGCTGTATAACGAGTTTGTTGCATACAGTCGTTTACCATCAAGGCTAAGCTGAATCATTTGAGGTCCTCCTCTCAGAGATTTCCCCTGAAAACACCGAGATATAATATAACAGCTTATAGCAAAGAAAAAATAGAAGCTAAGATGCTCCAAAAGATTAAATTTTGTTTGGTACAAACCTTGATTTGAGGAACATCAAACTGGTAAGTACCGCCGTCTTCTCTAACAGCCTTAACAGGGCCACCCTTTTGTAGTAAACCCCCCACCCAAATTTGTCCCGTTAAGACAGGGTTTTTAGGGTCTTCGATGTTATACTGGCGAATGTCTCCATGAAGCCAGTTCACAAAGTAGAAAAATCGATCATCCAGAGAGATCAAGAAGTCGGTGATAAGCCCTGGCATTTCTGGAAGAACCCAGTTTTGTACTTTTATGGGTTTAACTGATATAACGACCTAAAATCCAGTTCATTTATGGGTTATCATATCTTTAAGGTAAAGAAGAAGATAAAGAAAGTAGACTTGCCTCATGGCTCCATGATTCATCACTATTCTTGAAAAATCTTATCATATTACTCGACAATGCACTCCCAACATACCCTATATCTTTAGATGGATCATGCAAGAATCTGATCTGCAACCACATATAAATTATAAGTTAAAAAGATTAAAAAAACTGATAAAAATTATTTCCTTTTATGTTTTCTGACGAGAAGAAGAAGCAAATGACGATTGTGTGAGATATTTGACTACAGGTTACCTCCAAAGGTATGAGACCAGTATCTCCAAGGTCAATTAACTGTTTCATTTCACCTCCTGGCCAACTGTAAACATGAAGATGACTTCCGTAGAAGCCATCAGCAACGTCCTGGAGATCAAAACCTTTGGAGAAGGCTTTAGGTGCTCCCAAAGAGGTGCTGATCATTGTCTTGTGCCGAGGTTGGTACCAGAAATCATAACCGAACAAGGGACTATGTCCTGGTTTCTCCCACCTGAGAAATCCCCTAAAAAAATATACATATCAAGTCCATTTAAATGCTTAAAACTTTGCCTTTTGTCTACCCAAGAACACGATGTTACATTACAAGGCATGGCATTGGTAATATGCAATTTCACTGGCCATCCCTTCATGATATATACACTTTTTTACTTGTGATATGTTCTTTTTTGTGGCTGCATACTATATTAGGATGCGAATGCTCAAATGTTTTTTAGGCAAATACTCAAATGTTGTTTGTTTGTTTGTTTATTTTCAAATCAATATCTTGATGATAAGTTTGGATGTAAAATCAATCGTATCTCAAAAATCTTAAATTTGAGATGCTAGAAGAAAAAGTCAAATTTTTTACACAATCCGATCAATTGCAAAACTAATATGTTTATCCTAGACGACTTACCGGGAAGTCTTCTTTGGTATTTTTGAATTTTTTTTTTTGTTAACACATAAAAGTTGGAAGACTTACAGAGAAGTCGTCTCTAAAAAACTCACAAAAACTCAATTGGAAAACTAATATATGCGTTGACCAGAAGATTTCCGTTAAGTATTCTCGTCGGAAAAGATTTATACGGAAGTCTTCTAACGGCCAGATCTGGAAAAAAATGATTTCATAGCTTCAACTAGTAAGATAACTTGCTTAACTTCTCTAACCACATAAAACTTCACCACCAAAGCGACTTACTTGTTAATGATCCAGAATCATGAGCTTAAATGGTTCTATGAACCTTAAAAAGTTTAGAATCAAAATCTTAGGGTTTTTTTGATGAATATAAAAAAAAAGTGAAAAAGATGTTGTTTTAGTGCATAAGAAATGAGATAGGAGTGAAAATCGATTGGTTGTTCATGTTTAAGTGCATTAAGAACTTCAAATTGGTTGTTCATGGTGGTTGTGTAATCATTGCAATGACAATATTGTAAATACTTGATGAAGATGAGAATAATAGAGTAAAACAATCATTTTCGAAGAAAAAAAAAGTAATGGCATTTTCTTGAATAATCCAAACTTTTGGAGTGAATAGGGCAAATAAAAGTTCTAAAACAATCATGTGTTAGTTTTTTGTTTGACTTTTTGTTTTGAGTCATATTTAAAAAAAAAAATCATATCTTCTTTCTCCAACTCCCATACGTTCATTTCACCATCATGTTATTAAAAAAGATATATACTTATTAGTATAGAATAAGTGATTATATACATACAGTTTGACCAATTATTTTTCATCCCTGTACTAAAAAAATATTTGATCATATACGTTTTATATTTGGTTAGGTAATTTTGAACAAATAATTAAACTATGCAATAAAATACTAAGTGAAAGAAACTAAAAATAAAATTCTAAATTATTCAGAATCACAAATGGTGGATGATTATATTCATGTTGTTTTGAGTTCCACAAAAGCAATCTTTTAAAAACAATTAAGTTATTTGAGTCATTTTAGCTAAATTAATTTTATAATTATTTAATTTATATTTCAAATTTTAATGTTATAAAAATTTATTAAATTTGTTCGTTATAATGATTACACATTACTAAATTTTCATTTTATTTTTTATTTAAAATAAATCTATTACTTTATATCTTAAAATATTTGAATTCCATAATATTATTTATACGTACCATCTTTAAAATATTTTTATAAAATATAATAATTAATTTTACTGAATTAAATGTACTTTAAAATTTGAATTGTATAAATTTTATTGAGTTTACCATATTTAAGAAATATAACTAAATTCTATTTAGTTTAAAAAAAATATTAACTATTACTTGTGTATTTTTCTGGAGTTTTAAAATTAATTATTTAAAAATATAGCTATTAGTTTTTATTTTCTAATATATTTTGGAAAAACTTTTAAATAAATTTCTTTATTTTAATTATAATACTAACATTTTTAATGGTTTCCATTATATATATCTTATTTTAGTTTGAAAAATCAAAAACCAAAATCTAATGTCACCATTAAAGATTTTGGAAAACTAAAATCTACTTCAAAATCAAGAACTAAAAACTAAAAACTAAAAACAATACAAAAATCATCACCTTAATATTTTTATTTTTAATGAAAACGGTTTTGTGTTTTCCACTGAGTTGTGATAAGATAGCATTTTCTGCCCGAGACTGTTTATTTCACCAAAATTTCAGAATTAAAAACAAAAACAAATAAGCAAACAGTGGTATATTAATAGAGAAATTACTTGAAATATACTAAGTTGTATACTATTTTTTCAAAAATACATTCAATCAAAATACTATAACACTTGGATTTATAGTTTAGTGATTATTTTTCATGGTTTAATATCTAGTGGGTGGGTTGGGTTTATAAACTCCTGTAAATCATTTTTAAATATTTATAAATAATTTAGGAAGGTTAATTTTATTTTTCTCATATAAATTTAAGTTATTTGTAAAATAATTATCATTTAAAGTAAATTTGAAAATAGTATTAAATTTGAGTTAAAGTTAGAATTTCCCTTTAATAGTGATTATAAGAAATTAAGAAAAAAATTGGGTTTGGAATACTGAGTTATGCTAAGATATTAATAGAGATATTACTTGAAATATACCAAGTTGTATACTATTTTTCAAAAATACATTCAATTAAAATACTATAACAATTGGATTTATAGTTTAGTGTTTCGAAAAAAAAAGTGATAAGAAATTAAAATAGAGTGATTTTCTTAATAAGCTACCTGTTCTTGATATTAAAGTCAGAGTCGAGAAGAAGAAACCCACTCCCCTGGGCATTTCCATCTTTGTCCCCAAGACAGGACACCAAGATTTCACCAGAGCCAAGGCAATGAGTTGTGTGTGGGAAGGCCAATCCTGTCTTTTCAGCAATCTCTTTAGGATCTACGTACTTATACAAAGATGGTGCCCTCGGGTCTGCCTTTGTGTCAATTGCATAGATGCGACCAGATCTTCATCAAACAAGAAAAAATTTACTGTGTCATCCTCAAGAAAGAAACTTAAGGGAAAAAAAGGAAAGGCTGAAAGATCTTACATAAAGGATGGTAACACGAGATAACGTCTATCAGCAGAAGCATCACCATGGCAAGAACTGCAAGAGTTCCAACCAGAATGATGAAGCTCATCACCAAGAAAGGGGATTGGCAATCTATGAATGACGCTACAATATGTTGCTGAGCTTGGATCCACATCTACCGTTGCCAAGTAATCTGGCTTCTCTCGTCCCGTTCCTTAAAATCCCATTCAAACCAATCCAAAAGAAATTATACTTGTTTGCGGTGTTTTCATACCCGATCTAGATCTATGGTCAAATCGGTAAATCCAGTGACCCGTAAATAATCCGGTTTGGATTTAGCGAAAAAATCCGTTAATTAAATCCGATAAAACTCGGTAAAACCCAAACACATGGCATTAACCCGTGACCCAACACCACTTGACCAAATAAAACTCAAAATTTTTATAACATTTCTAAAAAAAATGATGAAACCTTTCATACACTTTTTAATATTACAAAAATTGAAGAAACTACAAGATTTATGATTCTGTAGACTTTGATAAAAAATTTACTATGTTATTTACAGAAAATGAAGAAAATTGTAATAAACAAAACCAAAATTTATTGATATGAAACTATTATTTTATTTTTAATATTGAAAATATATTATAAGTTTTTATATAAATATTTATTTTAGATTTAAAAGTTAATTTCATAATAGTTAACTTAATTATTTACTATCTTATTTTTAGCCAAAGGTCTTATTTGGTATTTAAAATTAATACCAAAAATTAAACATTTTTTTACTGCAGACGAAACGAAAATTTAAATCATAAGAAAAGTTAAAATATTTAACTATATCTTACATATAAAATTTGATATAATTTTAATTTTTTCACTGCTTAATAAAGTTATGTTTATATATAACTATATTACAATTTATTAATCTATTGAACCACCATCGACTCAATGATCCTATGACTCAGAGAATAATCCGTTAAATATCCAGACCGGATTTAAAAATATTGATCCTAGGTCAATCTAATATCTGCATATTTATTTAGTGTTTAAAAGCACGTGTATCATATAAATAAAACAAATACAATGAAATGTGTACCAGTGTAGACGGCGATGACGTAGATGAGCTTTTCCCGTGGACCAGACATTGCGGCAAGTGGCGTGGCATATCCGGGACCTGACTTGCAACATCCTTTTTCTCCGCTTCCAACCGGAGCTATCACTTTAGTTTCAGTCGCCATTTCTCTGCCTTTTGAAACCAGATCTCGTAGTTATATATTATGTGGTGGGATTCCATTATGTGGTAGTGGTAGTGGTAGTGGTTTTAAGGGACGCCACATCAATCGCAAACACACGTGCTTTTTATCACTTTTCCTATTTATTTAAAATAATTACGAAAAATAACATATTAATAATACTACTTTTCATACGTTACGAAAAAAAAAAAAACCACTTTTCATGTTTACAATCATTTTTACCCTCAATTTTAATAAAAGATAAAAAATATTTATAATCGTAAAATTAATTAATCGAAAATCGAAAATCGTATCTCAAAAATCTTAAATTAATCGAAATGTGAAATTCAAGATTCTAATAAATATATTAATAAATATTTTAAAAATATAAAACAAATCTTAAAAATTATTTCAAAAATAATTTTCGATTTTCAAAAAGAAACTTTTTAAAAAAAATCGAAAACAAAAATGGAGAAAATTTATGTTTACCACAACCATGCTACCACTTTTCATCTTTACCACCACTAAGTGGACATTTTCAAAAATACATTTTTCGTTAAGTGGCAAAAAATTATCATGCCCTTGTTCCTTATATATATAATAAATAATTAATTAAATAAATAAATAATCTAAAAAAATAAAAAATAATTGTTTTTATTTTTATTTTTTTAGAATTATAGTATTTCGAAATTCAAACCCTAAACCCTAAAGCTCAACTCTAAACTCTAAACCCTAAACCATCAATCATAAACCCAATATTTTTTTTTTGAAATACAAACCCTAAACCCTAAACTCTCAATCCTAAACCCAATATTTTTTTTTGAAATACGAACTCTAAACCCTGTAACATCAACTCTAAACCCTAAACCCCGAAACATCAACTCTAAACCCTAAACCTTCACCTCTAAACCCTAAAACATCAACTCTAAACCCTAAACCTTAAACATTAAACCCTAAACCATCAACACTA
Source organism: Brassica oleracea var. oleracea (assembly GCF_000695525.1). Lineage (NCBI taxonomy): Eukaryota > Viridiplantae > Streptophyta > Magnoliopsida > Brassicales > Brassicaceae > Brassica > Brassica oleracea. The sequence continues at coordinate 12,923,123 of NC_027755.1, forward strand.
AACCCTAAACTATCAACACTAAACCTTAAACCCTAAAAAGTAAACTGTAAACCCTAAAACCTAAAAAATTAATCCTAAACCCTAAAACATCAACTCTAAACCCTAAACCTTAAACATTAAACCCTAAACCATCAACACTAAACCCTAAACTATCAACACTAAACCTTAAACCCTAAAAAGTAAACTGTAAACCCTAAAACCTAAAAAATTAATCCTAAACCCTAAAACATCAACTCTAAACCCTAAACCTTCAACTCTAAACCCTAAACCCTAAGCCATAAACCCTAAACCGTAAAACCCTAGAGTTGTTGTTTTAGGGTTTTAGGGTTTAGGGTTTACGTTTAGGGTTTAGGGTTTACGTTTAGGGTTTATGGTTTAGAGTTGATGTTTTAGGGTTTAGATTTGAAGGTTTAGGTTTTTAAGGTTTAGGGTTTGAATTTCAGAAAAATATAGGGTTTACATTTAGGGTTTAGAGTTGATGTTTTAGAATTTAGATTTGAAGGTTTAAGGTTTACGGTTTAGAGTTGATGTTTCGGGGTTTAGGGTTTAGAGTTGATGTTTCATGGTTTAGGGTTTAGAGTTGATGATTTAGGGTTTAGAGTTGATGTTTTAAGTTTAGATTTAGGTTTTTGGGTTTAGGGTTTACGTTTAGGGTTTAGTGTTGATGTTTTAGGGTTTAGATTTGAAGGTTTAGGGTTTAGGGTTTAGGGTTTAGAGTTGATGTGTTTGGGGTTTAGGGTTTAGAGTTGATGTTTCATGGTTTAGGGTTTAGAGTTTAGAGTTGACGTTTTACGTTTAGATTAGTTAACCATATGTTTTTTTTTTGTCAAAGTTAATCAAAAGGTTATAAACGTATTTTATCCTTCATTAAATTTGAGGGTAAAAGTGGTTAGTGTAAACATGAAAAGAGGTATTTTGAAAATGGTATTTTTTGCAATTTCCCAACAAAAATTCAAAAACAAAATTAAATAAAAATTCGAATTTGAAAAAGTATAATTCGAAAACATAAAAAAATATTTTATTTATTAAAAAATATTTATTATATATATATATATATATAGAAAACAAGAGTATAAGAGTCTTTTTCACTTAATGAAGACTGTATTTTTGAAAATGTTTTTTTTAATGTTAGTAAACGTGAATAATTGTACTTAAAAAGTGGTAAACATGAAAATTCTTCATTTACCTACCCATTATTTAAGAATTGATTTTTTAAAAAATTTGCTTATGTGTCTTTACCATTTTTTATTTTTATGAGGAAAAATGATATGGATTGCTAGAAAATATAACATGACTTGAATTAATTATAACAAGGACGTTCACATTTAGTGTTAGATATATATTTTTGGTAAGCTTTTTAAAATATGGTAATAACTCTTTTTGGACAACTGTAAAAATTCATAAACTATTAAGAGAAAATAATATAAAATGTAAATACAAATATAATAATCTTTTAAAATTTTCTAAACTTTTATTGAATTCTACTTTGTAATTATACAATTTTTAGTACTAAAAATCTTCAAAAATTTATGAAATTTATGAAAAATTATAATATTTTTTTGTCATCAATTACAAACTCATACTGACTCTGTGAACCACACCGGGAGATCCTGATCCATGTGAACGACGAAAGACGGTTGTTTCCTGACACTGCGTGCTAGACTATCAGCCTTTGAGTTTTGCGTGCTTGGTACATAGATGATCTCTGATCTAATGAAACTTTCTCTCAGGGTCTTGATATCTTCCAAATAATTTGCAAATGCTGGTCATTCTTCTGGTTCTGAAACCATCTTCACCAATTGAGAACTATCCGTTGCAAACGTAACCTGAAATTGACGTAAATTTTTCATGCATTCCATTGCCCATAATAGAGCTTCTATCTCCGCATGCAGAGGAGTGAGACAAGCCCGGACATTCCTCGCCCCCAACAGCCCATCAAAACCTTCTAAAGTACTGAGCCAACCTTGTCCTGAGAAAGTATCATTCTCCTTTCAAGAACCATATGTGAAGTACCATCGTCCTAGGATCGATGGAAGGGTTGTAGGCTCGACCGGTAATACTATCATGTTTTCCTTTAGTACATGTGCCTCAGCCCAAAGTGTTGACTCTGTTTCTGCCAATTTGAGCGTATCTCGAGGATCCATATCCAAATTACTAAAAACTTTACTATTCCTTCCTTTCCAGATATACCATAGTATCCACGTAAACTGATGATCCTCCATCTGCGGGAAGACTCGCCAAAAGAGATGATCCACATTTGTGAAAAGGGAGCTTGTGGGGAAAATAGTTGGGTTTGATGGATGTGCCTCAGCCCAAAGTGTTGACTCTGTTTCTGCCAATTTGAGCGTATCTCGAGGATCCATATCCAAATTACTAAAAACTTTACTATTCCTTCCTTTCCAGATATACCATAGTATCCACGTAAACTGATGATCCTCCATCTGCGGGAAGACTCGCCAAAAGAGATGATCCACATTTGTGAAAAGGGAGCTTGTGGGGAAAATAGTTGGGTTTGATGGTATCTTGGAGAGAGCCCAAACCTGAAGTGCTGGAGGACATTCAAAAAACACATGGTTGATCGATTCCTCATCCGCTCCACATCGTGCACAACATATGTCCCCTTGTATCCCTCGCACTTTCAGATTCTTCTTTACTGCTATACACCATGTCACTAATTGCCATAGAAAATGTTTCATTTTTGGGGGGCATCATATTTTCCAATAGAACGCCTTCAATGCATCAACTGTAGGTCCAAACATTAAAGATGGTCTTTCCCTATCTGGGTAGACCCGTTCTATATGATATCCTGATTTAACCGTATACTTCCCATTATTTGTGAAATGCCAGCTATCCATGTCTACCATCTGGGTTCTACTCAGTGGTATGCTTTCTATAATTTTCACATCCTCGGGATCCATCAAATCCCAGAGTGCCCGAGAGTTCCAGATTCGCAAAGTAGAATCAATAAGAGAATCCACTGTTAGGTCTGAGTAAAAATTGTGTTGATTTTTGTTTGCTGGTCTCGGGCGAGTGGTTGGGAGCCATGGGTCATTCCATACAGATATAGATGATCCTGATCCCACCCTTTTAATTAGTCATTTGTTAACCAGAGATCTAGCAGAAACAATACTCCGACGGCCATATGACGAAAAATATGAACGAATCGGTTCCAGGGGTGAGGCGTTCCTGTAATACCGACCTTTAAAAACTCGAGCAAATAAAGTATTTGGCCTCACTGTTTACCAAGCATCGCTGTATTGAAATCAGTGATATCTTTAAATCCTAAACCTTCGTCCTCCTTATTTACACATACTTTATCCCATGATTTCCAGTGCATGCCTCTTGTGTTTCTCCCTGGACTCCACCAGATTTGTGCAACCGCACTTGTCTGTTTTTTAGCGGCCGCCTTAGGTAAATGGTAGCAAGACATGACATGATTTGGTAATGCCGTAACCACTAATTTTATAATTACTTCATTTCCTCTTTTTGTGAAAAATTTAAATATCCACCCATTAACTCTATTATTTAGCCGGTCTTGCACAAAGCTAAAAACTTGTATTTTGGATCCCCTAAACTTTCTGGAATACCTAGATAAGATCTCATTCCTCCAATATTCTGGATTCCTAAAATATCTCGTAACTCCTGTTTAAAAGGTTCTTCAATTTTGTGCCCAAATTGAATGGAGGACTTATCAAAATTTATAAGTTGATCGGTTACTACATCATATTCCTTCAATATCTTGAGAATAGTTTGACACTCTTCCTTATGAAAAATTATAAATTTCTAATCCTAATACCATTGGTTTCCATTTAATATAAAACAATTTTAGAAATAATATTTAATATTATTTTTTGATAATTATACAATATTTATATCGAATTAAATTTTCTCTTAGTTTTATACAATTTGATTTTATACACTTTACCAAAATATATAGATAAAAAAATTTTATCCAGAATTATTAATTTAAATATATAAATTTAAAATAAAAAATATTATTTTATCTTAATTTTGTTCAATCAAATTAGTATTAAAATTAAAATATTTCTAAAAATAATAAAATCTTAAATATTAACAAAATTTTAGTTTTAAATATTGTTTAAATTTAAAGTTTAAATTTATGCACATGATGCAAAAAAAAACAACTAATTTACTAAATATCGAGGTTACTACACGCACTTTGCAACGGATAAACATTATGTATATCTGTGACGTGATGGATCCATGATTTACTTTTTTCTGGGTCCTAAACTAAATTATAAACTTTAATGTATAAGAGCAAACTAGATTTTATCTGTGCGGTATTTTTTAAAAAATATGATGCTATTTGTTTTTTATGTCACTATTTAGAGTTGGGCAAAAAACTCAAATTCGAAGAATCGAACCGATCCCAATCCAAATAAATAGTACCAAATCCGAAACGAAATTTGATTAAATATTCTGAATTATTCAAAATTTTGGCATTTTAAGAACTGAAACCTAATCTGATATGAACCGAAGTATTTTGGGCATCCAAAATAGATTTATATACTTAAATATATTAATTATTTTTAGATTTAATATATAGAAAAACATCCAGAATATATATGATACTTTTAAGTTCGTTTAAATACTTGAAAATATATACAAATAATTAAACGTAAATATCTAAAATAGTTAAAATATACTCAAAACTCCAAAAATAATTAAGTAATTATTAATTCTCTATCCAAATATTTAAACCAAACCAATTTAAATTGGTTATCCAAATCCGAACCAAATCCGAACCGAATCCTCAAAGATCTCAACCGAACACGAAATCCCAAACAGACACGAAAACGAACCCGAACGTCCACCCCTAATCACTATTATGTATCATATATGTGTCATCATAGATTACAAAAATATGTGTTAACATATAATTAATCGTATTTAATTTTATACGTACCATCAAATAAGTTTCTTTATAATTAATAATATTTTATACGTACAATCATATAAATAATCACATATATTATATTTTTAAATTTCAATGTGAAATATAAAAAAAAAATTTAAGTTGGTGTTTGAAATTGAGCTTTGTATTGTATTTTTCTTATATATATTGAAAACATTTTTATAATGATTATTGGAAAATATGATGGTAAAAATTAATTTTTGAATATATGTATATTTTTGAATGAATTTTTGATATAAATCAATTCTAAATTATTATTTTGATTTGAATATGTATATCAAGTAACATAAACCCATTACTTTTTTATATAATGTAATGGACTTCCAATTTTTTTAATACCATAAGTCCATTACTTTTTTTCCTAACTTACTGCTATCAATGTTTCCAAACAGCACTACTTTTTTAACTGATATCTATGTTGCCAAACAAAAGCTTAAAGTATTTCTACTTTAATAAGATAGACTAGATCTCGATCCGCGCAACCGCGCAGATGTTTGTTTTCATTTATTTTTATATAAACATTTTGTTTTCAATTCTAAATTAGTATTATAATGTATATGAGGTGTGTCTATCACTTTTTAAAACATAATAATTTTACCATATTTTTTTGATTGTGTCCATAATCCTGAAGGAGTTGTAATTGTGTAATTTCTTTTATATATTCTGCTACTATAACATAAAATATTCAAGGAGTTGTAATACTCAAGCAAGTTTTTTTTGAAAAAATCGTATCTATTGAGATATTTTGAGAGTATACTTGCTTTTCAAGTTAAAAAAAATTACGACTACTTAGATTTTATGATTATAGTTGCTTTTCAAGAAATAAATATTTTTTAATGCTGGTTATCCAAAACAGAATAGTGGTCGAGATTTTAGTGGTTAAGTACATTCAATAAGTTGCAGATTACAATTCTATTTATTGGAAGATAATTAATGATGGTTATTCAAAACAGAATTTTAGGAATATTGTTAGGCATAATAATAATAAGATTAGAGATTATATGTAACATGACTTTATAGGAATAGATCCATTAGGTCCATTTTAAAAAAAATCACACATGAATCAAGGTTGTGACTTCTGTTTTAATATATAAGATAAGATGTAATAGACTTCTAATTTTTTTAATAGCATAAACCTATTACTTTTTTTTTTAACTTACTGATATCCCTGTTTCCAAACATCACTATTTTTTTTTTAACTGCTATTTGTGTTGCCAAACAAAAACTTATATTACTTATATTTTAATAATATAGATTAAAAACTGGCATTTTAGGTGTTACACTTATTTATAAAATGGGTCTAAAGCCCATATAAAAATTGATAAATACAATTTTCAAACTATTTAGAGTAATTGATAGTGACCCACTTAATTTATTTGAAGTACCTGGGAAGGTTATTATTTTAACAAGTGCATGAGGAGGCTTTTACCTTAATAAGTCTTTTTCTTTCGACATTTCAGCATTTCAGCTTAATTTTTTTCTTATCGTTATGGTTTAAGATCGTCTTTTGCCAAGACTTTTGTTATTATGTATGAGCGGCATCAGATGCAGGAGGTCTGGCGTATTTCAAGGCAAAAATAGGTGTGAAGTAGATTCAGCTTATCTTGTATCAGAATTGGTAATAGGTGCGAGTAATTCGGCTTATCTTGTATCCACTTGAGTGTTATTTAGGACGCTTGGTGGTTTGAATTTCTCAAGTGTTTACCAGGGGGTGGGGGAGGGGCACGGTAAATGATCTCAGAAGATTCTTTTCACGGGCATGGGTGTCGTTTCACCAAGGAACCTATGAGAGATGCCCAAAAGAAATAGGACTGCCTGGCCAGGGTGCCGATGTAAAGAACGAGGGAGCTCTAAGACATGAGGCTTTATAGATTTATAGAATTTGTAGAGCTTGGGAGCTCGTTTCAAGGATAGAGCTTAGAAGCTCGTGTCTATTTTTAGAGTTAGGGAGCTCGTATTTACTCAGAGCTAAGGAGCTCGTAATGAACTTGATGTTCTGAAATTTTATTTTATTAATATATGTACTCAAAAAGGGTTGTCTACGTATCTTAAGTGGGATCAAGCCTTGCCGTAGTTCACTTTTATTACAAAATATGAGGTTCATCATGAACCGTGTTTTTAGCTTTTGAACTCCTTCTACTTCTTTTTACCATCCTCGCCTTCTTTTGGTTTAGCCATTTCTTCGGGCTCTGCCTGTAATCGATTAGGTTTTTTGAACAGAAGTTCATGGATGTGGCACAACCTTGCTGCTTTTTGACTTCCATATATGGTGGTTATACACCCTGCTGTTGGAAATTTGACATATTGATGGTAGGTCGATGCAACCGCTTTCATTTGTATATCCAAGGTGTCACACGGATAATTTTATATATATATGGGCAGTCGATGATTGTGAACTTAGTGTCCAACATGAATCCACTGACATAGGTCGGTAGCCTTATGGTTCCAAAAAGACTTTGTGAGAAACCGTTAAAGCTTGTTACGGCTTGCCTAGATGGTTTGATTTAAAGGTCATTAGTTCCATCTTGTCCAGTATGTCTTTGTAGATCACATTTACTGACCTTCCAGTGTCTACTAATGACCTGATTATCTCCAGTCCATCAGCATTATCTATATCACCAATGGGTCGTTATGTGGCCAGTCTAGGTTCTCCGTTTCTTGGTCTGTGAATTCGATGATTGTGCCATCTGCTACCATCTCTCTAGTCTTTGTGGATATATAATTTACTTACCTGCCACATCCCTTGAGTGCTCATACGGAATCATCACAAAAGGGGTTTCCTTTTACTATCACGTTACCTCTCTGATAGAATCTTGATGTATATTGATTGCGTAACCTCCCAACCTCCCTTTCTTAGTCTCTACAGCTCAGAGAACTAAGTCAATTACAATCTTGCTCTCTAAAGAGAAGCAAGCCTCAGACGATCCAACTAACTAACTATCTTTATTCCTCTTGGGTTCATTTATATACTTCGCCCTCAACCAAGAAGTCTCGTGATCTGGAAGATGACGCCACTTAATCAGCACTTCCAAGTAGCCGTCACTGTCATAACGAGTGTCACAAATAGTCTCCGGCTCAACTACCACCTCATTACTATCATCCAACAACGGCGGTAATGCTGAAGTCACCTCTGAAACGCCCACCACCGGTTTCAGCTGAGAGATGTGAAAGACGGGATGAATGCGCGACGACTCAGGCAGCTTCAGACGATAAGCAACCTTCCCAACTCTTCCAATTACTTCAAACGGTCCATAGTAACGAGCTGCTAATTTCTGAAACAACTGACGACTAACCGAATGTTGTCGATACGGTCTGAGTTTCAGAAAGACCATCATCCCCACCTCAAACTCCAAATCTCGTCTATGCTTATCAGCATTATTCTTCATCAACTCTTGAGCTCGTAAGAGATTATCCTTAATAGTGACCAACATACGATCTCTCTCTTGAAAGGCAGCTTCCACCTCAAAATTTGCTGTTTAACCAGGTTCACAAGCAAGTAACTGCGGAGGATCTCGACCATAAACCAACTGAAAAGGCGTACACTTCAAAGCTGTATGATAAGAGGTGTTGTACCACCACTCTGCCCATGGAATGAACTTCGACCAATCTTCGGGTGAGTCGAGGCAAAGCATCGAAGATACGTTTCCAAACATCGATTCAACACTTCGGATTGTCCATCAGACTGCAGATGAAATGTCGTACTAAACGCAATCTCGTTCCTGATAGTCGAAAGCACTCCTTCCAAAATGAACTCAGAAAAATTCTATCCCGATCTGAAATAATGGACTTGGGATATCCATGTAGCCTTATGACCTCTTTCACAAACTTGTTAGCAACATCCACAGCTGTAAACGGATGTTTCAGTGTCATAAAGTGGCCATACTTGCTAAGCCCGTCTACCACCACAAGGATCACATTCACCCCCTGCGAAGTAGGTAGTCCTTCAATGAAATCCATAGCGACATCCTCCCAAATCCTTACCGGCAACTCAATAGGTTGTAGCAACCCCGCCGGAGAAAGAGTCGGAGTCTTGTGTCGCTGACAAACATGACACCCTGCTACATACTCCTGCACTCTCTTCCGCATCTTAGACCAATAGAACAAAGCTTTCACACGTTGTAAGGTTCGCAAAACTCCAGCATGACCTCCCATTACACTATCATGACACTCCTGCAAAATCAGTTGAATCTGTGTGGAGTTTGATGGGATCACCAATCTGTTACTATTTCCCAGCTTCCTCACCATTTCTTGAATCACTCCATCCTCATCCACTTCTTTATATAAGTCTTGTAGCTGTAGTGATGACGGAACCGTTAACGCAAACAGATCAAGTGTAAGTCTTACTTTCTCCTCGTGATTAATATGTGACAACCCATCAGCCACCTTATTATCTGGCCCAACTTTATACTCTATATCGAAATCATATCCCAGTATTCTTGTTAACCAGTGCTGATAGTCCAATGTTATCTCCCTCTGCTCCAGAAGATATTTCAAGCTTTGTTGGTCTGTCCTCACCACAAATCTACGCCCCAGCAAATAATGTCGCCACTTCTGTATAGCCATCACAATGGCCATCAGTTCTCTCTCATATATTGGCTTCTGTTGTTCCTTATGCGTCAACCCACGGCTAAAGAATGCTATAGGGTGATTATCTTGCATTAGCACAGCTCCCAGACCAAAACCAGAAGCATCTGATTCCACTATGAATAACTTTGTAAAATCAGGCAATGCTAGCACCGGAGCTGAAGTCATCGCCTGTTTCAATCTCTCAAAAGCACCTTGAGACAATTCCGTCCAAAGAAATGCTTCTTTCTTCAATAACTCTGTCAAAGGTCTTGCAATCGACCCATAACTCTGCACAAATCTTCTGTAGTAGCCAGTAAGACCTAAAAAACCTCTCAATTCTTTAACTGTTTTCGGATTTGGCCACTGTTGAACTGCTATCACCTTCTGATTATCAGTTGAAACACCCTCACTGGTAATCACATGGCCTAGATACTCCACTTTCCCTTGAGAAAATGCACATTTCTTCTTATTCGCAAACAACCTCTGTTCCACAAAGACATCCAATACCATCTCCAAATGCTTCACATGCTCTTCTACCGCGCCGCTGTAGATGAGGATATCATCAAAGAAGACCAATACAAACTTCCTTAAGAACGGTCGGAAGAGATCATTCATCAGAGCTTGAAATGTGGCAGGAGCATTAGTGAGCCCAAAAGGCATCACCAAGAACTCAAAATGTCCATCATGAGTACGAAATGCTGTTTTCTCAACATCTGCTTCTTGCATTCGTATCTGATGGTATCCTGCTCGCAGATCCAACTTCGAGAATATCCTAGCTCCATGTAGTTCATCCAGCAGTTGGTCAATCATGGGAATGGGATACTTGTCAGGAATTGTAGCTCTGTTCAACGCTCTATAATCCACACAAAACCTACGTGAATTATCTTTCTTCTTAACCAAAAGAACTGGACTCGAATAAGGGCTCTGACTCGGTCTTATCAACCCTTCTTCCAACATCTCTCGAACCATTGATTCCATCACCTCCTTGTGTGCCTGCGGATACCTATAAGGTCTGACACTTATTGGTTTAGACTTATCCCGCAACACAATGGCATGCTCCCTGCCTCTGATTGGAGGTAATCCCACTGGTTTTTGAAATACCGCTGCATATTGAAGTAACGTCTGAGCAATAGAGCCTGGTAACTCCTTTGGTTGCTCACCGTTCCCTCCTCCAGAATGTACTTCCATCTTCACGCCGTGCCTACCCACTGTCGTACCCACTGTAAACGTCTTGAGGGATACTCTTTGGCCATGAAGAGTTGGGTCACCTCGAAGAGACACTTGTACTCCCTTGTAAAAGAAAGACCACTCATCACGCTCCCAATCCACCACACACTTACCCAATGTTCTCAACCATTGCACTCCCAAAATCATATCAACATTGCCTAACTCCAACACAATAAAGTCGGCTTCAAACTCCATTTGCGGCAACCTCACACTCACATTACTACACACACCTGTTCCTTGAACTGACGTCCCCATTCCCAACAAAACTCTCAGCTTGGTATTTGCGGTAACTGTGAACTTGTTTTTCTCTACTGCAGACGGCGAGATGAAATTGTGTGTCGCTCCACTATCAATCAATACCACCACTTGGTTCTTCTTAAAAACTCCTCTCAACTTCGTAGTTGTAGGTGAAGATTGTCCCAAGAAAGAGCTTAATGACAGTTCCATCATAGACGTTTCTGTCTCCTCCACTTCGTCCTTGACTTCGACGAAAGACTGATCCATTATCTCCATCTCCACACCATTGATAACCGTTAGCACTTGTAAGGACCTGTTGGGACACCAATCCTGCTGTGACCATTTATCATCACACGTAAAACACAGCCCCAACCTCTTCTTCTCAGCTATCTGAGCTTCAGTCAATCTCACTTGAGGTCTCTGCGCTCCATTGTCACTCTGTTTCAGCTGTGGAGGTTTAGTATTCCACCCTGGATTGCTCCTCGCCGTTGAATACGTCTTTGCTGGAACAGCTTTGGAAACAATTCTATTTTCCAACTGTCGCTCTCTACAGACCACCTTATACAACACACTGTCCTCCATTTGATAAGCCGAAGAGATCATTTCATCCAAATCCACTGGCTTACACATATTCACAACCTCACGCATTTCTGGTTTCCATTCATGAATATGCCCTCCAATTGTCTATCTGTTAACCCCGTCACTTGAGTAGACAAATCTTCAAATGCGTGAATATACTCAGCAGCAGTCCCTGTTTGCTTAACCGCAAAAAACGGTTGGCTAGGATCCCTGAACTTCTCTTTGCTAAACCTCGCTATCAATTTCTCTTTGAACTCTCTCCAGCTTTGAAAATCTCTGCGATGCATCTCGCTGTTAAACCAACTCAAAACATCTCCTGCTAAGCTCACCGAAACAATCTCAAGCTTAGCCTTCTCGTCATATGCTCCAATTCGAAAGAATCGCTCCGCCAATGCGAACCAGCCATAAGCATCTGCGCCATCAAAGATAGGCAGCTCAACGCGCTTCAGCATTCTATCTCGACTTCCGACTACCGTGTTCCGATCAGCTACCTCATCCTGCCTTCCGCTACGGCCCAGATCTGAGGTCGATTGATGACCCTGATAGTTAGGGTGACGATACGGAGGTGGTGAATCGTCGGAAACTTCGATCGATTTTGATAATTTCTTCTCCAGCCTTTCACACATCTTCTCGTAACACGCCTCGATTTTCGCCTCCAGCGATGCTTCCATTCGTGATTCCATCGCCTTCGCATTCTTCTCCAATTCGAAGAACGATTCCGTGAATCTTTGATTCATCTCCACCTGAGACGCTGTATGCTCTTGTAACGTCGTCGCTAGTCCATCCAAGGTCATCGTCGTCTCCATCTGACTAACGCCGTCGCCTCTCGTCTCTTTCGGCATTGTTGCGCGAAGTTTCTCGATCCAGAGCGCTCACACCGAACCAATTTGATAGAATCTTGATGTATATTGATTGCGTAACCTCCCAACCTCCCTCTCTTAGTCTCTACAGCTCAGAGAACTAAGCCAATTAAAATCTTGCTCTCTAAAGAGAAGCAAGCCTCAGACTATCCAACTAACTAACTATCTTTATTCCTCTTGGGTTCATTTATATACTCCAGGCCCAAGCACAAATACAAAGTTCATTAAAGCGACTCGTAACAAACAAATGCCACGTCATTCCATTTCCTCCAAGTCCTCTTCAATCCTCTGCTCTTCTCTCCTCTCTTCCTCCTTTCTCTTCCTCACGTAAATCCTCCTTAGCATATCACTCTCTTTCTTGGTGGTCATGGTATTTCCGAGCTCTTGGTCTACCGATCTCTCTTTACAATAAATTCTTTGGCTTTTGACATAGCTTCCTTGAAATGTGCTAATCCTTCTTCGTGTAATTTGGTTGAAACCGTGACATTCTTGAGTGGTATGTCCTCCTCTGCTGTGATAATCACACCATATGTCGGGATTGTCTATTTCATTGTCTTTCTTGTTCCATGTGTTCGACTTGGGTTAGTTTGACCGTGATTTTGAAGTTTATTTCTCTTTGTTTTCTTCGGATTTGTCTTCTTCGTTACTTTAAAGGACCCATCTATGGGATTTTCGTCTCTACTTGGTCTGCGTCCCCTTCGCTGATCATTAATATCCTCATTTGTCCTATCTTTTCGATATGACATTGACGACATTATTCAGTAAAAGCTTTCTTCTCTTCTTCAATTTCCACATACTTTGAAGCTCAGTGGAGGGAATCCTCCAAGGTGGCTGGCTTATTGAGGAGTTCTTTAGGGAAGCGTGAGTCATGCCATAGGATATTTTGGAACGCGGGTATTCCTGCACCATCACTCACAGCGATGTTGGAGAGAATAGTTTGAATATGCAGATGAAGGAGGGAAGTTACTCTTGATCCTTCTGAGACATGGCCCACAGGTCAGTATCGTAAGCTCCTTTCTCTAAGAACATCGGGTAGTGTTTCATGAATACAGTTAAGAGTGGTTTAAAGTTATTTATTGTTGGCCTCCAACCAAGAAAACCAATTAAGAGCAGCTCCTGCCTGATTTTCAACGAAAGTTTGGCAGTAATCGGCATCCCGTTCTCCGTCGTTAAAGTGAGTTCGCCCCACGATGAAAAAGGTGGTCATGTAAGCTCGGGGTTCTATTTTTCCTTCATAGAGTAGGATCTTGAGTTTAATATTTGGGATATCAATTCTAGTGATTTGATCCGTGTATGGTGTATCAGTTATGCAAGATATCTCCGATCGTCTATATATACGTCTGCGGCTGAGCTCGTAGCTCAGTGAATCTGGCATCGTACCATTCAAAATTTTGGCATGGGTCAGTGCTAAGTTATGCAAGATATCTCCGATCTCACTTTCTGGGATAGTCGTCTCTTTATTTGGGACCGATATCACTACAAGAAAATGCGCCAATAACGACTACGCGTTACGACTAAACGAATTTACGTCAATATTACGTCCATATAAAAAATCGTCGTAAATTCAACGTAAAACAACAACGAGAACAATTTGTTGTAAATTTGTCGTAATTTGACGACATGTTTACGACGAAATGCGACGATTTGTAAATGTCGTCGTAAAGTAGTTGTTACATTACGACACAATTATGTCATAATTTAGGATCTATTTAACGACTACATTACGTGTAAAACAGAAGGTTGTTGTACATGTGATAAATGTTTGTATGTATGGTTGGTAAAATGGTGGTAATATAGTTGTTAAGTTAAAGTAAATTTTATGATGTAGTAAATTCGTTGCAAAATTCTCACTTGCCAAATTCAAAAATATCCTATAAATATGCACTCCTCTCCAATTCTAAAAGATGCACGAAAAAACAAAAAAAAGTTCAAAAAAATGTCTAATGGTGGCAATATATGTGAGGTCCGGAGTTGGATGTATGCATATAAAGATTCTGCCGGAGTTGTGAGAACGAATTTCTCAACGGGGCAGAGATATTCATGTACCAGGCTCGAAACACACCTCTCACGTAGGAAACTGGTAAAATGTTATGTCTCTGTCGTAAGAGCAAGAATACCAAGTTTGCTCGTAGTGAAACGGTTTGGAAACATATAGTAAATAGAGGATTTACCCCCCACATTACTACATTTGGTTTCATCATGGAAAGGGTGATAGTAGGAATGAAGTTAGTAGTAGTACTCACTTTGAAGATGGTGAATAGGGAAGAACCGAGTGATCATTTGCATCTTGAAAGTAGTCACACACAGGAGGATCATATTGTAGATCATGATAGGATGCATAACATGGTTACAGTTGCATTTCGTGAAACAATCTCAGTAGTTGCTGCATAAGTAGAAAATGTAGAGGAACCTAACTTCGATGCGAAAAGGTTCTATTAAATGCTAGATGCATCTAATCGGCCAATTTATGAGGTTGTAGAGAAGGTCTTTCTAAATTGTCATTGACAGCTAGGATGATGGATATCAAAATTGGTCATAACTTACCTGAAGTTTGTATGGATGCATGGGCTGAGTTGTTTAAAGAGTATTTGCCAGAAGATAATTTGTCAGCTGAATCTTATTATGAGATTCAGAAACTGGTTACCAGTCTTGGCTTACCTTCGGAGAAGAGAGATGTCTGTATAGGGTACCGTACCAGTACCAGCGGATGTGGTACTTACCTATTACGGATAGGCTGAAAAAATTACATCAATCTCAAAAGACTGCAGCAGCGATGATATGGCATGCAGAACATACTCAAAAAGAATGCGAGTTGAATCATCTCACAGATGCAAAAGCGGGGAAATACTTAAGTTCGGTGTACCTTGATTTTGCAAGAAACATTCGCAATGTTTATCTTGGCATGTGCACATATGGCTTTAGTCCGTTTAGAATATCTAGAAGACAATACTCGCTTTGCCAATCATCATGACACCATACAACCTTCCACAAGAGATGTTTATGCAAAGAGAATTCATTTTCATGAGTATATTGATACTTGGGCCTAAGCATCCAAAGCGGTCCCTCGATGTTTTTCTACAGCCTTTAATAGAAGAATTAAAGGAGTTGTGGTCAACAGGGGTGCAAACATATGATTGTTCAATGAGAAAAAACTTTACAATGCGAGCAGTTTTTTTGTGGATCATCAATGACTTTCCTGCATATGGGATGTTATCAGGTTGGATGACGCATGGGAGGGTAGCTTGTCCTTATTGTATGGGAAGCACATAATGCATTTCAGCTGAAGAATGGTAGGAAAACGTCTATGTTTGATTGCCATCGGAGATTTCTGCCCATTAACCATCCGTACCAAAGAAACAAGACATTATTTCAGTCAAAAAGGGTTGTACGGGACACTGCTCCACCATATTTATCTGGAGAGGAAATCGAAAGGATATTGATTATAATGGTGTAGTAGAAACAGTCCGCAAAGAAGGTTTATTGGCATACTCCAACAAATATGGCTAATGGTTACGGGACACAACATAATTGGCACAAGAAGAGTATTTTTCGGGAACTTCCATACTGGAAGGATGTACTTCTGCAATACAATCTAGATGTTTCATTATTTCATATATATTAATTAGACTCATTGTTTAAACAAGTTTTCAGACTTTGTAGTTTGGGGTTTAAAAGTGTAAAATGTATATATAACTTAAGAAGTTTGGAGTTTGAGGTCTGAGGTTTCGGTTTTAGGGTATAAAAACGTGTAGTCTCAAATTTGTCGTAATCCATAAACACGGGTCGTTCCTAAATAGACGTAATACATAATCGACCCTATGTAGTCGTAAAATTACTTCTAAATTACGACGATTTATAACACACTGGTCGACCCTGCCTAGCCGTAAATTTAGTTCTATTATACGACGACAACTAGTTCTATAAATATGCACAACTCTCACATTCTAAAGATGCATAATAAAAAAAACAAAGGGAGTTCATCATCACCAGAACAGTTCTTATAAACTCCGTGAGCATTTCCCCGGCTCGAGAAGCCGGGAAAATGTTACGCGGGTTGATAAGGACTTTTTTGTGACCGGGTGCACATCCTTCTGTTTTCTTTTCAAAATCGACTTACTTCTACGTTACGACGATCATTAAAACACGGGTCTTCCCTAAATCATCGTAAACTCACAAAACACGGGTCGTTGAAAAATCGTCGTAAATTCAAAAACGTGGTTCAGCCCTAAATCGTCGTAACATTACGTATACTTTACGACGATACCGCTTTCCTAGAAACGTGGGTCGTCCCAACATCGTCGTGATGTCCCTTCTAATTTACGACGACATCAAATTATCTATATATACTCGATCCTCATCACCCTCTCTCTCTCTCTCTCTCTCTCTCTCTCTCTCTCTCTCTCTCTAGCATCTCTCTGCCTTCTCTCTAGGTACACTCTTTTTTTTTAGTTTTGGTGGTTAGTTTAGGATGGAATTAGATTAGGTTTGGAATTAGTTTAGGAACGAAATTAGATTAATTTATTATTAACGGATATAAATTGTTTGAAATGCTAATTTAAAATTGTTTGTTTTTTAAACAGATTTATGGAGATGTCATCTGCTCGTGGTAGAAAGCGACTAGGGAGAAACCCACTTACGGAACTACATTCCTCGGCATGCAGGAATATCCGGCAGCTTCTAGCTCTGGTACTGCGACCGAACGAGATGTTGTCCCTGAGAGCCAATCTCAGGGAAGATCACCGCATACGACTCACCAGTCTATTCCTCCTCCTCCGGCGTATGTGCCTCCTGTGTCGTATATGCATCCTCTACATCATCCTCCGCAGCCTCAGCCACCTCAGGAGGATGTTGCCCCATCTCCTGTCGATGCTCCAGCACCTGGTGCTGTTCCGGGTGGTATCTATTCAGATTTGATGGTGCCACTGGATGCTCCGTATGCTAGGTTTGCGGTTGAGGACCTGATCCAAATGCCCGGACGTGAAGGTTTACCCATCATCGACCCCGATCGACCACCAAACAGTTATTGGTAATTTTTATTAGATTTGTAATTATTTTTAGATTTATATTCATTTATCATAATTATATATCTTATTTAATTTTCCGTCAATTTTGCAGGTTTAAGACAGACAATTGCCTTGGACGATCCGTTTCAAAGACCATCAATCAAGTCATACTTCTCTGAAGCACATCCGAACTGGACTGCTACACCAGACCACATTCGGAGGACCTGGTTCAAATGTTTTACGGTAAGTTTTACTTTTAAAATTTTATTTTTATATATTTTATTTTCCAATTTATTTATTACAGTTATTAAATAATTAAAAAAAATCCCAGCAAATATGGAATTGATCTATTGCCGTCACCGAGCAAGTGAAGAAGGCGTTCAATGCTAAGGCGATGGAACGCCAAAAGAACATTGTTGGCGACTGGGAAAGCGAAGTGGAGGTATCAAGGGGATGCTGCCAAACCCACCTACGTCAGAGATAAGACTTGGACAGACATGAAGGCCTATTGGCTTTTACCTCGCAACATTTGCACGTCCAACAATTGCTCGGCAGCCCGGTTGATGCTTGATGTCGAAGGTAATTTACCATTGCCCCATACTTCCGGACAGATCCCACACGCCTGGGTTGTCATAAAAATGGTAAGCATTAATTATTTCATTTCTTCATTTTTTAATAATTAATAAATTGTTTATTAATGCACACATAATTAATAAAAAAATTGTATAGGCTGCTGAGGAAGGAGAAGCACCTTCTCTTTCCCGACTTTACAAGAAGACGCGCCAACATGCGGATGGAACGTTCGTGGATGCTCGGGCAAAAAGGATCCACAACGATGTGGAGGCTCGGATCCAAGTGGTCCAGACCTAGTTGTCGCAACAAAATCCGGATGGCGCCCCGGTTCAGTAGTCGACCGTCGAACAGGACAAAAAAATTTGAACAGGTAATTAATATAATTTTATATACATTTTAACATGTTGTAATAATTTTATAATAATTAATATATATTTAATAATAATCTAATTTTTTAATTAATTACAGATTGTCCCGAAGAAAAAGGGACGGATGGTCGGGATCGGTTCAATGAACGATGTTTCGAGGGCAAGAGCAGGTCATGTTGCTGCAAGGGAGGAAAATTCTCAGCTCCGGGAAACTTTGTCGAATGCAAACACTGTCATGGTGGAGAACAAGACCCAGATGATGGCCATGGCGTCGATGTTTGATCTCAAGGCGGATTGGAACCCGGCAATTGTGGAGAGGTGGCGGCGAGTAAGTCCGAAATAAACCACAACCGCACACCGAAAGAGTAGGCGGAGCTAGAGAGGCAGACCGAGTGCCGTAGTTCGGAGCTACGTGACGACCTGAACCTTTAAGTTTCAATTATTTTGGGTTGTAATATATTTTGGATATTAGCAAATTTTAATATATTGGATTTTTATTTTAATTTTTTGAATTAAAATAATTTTGAAAAAAAAATATATTTTATGAATTTATAATTTTAAAAAAAAATAAATGAATAATTAGTAATGTTAATTGGTCGTAAACTAGTCGTGCAATTTACGACTAATTCACGTCAAAAGATTGAAGGACTAGTCCTGCATGTCGTAATATTTATGACGATTGTTGAATCGTCGTAAAAGGTTATTAACGACGATTTAATGACGAATTGTGCAGTCGTGAATCCCTTTTTTGTTGTAGTGTATGTGGTTAATGTCTGATCCCTTGGTCCTTGTGGAGGTAGTATTCCTTGCGAGAGTTGTGGCATTCTTTGGCGTCATAGGTGATGGGGCCAGTAGGTCATTGATCCAAGCTATCTGCTCTGCTTGGGTCTGAGTGACGTTACAGACGCCGTAAGGCTTGCTGTCCTGTAGTATCATGCTGACCTGCACGTTGGAGCAACACGGAGAAAAAATTACGTAAATTATCAGGTACCTGGGTCAATAGGGTGTTTATGTCGACGGGTTGCGCCTTTGTTACTTCCACCGATGGTTGCGGTGGAACGATGGGACACAGGGCCGAACTGTTGGGTGCATGTATGAGGAATAACTAGCTTTCTTTTTTCGTCAAGCTATGGGGCCTGGTTTGTGTAGGTGTGCCATCCAGATTGCATTGGTTCAATCCGTCCTGGGAATTGTTCGGGGTTCGAGTTTATTTTGTTGACATCTGTTTTGAGCATCTTAGTTTGTGTTTCAAGTCGGGTTTCTAGAGGGATTTTTTTCTGAATCTCCCTCTCCTAGCACGAAATGTTGGATCTTAAAATCTACTTAGAAATAGGGTACAAGTTTATAGATACGTGTCTAAGAAGTAATCTAGAAGAAGAAAGGTTGAGTTATTGTTAAATATGGAATGTGTATGTTTTATTAATGATAAGACCCATACACTACAAGAAAACACAACTATAGCGACGAAAATTAACGAGGAAAATTAATCCTCGTAAATTTACGTCGACTTTACGGGAATCTTACGAGGAAATTTAAAATCAACGTTAGTTCGTCGTAAAATAACGACGAATCGATTTCCTCGCAAGAACGACGTAACATAACGTGGTTTTTACGGGGAAAAATGGTTTCCTCGTAAACTCGACGTAACAATAACGTCTACTTTACGAGGAAATATTTTACGTTTACTTAACGACAAAATTTCCATTCCACCAACTTTGCAGTTGTAACACGTTTTTTGTTTCGGCTACCTAACTAAATTTCGTCGTAAATTCCTAGTAAAAGTTCAACTACCATATTCGAAAATTTCCTATAAATATGGACGTTTGAACATCATTTTAAACACACCAAGAAGAAAAAAAATAAAAACGTGAAAGAAAAAAAATGTCGGGCTCCGGGAATATTTTCGAGTTACGGACGTGAATGTATATGCACAGAGATGCTAACGGGAGAGTGACGAAAAAATACCTCGAAGGGCTGGAGACATTTATACATCAAGCGGATTCCACACCGCTCGCCCAAGAAAGCGGTAAGATGTTATGTCCTTGTCGGAAATGCAACAATTCGAAATTGGCAAATCGTAAAAATGTTTGGAAGCATTTAATAAATAGAGGTTTTACGCCAAATTACTATATCTGATTTCAACATGGAGAAGGTTATAATTATGGAGAAGGTTATAATTATGAGAATGAAGCTAGTAGTAGTAATAGCAATTTTCAGGAAGAACCGGTTGATCATCATTTGCATAATAAACATAGTTACCATCAGGAGGAGCAGATGGTAGATTATGGTAGCTGCTGCATTCGTAGATCATGATGAAGATGAAGAATCTAACATAGATGCAAAAAAGTTTTATGAAATGTTAGATGCAGCGAATCAGCCACTTTACAGCGGTTGTAGAGAAGGTCTCTCTAAATTGTCGTTGGCTGCTAGAATGATGAATATTAAAACTGGTCACAATCTACCTGAAAGTTGCATGAATGAATGGGCAGTCTTGTTTAAAGAGTATTTGCGGGAAGATAATGTGTCTGCTGATTCTTATTATGAGATTCAGGAACTGGTTTATAGTCTTGGGTTGCCTTCGGAGATGATAGACGTTTGCTTCGACAATTGCATGATCTACTGGGGAGATGATGAGAAGTTAGAAGAATGTTGATTTTGCAAGAAGCCACGATTCAAGCCGTAAGGACGAGGACGTAATAGGGTACCGTACCAAAGGATGTGGTAGCTACCAATTACAGACAGATTGAAAAGATTGTACCAATTTGAGCAGACTGCCAGAGGGATGAGATGGCATGACGGGCATACTTAGACGGATGATGAGATGACTCATCCATCAGATGCAAGAGCCTGGAAACATTTTAACAAAGTACATCCGGAATTCGCTAGCAATAGCCGGAATGTGTATCTCGGATTATGCACAAATGAATTTAGTCCATTCGGAATGTCAGGGAGACAATATTCATTGTGTCCAGTCTTTCTTACGCCATACAACCTGCCACCAGAGATGTGCATGCAACGGGAGTTGCTATTCTTGACCATATTAGTACCTGGTCCGAACCATCCAAAAAGGTCTCTGGATGTTTTCCTACAACCACTGATAAAAGAGTTGAAGGATTTGTGGTCAACAGGGGTGAGGACGTATGACTGCTCAACGAAGACGAATTTTACGATGCAAGCGATGCTTTTGTGAACCATAAGTGACTTTCCTGCCTAAGGGATGTTGTCTGGATGGACTACACATGGGAGATTAGCTTGTCCATATTGTAATGGAATGATAGATGCATTTCAACTGAAGAATGGTAGGAAGACAAGTTGGTTCGATTGTCACCATCGATTTCTTCCCATTGGCCATCCGTGCCGAAGAAACAAGAAATTGTTTAGGCACAAAATGGTTGTGATAGAACTCCTCCTCTTTATCTAACTAGAGAACAAATTGAAGCGCAAATCGATTACTATGGAGCTTTGGAAACAGTTCCTCGTGGTGGTAATTGGCATGTCCCCGATAATATATCTGATTTTTACGGTGTTCGGCACAACTGGTACAAGAAGAGTATATTTTGGGAGTTGCCATATTTGAAGGATCTTCTTCGGCGCCACAACCTCGATGTGATGCATATAGAGAAGAATTTCTCTGAGAACATCATGAATACAATATTGAATGTCCCAGGGAAGACAAAAGACAACATAAAATTAAGGTTGGACTTGCCGGATATTTGCTCAATAAGTGAGTTACATATAAAAAGCAAAGGACAAGTTCCCGTTCCGATATTCAGATTGTCTTCAGAAAAAAAGTCGGTGTTGTTTAACTGGGTGGCATCAGAAGTGAAGTTCCCCGATGGGTATGTTTCGAATCTCTCTAGATGTGTTGAAAAGGGTCAAAATTTCTCTGGGATGAAGAGTCATGATTGTCATGTCTTTATGCAACGACTACTGCCCTTTGCATTTGCGGAGCTACTTCGAACAAACGTACATGAAGCACTTGCAGGTACGTAGTGTATTATATCACAATAATTTACAAAATAATATATGACTAACAATGTGTTTAATTTTCTGGAGCATTTTTCAGGGATCTGAGAGCCCACGCACTCTTAAAGAAGAAGTCGTGGAACAACTTCACGAGAAAATTCTCATCTTATTGTGCAACTTGGAGAAGATATTTCCTCCGGGATTTTTTGACGTCATGGAGCATCTAGCTGTCCACCTCCCATATGAGGCATTGCTTCGTGGACCTGTACATTACGGATGGATGTATCAGTATGAGCGAGCCATGAAATATTTGAAGGGAAAAGCAAAGAACCTCGCCAAACTTGAAGGTTCTATAATTGCTGGAAGTTTGACGGAAGAAGTTTCTCACTTCACATCGTACTACTTTGCGTCAAAAATACGTACCCGGAAAAGAGCTCCAAGAAGATATGATGATGGTGGTTTCGCGCCAACAAATGCAATTGCTGGTGTTCCAGACATCCTTAGCCAGATTGGGCGAATCAGTGGGAAATCGAAAGAGGTTTGGTGGTCGAGTGAAGAAGGAGCTCATAGTGCACACACATATATTCTACTTAATTGCGAGGATCCATTGATGCGTTATTTTGAAAGGTAACATATATGGAAACTTCTAAACAAATATAAGTATAAATTATATAATTTCCAAAGATTAATTAATATAAAATATGATTTTACAGCCTATTTGTTTCTCAAGTCGATGAAACATTCCCAGGTATATCCACAAGTGTTGTAGACAAAAGGAAAGATCAACACTTTATAAGTGGTTGAAGAATCAGGTATTAACTCAAACTCTTAATTTTTGCAGGTTGATCGATCAAACTCTTTTTTCATACATGATCTGTATTTCAACGTTCTCTTTATTTTTGCAGGTTTATTATGACGACCATGCAGATTATCCTACATGGTTTCACGAAGTAATTAAATCTCCACTTACAAAGGTCACCACATCATAGATGTATTTCACATAAGGCTATACTTTTCACACATATGAGTATGGTAGACAGCGGGCGACCAGTAACTATGGAATATGTTTGAAAGGCTAAACAGATTTCTACGGGATCTTGCAGGAGATTATTGAAGTGAAATTCTCAGGGTTATTGAAGCTGAAATGCGTTCTCTTCAAATGAGAATGGTTCGACCCGTCGTCAACAGAGGTGTTCTGTTTAACAAATTCGGTGTAGTTGATGTCAATGGTGGACGAAGGTACAACAAATTCTTTTTTGGCATACATGATCTGTATGATTAATTTCTATGTTGTCTTTATTTTTGCAGGTACAACAAATTTGAGTCTTTCATCTTAGCTTCACAAGCAGACCAAGTTAGCTTTCTTCCATTGGTTAGCCGTGATCAAAGTTACACCTCGTGGACGAATCATCAGTGGAGAAGAACCACCATTGCAAGAAGAACATATAAATGAAGTCAAGGAACCTGAACAACAAATTGATGACATCCTTCTCATTGATCCGCATAATCATGAGTACGAAGATCTTACCGACGATGTCACGGACGAAGCTGTTGAAGACGAGTTTAATGAAAATGATGATGTTTCTAATGATGACGAGAATGTCGATGTATCTGATTGATGTATTTGTTTTCAGACTTAATGAATGTGATTTTATGGATTTAATCATGAAAATCTATTTATATAATTTGATTTTGTGTGAGGTAATGCGGGGTTTGAATTAGAAAGAAGGGATTGAGATTATAAGTTAAGGAATTGTGGTTTTAGAATTTGGGGTTTGGAATGGAAAGAAGAGAATGAGGTTAAAGGGAAGATGGGTTTGGGGTTTGGCATATATGAAGTAGAAGATAAGGAAGATGGGTTTGGGGTTTGGGGTTTGGGGTTTCGGATTTTAGGGATTTAAACATAATCCTCGTTATTTCCTCGTAAACTAACAAGGAACTTACGACGAATCCTAAAAATAAAGAACGCGGGACTCGTTAATTCCACGTAAGTAGAATTCGTCGTAAAGACCTCGTAATAAGAAAACGCGGGCCTTTGTATTTCCTCGTAAATAAAAACATGGGGCTTGCTATTTCCTCGTAAAATAACGAGGACGTTACGAGGAAACAAAACGCGGGCCTTGCTAATTCCTCGTAAAAAAAACACGGGCCTCTCGAGTTCCTCGTAACTTTACGAGGATTACTAATTTCTTATATATACACGCGAGCTTCTCACTTCCATTTCGTCTCAACTTCCTCCCTCTTTCGTAGCAACGGTACATACTCTCTCTATTTCTTCTCTAATTTGATTAGTTTAGGGTAGATTAGGTGGTTAGTGTAGGGAATTTAGATAGGTTTACGGATTTTATTTTAATTAGTGTTGATTAGGTGGTTAATGTAGGAAATTTAGCTAGATTTATAGAATTTGTTAATTATAGAATTTGTTAATTACTTTTGATGTTAATTTTAAAAATTAATTTTTTTTCAGACGGCTCGAAAGAACAGACTTACTCCCCATTACAGAGAGATGTTCGGTGAGCCTGGTAGTTGTTTAGACCCATCTTCTTCAGCTCCCAGTTCTTCTTCAGCTCCCGGTTCTTCGGGTCCGGAGACTGTCCCCGAGACTCAGTCTTCTCAGAGAATCTCTCGGTCGCCTCCTTCTGGTGCCCCATCGGTTCCTCGATTCGTTTCACCACTGATCATGTGCCACATGTGCCTCCTCATGTGCCTCCTCCGATGGCTCCTCCGATGCCGATCGGGATTCATCTGGATTTGATGGTGCCGCCGAGTGCTCCTTACTCGCAGTACACTGTCGAGGACCTTCTCGCTCAGCCAGGCATAGAAAGTTTATCAGTCCTAGACCCCGACAGACCGGACGGAACTTTGTGGTATGTTACAGTTTTTTTTTAAATTCTTTTATAACAATAATAAATAATGAATACTTTAAATTTGTTTTTTTCAGGTTTGGGGTTGACGGATGTGTTGCTCGGAACGTAACCGAGACGATCATAGGTTACTTCTTCGAGCGACATCCGAACTGGAAAAAGACGCCGCTCTACGTCAGAAAGACGTTGTTCAAATTTTCGCTTTAAGTTACAATTAATTAATTATATATACTTTAATTTTTTATGATTTAGATTTTTTAATTTTTTAAAATTAATTCTTAATTTAATTTTTTTTTGTTATAGCAAAAATACCATTGGTCCATGAGGGTCAATGAGAAGGTGAAGAAAGCGTAACGCGAAGGCAAAAGCTCGCTTGTTGGACACGGTCTCCAACTGGAAGGGTGACTGGATCGTG
>NC_027755.1:12948884-12981886 GCF_000695525.1 Brassica oleracea var. oleracea
TATATATATATATATATATTCTAACTTTCTTAAATGTTTTTTAGGTCAAAGAGACGGGAGTTCTCCCGTCTCTTTTGCAACTTTACGAGAGGACCCACAAGAACAAGGCGGGCCAATTTCTAGATGCTAGGTCCGAGGAAATCTTCAACGACTTGGTTGGTCGGGCTGAAGACCGCCAGACCCAGCTGACCCAGCAGTCCACCTACGGATTACCTGTCACCTTATCCACATTTGAAGTGGATAGGATTTAGGAGGAAGTAATTTTTTAAAAATTTTAAATTCTTATATTATTCATTTAATTTAATTTTAACTTTTTACTAACAATATTTATTTTTTGTTTTTAAGGTTTTCCCTAAGAAAAAAGGACGTACGTTGGGGATTGGTTCCATCAACGATGTTCCGAGAGCGACATCGTCTTATGGTCAGAGACGGGATGATGAAGTCACTCAGATGCGTAACTAGTTGGACTCGAACGCGGTCTGCATTCACAGCTCGTATGGGTGGAGTCGAGGGTTTCATGGACGTTGTAGCGGCCACAAATCCGGAATTGGAGTCCTTGTTGAGGAACATGCGACGACAAAATCTCATTCCAGGCAAATCATCCGGCACACATGACGTGGCGGATGTAGAGAGGAGGAGTGAAGTTCTACCGGGCGATGAACGACCCTTAGTTCTTTTTTTTTTTCCGTTGGTTGTATTATAAATTCAAAACTTATTTATGTATAAAATATTTTCGTATTTACTTTTATTTTTAAATTATATTTTTATTAATAAATTAAAGAATTTTTATTATATTTTTTAATTCTGAAAAATAAAAAATCGAAGTAAATTTGTAGCTAAATTACGACTACATTACGTAGAATGTTTACGAGGAAGTAACGAGGAAAACTTTTACGTCAACACTAAGAGGAAAGCTTAACGAGTATTTTACGTGGAAGGGTTTACATGTAATTTACGAGGAATTACTTTCGAGGTATTTACGAGGAAATGTAGCGTCTTCCTTACATGGAAAGATTACGTAGTTTTTACGACGAATACGTTTCTTCGTCTTTACGACAAAATGTGTTTCTCGCTAGTTTACGACGAATTGGCGAGGAAATATGCGTTACGACGAACGAATAAGGACGAAACTTGTTTCTTCGCTAATTCCTCGTAAAGCGTATTTTACGACGAACTTACTGCGAATTTCGGCGTCGTTAATGTTGTGATTTCTTGTCGTGATAGTATTCAATGAATACAAAAGGGTATCTAAGAACAAGAGAATATGAATGTATTGAGACCGTACTTTAGCTGTCAAAAAGATTGACTCTATTTCTCTTGGTTTGCCCCTCCCTTTATAGCTCTTAGAGGCGGATCCTTACGGTGATGTGCCTTTGATATTTTTACGTTCTACTTTGACTCACCAAGCTCGGCGTACGAGACTCGTCCAGCTCAGAGTGGACCTTGACTTTTGTGAACTGATCGTTTCTTCTTGGACCTTGCTATATTCGATTGGGGCTTTATTGTGTCTGGGCTGGGATTTCATATCAGGTCTGAAGCGAGGTGAATCCCTACTCCAACAAGTGTGCCACTATTTCCCCTCGAATTTAAACTTTGTGAAACATGACCAATCGATTATTATTATTATTTTTTTAACGCTGAATAATTATGTTAATACAACTGTGAGAAATATTACAACGATTCTACGGCCGACAATTCTATATGCTGTACGAGGATTCACGCCTGACTGCATCACATGAGCCGTCCTATGAGATTCATGCTTGACGGTACTCATTGCGTCATGCTGCAGATCTCTTGTAAGTTTTTTCTCCTTTAATTCGCATAATTCGCCTTTTCCGAGAATTGAAACTCAGACCTCTTGGTGTAGAAGCATTAATGAACCCTTGATCAAACCATTGGACCAAGGGGGCATCCACAACCAATCAATTATTTAGTTATATAAATTTTATAATATATTTTATAGATGTGAATGGTATCACCAATTAAATAATATCGTTTTAGATTTTATACAATAGATTTTTATTCAACATCTTAAAAAAATTTACATTGTTTTCTTTCTTCAACATAATTATTCATCATTTATATATGGGAGATTTCAAACCTTGAATTTGAATGTAAATGTATAACTCAAATTCAATCAAATGCAAAAATATCTAAAAGATTATTAAAATTACAAATATCTCCTTATAACAAAACAAAATACATGTATATTTTTTACCGTTTTAGCCCTCAAAAGTCTTCTTTTAACAATAAAATTTTGCCAAAAGACTTTTGAGAAGTTTACTCATCTCTAGAAGACTTGTGGAAAAGTCTACTAATACAGTAGAACCTCTATAAATTAATATTGTGGAGATTTTGAAATTTTATTAATTTATAGAGATATTAATTTACAAAATTTTCATTATTTAGATTTTTTTTATTTTAAGATATATCTATTCTAAGATAAGAAAAATATTTGATTTTAGTGTATAGACATTAATTGTTTTTTTTTTTTAATGTGACATTGATAATAATTTTATTATATTATTTGGTGTATATAATATATATTGCATAGAACTTAAATGTGGTTTGAAATATAAGATTACTAATTTTCAGTCTAAATTCAGGTTTGATTGATCCACAAATGAGAAAATCATTTGTGATGGGTGCATTAGGCAGTAGATGCAAGGATGTCAAACTACGTCTTTGGAAAGAATATAAGCGAGATACTAACTCAGTGGCGGAGCCAAGTTTGATTTTAAGGGGTGTCACATAATTCATATAGAAAAAAACAAACAATCAAAATGTAAGATGTTGGAATTGAACCGGGAAAAGGTGTGTCAGCTGTAAAGAAAAAGACCAACTCAGCTACAGACTTTTTCATTAATTGTTATACAAACACAGAGATATAAAATTAAACATGTGTCAGATGACCCCCTATTCTATAACGTGGGTCCGCCTCTGTACTAACTGAGACATTGCAGATTCGACCTGAGAAGGTTCCAGAATATCAATGGGGTCAGTTTGCCCATATGAGATTCACTGAAAATTGGAAGGTATAGTTGATTCGTTAAATAATTATATCAGTTGTATATAAAATATTAAGTAACTATTTATGTATGTGAAATTTCAGAAAATGCAAGAGCGGAATACCGAAAACCAGAAAAAACATACCATGCCTCATGTCTGTGGAAGAAAGAGGGTTTCAAGAAGAAGAAATGAGATTGTAAGTAAATTTAGTTTCAGTATAAAGCTAGTTTAATTAATATACTGATATTGTATATTTTTATGCATGTATTTTTACAAAGAAAATCAAGACCGGGAAAACACCACGTCGAGCAGAGTTTTTCACCGAGATTCGCACAAAACCTAATGGAAGCTTTGTATGTGAAGAAGCAAAAGAACGTGCGGTTAGTTTTATTTAAAAATTCTATTGATTGATGAGTTAATTATACTAGATATTTATCTTTTATTTGTTTATTAGGAAGCACTTACTACATTGTTGAGCCAAAACCCACACAACACAAACAATGTTACAGCTAGCTTGGACGATGAATATGCTCAAGTTTTTGGTCCAGAAAGTCCAGGATGAGTAAGATGTGTTGGTCGTGGACCTACACCTTCAAAACTAGTGTGCCGCTCAACTGCAAATAGACAAGATGTAGAGAATTCTGAAATGGTTGTTGAGTTGAATACACAAGTGAGTGAATTATCAGATTCATTCATCCAGCAAATAATTGGTACTTCAACAGGTGAACAGGTAATTATATCATTTATTAGTTAAATTACATTACTATACTTTGGTATATAGAACTAATATGTTAACTCAATATTTAGGCAAGAGCATGGGCTACAAGTTTTATTGTTGATTTTGCTAATATACCAAATCCAACGTTTGCCAACGTACCAGATCTACCAGATCAGGTAAATGTATTTATATTTTACTTGTACTACATTAATTCTCAAATGATTAACATATTTGTTGTATAATTGTATCTCAGGGAAATGAGTGATTGTGTTGATGGAAATATTCAAGCGGAGGATGTGGTAGTGCTTAACAATACTTTCAGTAACTTTGAACTTTTTATGTTGTTTGAATTTGCATGATGGAACAACTATGTAATTTGCTTTCTAATACATTAATTATTAGTTTTGGGTGTATTTATCTAATTATTTGATTTTATTTTTATATATCTTTATTAAAATGAATTTTTTTTATACTAATGTACGTATATTATAAATATGTAAATAAAAATAATATTTGTATCATTTTCTATAAGTGAAAGATATTAAAATCGTTTAATAAAATTGATATATGTTTAACATCATTTATTTAAAAGTCATAACAATATTATGGATCGATTTTTTTGTAAATGATACAAGTTTTAAAATCATTTATGGAACTGATATAAGCTTAACATCAATTATTTACAAATGATATAAACATTTTAAATCACTTGTTGTAAATGATACTACTATTAACATCATTTACAAAAACTGATATTACTTTTACATCAGGTAATAGTAAATGATTTAAATAATTACAATCAATTTATTAAATCGACACTAGTACAAACATCATTTAGAACAAATAATATAAATAGTAACATCATTTGTAACAATTGACACATACTAACATCACTTCAAATAATTGATGGAAATATTTGTTATTTTTTACATCAGTTTTTGAACAAAATGATACAAATTACTTGTATCACCAAAAACTAAGTCATTTATTTAAGTGATGTTAAATGTTTTTACATCATTTATAAGTAATACAAATATGTAAAATAAATGATTTAAACTAATCTTTTTTTGTAGTGATATAAAAAGCTGACAAAAAATATATATATAAAAAATAATTCCATTGTGAAAAACAAACAATATAATAATAGGTTCTTACTTATATAAAATATGTATACATGTAAATTATTAATTTATAATTTTAATGGGACCATATCTTTACATAGAATTTCCTAAAAAATTGTTATCTTATTATTTTATCGATTTATATAAAGTTTTGAACATGCCCAAGTTATGATTGATAAAATTTATTAATTTATAGAGACTATTAATTTACCGAGTGTTAGTTTATAGACGTTCTACTGTATATTTAATCCTAAAATTAAATTTTAAAATTATGAAAAAATATTTCGAGGAAAAACATATTAAAATCATGCAAATATAAACAATTATAAATCATGTAAATTTAAATTTAATAAAATGATTTTTTCCACATAAATGAGTGAATATAGTTTTTAAGTCATGATTATCCATTAGTTAAAGTTTTGTAACATATGTTCAAGTAATGTCAGTGTTTTAGAGTTAGATTTTAGAAAAATAAAATTTGATATATAAATGTTATTTTGTATATATTAAACATTTTATAAATTTATTTTATGTTTAATGAAGTGTTTATTATTACTTAGTTAAAATATCTGATTTAGGGTTTAAGAGTAGAAAACTTTTTTAAAAAATCTGCCAATTAATTATTCACTAGGAGATTTCTTTAGGAGTCTTCTAGTATTAGACTTCATCGGAATAGACTTATAAAAAAAATATTCTAGTAGCAAAAGTTTTAAGAAGTTGAGTAACTCCCATAAGTTTAGAAATTTTGAAATTAAGAAGTTGAGATTTTGGGATGAAATGAAAGAGAATGTGAAAAAGAACTGGTTTGTGTGTGACAAATGTCATATGAAGATGTAGATGTGATTTTTAGGTGCACTTAATGCTTGGTTTTAGTAGCTAATGGTGATTGGAGTATTTATGATGACAATGACAATGACAATTGAATATATAAGTGATGAAAATGAAAATGTACGAGTAAAACAAGCAATTTTTATTTAAAAAAGAGAAAAAATCAAAGTAATTACATTTTCGTTAATAAAAGGAAAATGATTTTTTTAAGTTATTTTTTTGTTTGACCACAAATTTAGGTCATATTTGAAAGAATTCATTTATATCTTAAAAAAGTTTATTTTAAGAAATTTATCATCCTAGCTTAATATTTTTATATTTTACAATATTTATAAATATGTATCAATAACAATTATCAAACAAAATAGAAGTAAGTAACATAAAATTAAATATTTTTAACTTTTTCGATCCATTTAACACAAAAAATATTTAGTTATAAAAATAACAGTTTATTAAAAAATAATTTCACTATAGTGAAGAAAAAATTGTGCCCAAATTATTTAAACAAAGTTTATATTTATAGAACATAAAATAATAAATTTTGGTAAAAATCGTTTTCAAATATATTTATTTGCTACAGTAAAATTTATCTGAAATAAATATCTAAGACATCTTACCAACCAAGTAGAATTCATCACTTCTATCCCCTGTTCGGGAACGCGCTAGGCGCTAGTCAGGCGGTCGGGTTAGGCCTAGCGCCTGAAGAGAAAATCGGGGATTAATCAGATATTATGCGGGGCAGAATTTTTAGATGGTTTACTATGCTATAAAACATGTTAATCTTTAATTGTGTATAACATTAATACATTTTCATGTTTAAGATTTTATAAAACACACAAATAGAATATATAAACTTAATATAGTGTAATTTTCATCAAAATTATGAATATAAATGATATTTATAAAATTTTAGATCAAATAAACAAATAAAAATATTATTAAAAAAAATAAAATAAAAATAAATAAGAAAGAAAAAAATAAAAAATAAAGATTAGGCGGCCGCCTAGGCGGTCTAGGCGGAAAAAATCTGATATCCAATTTTTTAAACTGATTTGGCATAAATCGGGGTGAAAGAGTGACGCGTAACGCCTACGCGCCCGCCTAGGCTGCTAGGCGGCCAATTTTTAGAACAAGGCTTCTATCAATCTATATTTGTTTCTTTCAGAAAAGACTGGAAGCTCTCCTTTTCCAAAACGTGGAACACATGACCTTTCTTTTATTGGTTAAAAATATACGTGGTCCATATTTTCTTGGTTTTCAAATCAGGCAAATCTACTATTTTTATCCTTTTCGACACCGTTCTAAAAAACCAGACGGCCGTCTGGACGTTACACGTCACTTTTCCACTTCAATTTATGTCAAATCGGTTTAGAATATCCGATTTTCTCCAGCTAGACCGCCTAAATGACCGCCTAAATAACCGTCTAAGCAGCCGCCTAATCTATTTTTTATATTATTTTTTATTTTTATTTTATTTTTAATAATATTTTTTATTTATTTATATATTCTATTTGTGTGTTTTATACAATTTTAAACATGAAAATGTATTAATGTTATACTCAATTAAAGATTAACATATTTTATAACATAGTAAACAATCTAAAAATTCCGTCCCACATAATTTCTGATTAATCCCCGATTTTTTCTTTAGGCGCTAGGTCCAACCCGACCGCCCGACTAGCACCTAGCGCGTTCCCGAACAGAGGTTGTAACCATTCCATATGTTAAAAATAATTTATTTTATAATGTTGTTTTATTAACTTGGAGATATCCAAATCTATGGATTTGCAAATGGACCCGAAAAAATAAAACTATATTCATGTAATTATCTAGGAGCAATGTGATTTAGTTTCGTGCATCAACTGAACTGAACTGAACGTGCTAGTGTTGTTCTAGCCTCATCCGCTTACCCCCTCACCACATTATCCCAAACTTTAATAATGTTTTCCTCCTCATGTCTTATCTTAGAGAGAGTTTTATATTATATATAATAATAAAAGAAAATTTTAAAAATACTTAATTTTCAAAAATTACACTCAATAGAAAATATTTTAATATTTAGATTTAGAATTTATTGATTATTTTTTAGGATTTAGTATTTGTGGGATGTGATTGAATTTATAACTTCTATACATATTTATAATTTAATCTTAAACATTTATAAATGATTAGGAGGGTTAATTTAATATTTTAATTAAAAATTTAATGTATTTATGAAAAGACAAATTGGTTCAAATACTATAAGGTGGTTACCACTTTCAAAAATACATTCAATCAAAAATACTCTAATATTTGAGTTTAAAGTTTAATAATGATTGTTTAGGGTTCAATATTTACACAGGGGATTGGGTTTAGAAACTTTTATAATTGATTATTGAACATTTATAAAAAGGTTTTAGAGTGTTAGTTTAGTCTTCACAAACTAAGGATATTTATGAAAATGATCATCATTTAAAGGTAAATTTGAAAAGTAATTCCAAGTTCGTGGTATAATTAGAATTCCCTTTTCTGAATTTTTTATCATGTAAAAGTAAATTTGAAAAGTGGTATCAAACTTGTGGTAAAATTGAAAATTTCCCCAACAACAATATGACACCAATTACCAGAGTTCATTATCTCAGCGGGAAAAGATATTGGACATTGTATTAGAGGTCTCCAGTTCGCGTAACTGCTGGGACGAAACTAATATTACATGCTACAGTTTCGAGTATGGGGGTTAAGAATTTCGCCTCTAACCTCCTAGTATTCAAAAAATATATGACACCAGTTTATTGTTTATTTCTCTTACTTCTATTCGAATGAAAATTTTAAAATACAAAATTTTGGTGTAATTTTATCTTAAATAAAATTATGAGAGGATCTCTTGGGATTCCCCTAAATAAAATGATGAGAGGATCCATGGATAACGATCTCTTCTGATTCCAAGATCA
The DNA here is from genome assembly GCF_000695525.1 of Brassica oleracea var. oleracea. Lineage (NCBI taxonomy): Eukaryota > Viridiplantae > Streptophyta > Magnoliopsida > Brassicales > Brassicaceae > Brassica > Brassica oleracea. Next base: position 12,957,491 of record NC_027755.1, read on the forward strand.
ATATCATTTTTTTGGAAATTGCTAGAAATACCACATTCATAGTATCACTTTTTATGTTTACACTAATCACTTTTATCTTCACTTTTAATGAAGGATAAAAGACACTTATACTCCTATGGTTAACTAATCTAGACTTGGGGTTTAGAGTTGATGGGTGGATAGAGATTTTAGAATGTGAAATTTAGGATTCTAATAAATAAATAAATAAATATTTGAAAAATATAAAAAAAATTGAAAAATAGTTTCAAACATAATTTTCGATTTTCATAAAGAAAATTTGAAAAAAAAAATTAAAAAAAAAATAAAAAAAAGTTCGAATTTGAAAAAGTATAATTCGAAAACATAAAAAAAATTATTATTTTTATTTATTTAAATAATGATTTATTATATATATAAAACAAGGGTATAAAATTCTTTTGCCACTTAATGAATAATATATTTTTGAAAATATCCCTTTAGTGGTGGAAAGATGAAAAGTGGTACCATGAAAGTGGTAAACATAAAATTTTCCCATCATTTTTTCTCTAGAATAGATAATCTAAGTGTGTATAAATACGAGCACTAGAAAAATCCAATGAGCATGAAAGCCTAGAATATAGTGCTCAGGTTTGTAAAGTCGGAGAACATTCAAAATTTTCATTCTGCTTCCCCACAACGAAGGCAATAATCACATCGCATATAATGACATTTCTGGTTTCTCGTTACCGCAAAATATCATGTTACTATTTGGTATATAAGATGACATATCTTTTGAATATCACTTAATTTTTGAGTTATTGACCACTTTTTGTGTAACTCGAACAAAACTTATTACTTCAGAAAGATTGGTTAACGGCCAAAATCTGAATAAATGGTATATCCTCCCATACAACTAGGTTCTTCAACATTTCCACATCGTACTCTTCAGGTTGTTCCTGTATAAAAATCATTCATCGTCATTTTTGGATAAACAACCAGAACATCATGTCGAACTGACTTCGCTGGAATACGTAGAATCAATGGGTCCTCCATACTCTCATCTTAAATTTAGAATAGACTCACTTTTTCTCTCTTTTTTTTTGAATGAATATTAAATTTATTCATCAAAAAAACCTTATTACATCAAGTGCATCCTTTTTACTATGTAATTTGACTCAAGACTCCTCTCTAATTAGCATATTCAAAAACACATTATTTTACCTTTTTGGTAAATAGTAAAAGTATATTTTTACTAGAGAAAATTACGCTGGGAGACACAATCTGACTTTTTAATTACACAATAAGGCACTTTGTGCCTTTGACACACTTAGTATATGTGTAATACCATAATTGACCTTCAGTTTATTTTACTACAACATCGACCAATTCTAAGATAAATAAATCAATTAGAAAAAAAAAATCAAAACTTCTTTCGTCTCTTTGTCATCGATGAACCATCGAATTTTTTTTATTTTTTTTTGTGAACCAAATCTCAGAAAGAAAAAACAATGGGATTGTGAGAAGAATTGAAGATTTAAAATTAGCTAAGAAGATATCAAAGATAGGTTTAGGAGATAAGGAGGATAACACAGATCCATTGTTTTGAATCAAGACGGATATATTGGAGCTCGGTTTAGGAGAGGGATTTAGGTGATGATGGAGAAGATTAAAATGATAAATGAGGAAAAGGAGTTTGGTCCATTACTGAATTCACCAAACTGAAAAGCTCTTATCCTCTTTTGATGTATTCATATGTTGTTATCGAAGAAGCGGAAAGCGGCGAGTTTTCTGGGATTGAGTGGAGGAGATTTGAAGAGTTCAGTGAAGTCACAGAGGATAGTGAATTCCAAAATCTAGCTCCGGTGACTAAGGCAATTAATCCATCAAGAAAGTTCGAATTGAGACTGAAGTTGAGAGCAGCGAGCTTTTGAAGCTTGAACGGAGATCTGGGATTGTAGTGGAGTCGCTGAGGAGATCCGAGTTCCGACGAGACTAACTATGGTGACTTAAGAAGGTGGTTATGGATATGAAGATGGTGGATACTAAGGTGGTTGCTCGAGATGAGGAGATGGTGGTGGATACGGTGGAGGTGGAAGATGGGAGAGTAGGGGGATACGGAGGTGGAGATGGTGGAGATGGTGGTTGATACCGGAGTGGAGGTTATGGTGGTCATGGATACAGAGGCGGTGGATATGAAAGTGGATACAGAGGTGGAGACTGTGGTGGCGATAGATACCGATAGATACCGTAAATGAGGTTGTGTGGTTATGGATATGAAGTTTGTGGTTACGGACTTGGAAACATCACTCTTGTCCATATACCCTCTTCCCAAACATTATGTATGCTTTTGTAATATATGCGGTTTCTAGGTCTTTTATATTATCAAACATTATGAATGCTTATCATGTTAAGATATTTGACATATCCACTGTATCACATCCATACTATATGTTCTAGAAACTTTGTATCTTTGGTACCCTAACCACAACAATCATGTCCACAACAATAACAATGTGTCCTTAACATATACGCCTAACCACTATTTCCTATCCACGACTTTGTAACTACCATATCCTAGCAAAACACACCGTTTAATTTATAAACATAAAATGAAATAACTACTTTAATCGTTGCTTCCTTCTAAAAATAAGACAGGGACATTTTGGTCTCGAATCTACCAAACCGTACAAGTAAAGTGTGTCAAAACTATAATGTGTCTTTTGCTGCAAAGAAAAGACGAAATGTGTCGTTTTATGTAACCTTCTCATCTATTTACATTCTAGCAAGAAACCAAAATTGCATCAGCTTCTCCGTAGCTTTAACCCCCTTCATTCTCATAAATGTGATCTTGTTACGGAATCACTTGTCAAACAACTTCTTAATCACCGGTAAAGGCATCAACTTATCACCATGTATTACTTTGTTATGTTCTCTCCATACTGCATACAAGACTGTCTGAAATGCATATCTAATACAAAACAGACTCATCTTCTCCCTTGTTTCATCCGAAATGATTAGAAAAATCTCAGACTCACTTTTTTTCTTATGTGGACTCCAAATACAAATCTGATTCTGTTTGTAATCATTTTCTTTCAAAAATAACTCTGTTTTAGTTTCTTATGAATATTGCGCCTACCCACCTTATAGAGTTTTAAGGGAATGTTCAAGGTTTGCACAACATAACATACTCTATATGCTTAAGCAGTTACTAAACCATCTTTGGGTCAGGAAGTCTAGGCTCTAGATAAAGATTAACTCTATTTTGCTACTTTTCTTCACTCATTTGGTATTTAAATCTTGCACCACTGGTAATGCTCAAACCTCAAAAGAAAGGGACACAATATAAGTAGGAGGTTATAATATCACGGCTTATTTATTACACTCTGGAAAACATAACAATGAGTCAAACCCAATTTTACTCTTTTTTAGGGGTCCAATTCAAATCCAGATATCAGATGTGCAGTCTCCGCCGGGATATCTCATCTCATGGGCAAGCGCAGGACCATCGGGTTCTTCACCAAAGTCCACAAAGAAATCAGGGTTTATTGAGAGACCACCTTTCTCTGTATCAACATCAATCTGAATTATGTGTGATCCTTTATCCATGAGTTCTGGGTAAAACTGACGGTCCCACGCGCTGAACAGTGAGTTTGTTGCATACAATCGTTTACCATCAAGGCTCAGCTGGATCATCTGAGGTCCTGCTCGTAGAGATTTCCCCTACAAATACCGAGATATTAAAGAAAAAAGTGCTCCCAAATGAATGTTTATTTTTGTAAGTAAAACAAACCTTGATCTGAGGAACATCAAACTGGTAAGTGGTACCATCTTCTCTAACAGCCTTTACAGGGCTGCCTTTTTGTAGTAATCCGCCCACCCAAATTTGACCGGTTAAGACAGGGTTTTTAGGGTCTTCAATGTTGTACTGACGAATGTCTCCATGAAGCCAGTTCACAAAGTAGAAAAACCGATCATCGAGGGAGATCAAGAAGTCGGTGATAAGCCCCGGCATTTCTGGAAGAATCCAGTTCTCTACTTTCAGTGGTTCAACTGATATAACCACCTACCGAAAAAATCAATTTAAGGGTTAATCATAGCTTTGAAGAACCAAAGTAAAAAAAAGAGGTTATGAAGATAATTCAGAAACTCCACTTGCCTCATGGCTCCATGTGTCATCACTGTTCCTGAAAAATCTTATCATATTACTCGACAATGCACTCCCAACATACCCTGTATCTTTAGATGGATCATGCAAGAATCTTATCTGCAACAACCACATAAAACATTACATTATATTCCTCGGTAACACAGATCCTCACATTTTACGTAACATGTTGAAGTAATGCATGTTACTACCTCGAGAGGTAAGAGACCAGTATTACCAAGGTCAATAATCTGTTTCATTTCACCTTCTGGCCATTTATAAATATGTAAATGACTTCCGTACAAGCCATCAGCAACGTGCTGGAGATTGAAACCTTTGGAGAAAGCTTTAGGTGCTCCCCAAGAAGTGCTGATCATCGTCTTGAACCGAGGCTGGTACCAGAAATCATACCCAAACTTTGGGGCATGCCCTGGTTTGTCCCACCTGCTTTTGACGTTGAAATCAGAGTCAAGAAGGAGAAACCCGTTCCCTTTGGCGTTTCCTTCTTTGTCACCAAGGCAAGAGACCAACATATCGCCAGAGGCGAGGCAGTGAGACGTGTGCGGAAATGCTAATCCTGTCTTCTCAGAAATCTCTTTAGGTTCTACAACCTTGTACAAGGACGGAGCTTTTGGGTCGGTCATCGTGTCGATTGCGTAGATGCGGCCAGATCTTCACCAAGACGAGAAAGAAAAAACGTTAAACATAATGATCTAGAGATGTACAGGTAAAAGGGGAAGGCGGCTCAAACAAGGTTAGTCTTACATTAAGCCTGGTAAGACGAGGTAACGTCTACTAGCAGAAGGATCACCATGGCAAGAGCTGCAAGAGTTCCAACCAGTGTGATGAAGCTCATCGCCTATGTAAGGCATTGGCAATCTGTGAATGACGGTTGAATAGGTGGGTGAGTTTGGATCCACATCTACCGTCGCCAAGTAGTCTGGCTGCTCTCGCCCCGTTCCTAATTATAAACCCAATTCAAAGAAGTATTTAAATACAAAGGAACCAAGGAATTTTTTCAACACTTATGTTCAATTTAATCAACAATTATAAGATATTAGACCGTATAATATTCATACTTTTAATATTAAAAATCTCACATCAGAAAGTGAATTAGGACTAATATACTTATATATAAAGAACATTGACAAATCCAATCATTGCCGAGTTCTCTTAACGTTAAAAATAAGATTAATTTAAGTCAGAAAATACTGAAGAAAACTTTGAATAAAAACTGGAAGTAGAGGGAAAAAAATGAAATGTGTACCAGAGTAGAGGGCGGTGACGTAGATGAGCTTTTCAGGTGGACCGGACATGGCGGCTAGAGGCGTGGCATAACCCGGACCGGACTTGCAACAAGCTTTGCCTACGCCGTTGCTCACCGCCGTCGCCAATACAGTCTCTGTTGCCATCTGTAATTATGTGGAAGTCGTGAAGCTAGGAATCTCTGAGTTAAACGCAAACACAAGCACAGGTGTGAGATTTATAAATGGGAAGCTTTTGGCTAATTTTGTGAGTGAGTAAGCGCGATGGTAACTTGTGTCGTTGTTATCTTTATGTCTATATATATAGAGCATATGACACCAATTGATACTCACAAATATATAGTAGTACTATTATTATACTTTTGCTAAGAGGGTTTAAGTGTACATTTTAAACAGACTTCACTTTTCATTTCACCTAATCAGCTAACATGTAGCAACTTTGTTATTATATTCGCCAGTGAGTTGGTTGTTTTGTTCGGTGATAAAGCAGCTGCACTTTGTATTGCCAACAATCACGTGTACTTAAGATCTTGATGTTTGTATCCAGGACAACTACGTTGTCTTCTTAACAGAATAAGAGTTTCATCTATGATCTATCTATCACTCCATCTTCGAGGAAAAGATATTAATATGAAATATTTAGGTCGATAATTACCGCTTTTATTTTGATTCTGTATATAAACACCATCATTTTGTAAATTTACTTACAGCCATGATACAGATTTTTTTTTTATCTCAGAATATTGATGGTCTAATACTAGTAGTAGACTAGTAGTGTGAGAGAGATTATTTATTTGTGTTCCGGTTGGAACTTTCTGTACACAGATAGTTATTCTTTAAATCTTTTTTTTTAACACAAGTTATTCTTTAAATCAATTTCTAAAAAAAAAAATAGCTAACTCTAGTTCTGAATAAGAGTATAAGACTATATATTTTAGATCCGGAAATTTCATTTGCTAAAAGGAAAAACTAATATTGTCACTTTATTGGATAAATAAGTGCACGTTGTTACTATGTTCCTGAGTTGGTGGGTGAAATTGATAAATAAATACACGTTACTAAATTCTGTGAGTTGGTGCGTGAGTGAGTTAGTGCGATTACACAGTGTCTCGTTTGTTGTTATCTAATAATATCTGTCATGGATGTGAAGTGAAGTCACCATCTTTGTCGTCTTTATTGAAGAACACAATTCGATTTTCTGTGACAATCATTACTATACGCAATCCTCAAAAATCTCATCAAGTATTCGTAAAAAACAAATGTTACAACAAAGAACACAGGACCTTACCAGAAGTCATTACAGGAGCATTTTCCTCCTTTGAAATGATGATATCTAGTAGCATCTCGAACTATAATCTCTCTTTCTGTAATCTCACTTATATGTTTCATAACAACATGACAATCCCCACAAACCCTTAGGTTTTTCACAATCCGTATGGGACTTCCCGGAACACCCTTAAGTAAAGCGTATGCAACAGCGGATCGCTCGCTATGCCAAAACAAAAGCTTCTCTTTCTCTTGCTCATCCATGTCGTGTAAGATCCAACTCGTATCAGGAACATAACCATTTCTTCTCCTCATATCTTCCTCCAACTTCTTAAGCAACCCAAAGATCTCTTCTTTTAGAGGATGAGATGTTTCCCCCGCGTAAAACACTTCGGTTTCTTTCCTAACCTCCACGCTGCTGTACCCTGGATCTTTTCTAACTTCCATGTCTCCTAGCTTCCTTCTCGCCTCTGATACTTTCCCCCACAAACTAGAACTTGCGTAGACGTTTGATAAAAGTATATAAGTCGATGGATCTCTCGGTTTAAAGCAACTTAAGAGATGATCAGCGAATCTTACACCCATCTGACTTTTCCCCTGTCGCTTACAAGCGCTAAGCAAAGCAGCCCAAGTTGGTTCATCAGGAGGAAACGGCATTGTACGGATTAGCTTCTCAGCTTCATCAATCAGTCCAGACCGACCAAGAAGATCCAATAAACAAGTGTAATGCTGCAAGGACGGGCGGATCCCATAGTCCTTGCTCATTGATTGAAAAAGCTCACGGCCTTTAGCTACAAAACCAACGTGGCTACACGCGTATATCAGCCCAACAAACGTGACCTCATTAGGCTTTACACCATGTGAAACCATTTCACTATACAAAGCCAATGCCTTCTCAGCCTGACCGTGCTGAGCCATTCCAACTATAAGTGATGTCCACGAAACTACATCTCTGTGACGCATCCTACTGAAAATATCCTTTGCGGCTATAACATCGCTGCATTTAGCGTACATGTCGATGAGGGCGTTACTAATAAACAGACACGAATCAAATCCTAGAGATATAACCAAACCGTGAACCTGCCTCCCTGCTATGGAAGCAGCCATATTAGCACAAGCGCCGACTATACTAGAAAGAACTAAAGGATCCAAAATGTGAACACTTTCTCTCCTCATTTCGGTAAACACAGAGAAAGCCTCAAGCCCTTTACCACTCTGCACAAAACCAGAGATCAATGCAGTCCAAGAATACAAATTCTTGATCGGCATGTTCCTAAAAAGCTCCAAAGCTTCTTCCTTTCTTCCGCTTTTAGCGAACCCAGATACCAGTGCGGTCCACGAGATGGCGCTTTTCACTCTTATTGAATCGAAAACCACTTTAGCACTATCAGGTGAATCGCATTTGGAGTACATATCAACCAGCGAAGACTTAACAACATCATCATGAGAATACTCAGATACTATAAAACGGCAGTGAACTTGCTTCCCGTGTTTAATAGATCCTAAGTTCGCACAGGCCTTGACAAGGGCAGAGAGCACGAAATCATCCGGACGCAGTCCACTGCTAGAACAGAACATCGAGAGCGTCTTACCAGAAAGATTCGCTTGGTTAAGAGCTGTCAGAACAGAGGCCCAAGCGATGTGGTCTCTGTGATGCATTTCGTCGAACAGCTGGAGTGCGTGAGAAGCAGCGCTGCATTTTCCATAGACGTTGACGAGGGTGTTGGCCAAAGGAATGCATTGACTGATCCCGAGCTTGAAGATTTGCGCATGGAGGGACTTGGCAGTGGTTAGGGTTCGGTTCCTCGCGCAGAGCTTGAGCTGATGAAGATACTGATGGATAAGCATTCAACAGCTGTTTTTGCCTTCTCGTTTCCAGAATTAATGATTTCTGTTTTGAACACAAATTTCTTAATTACAAAATGTGATCGCTTATTTATTTCTGACTTCTCATTTGATGGATCTTAATTGTGGAAATGATTAGAATCATAAATATAAAATCATTGAAAATTTAATATATTAGTATTTTTTTGAACAAAATGTTAAATTTTATACTAGATTTTTGGTTTTTTACAAAAGTTACAAAGTTAACAAGAAGTAGAAAATAGAAAACATTGGACACAATTACAATTTACTAACATCGACGAAAAACGGAAAAAAAGAAAAAGAGAAAATAGCAGAAGAAAATAAAAAAGATTAGCAAGAAGTTTGACTATGACAAAACTACCCCAGAATAGGACAAGAAAATTAGCCGGTTACCGCGAACAACCAAGAGAAAAGCCACCGTCAAATCTTAAATACTACAACTTCTAAAAGATGAACTATAACGAACCACGACATAAAATCTGAGCACATACCAACAAGAATCAAGGCGAAGGACAATGCAGTATGAGGAAAGGCAACAACTAACAAAACCATCTTTCAACAGTTCAACCCAAAGTTTACCCAGGGGTCAATGTACTATTGGACTCTTGAGCAAAAAAAATCTTTTTTTTATACGTATATATGGACAACTTAAAATTGTTAGACCCCTATCTTTAATTATTTTTAAAATTTTAGATTCTTCTTTAATATTTCTTTTTTAAAATGTTTGGGCCCTGAGGTTCACAGCCCTTACCCCATGCTCTAAGCTGGCCCTGAGTTTACCATCTCCATGAACGTTCCACCATAACCGTATACACCACTTTAATCGAGGACTCACAAAGGAGACCCATGGTGCCACCAATAAACTAACATTGAAACCTTAAAACGAGCAGAGAGCAGAGATCTCACACCCACTAGTGAAGCCTAGAATCCTACCCCTGGAGAATAGGAGAAGAAATTAGCGTTTATCCGGAAGAGAGAGGTTAAAGTATATCCAGAGAGAGGAAACAAAAATTGTAGTCCAATAACCACAATTTGTTATATCAGTCTATTTCCGATGGCGACTTCTTCAATCTCCAATAGTTCAACGTTTTCACTTACAGTAACAATAACTATATCAATGTACCTCATTTGAATATGTTTGTGAATCCAGATTATATAATATATCATGATTTTATGGATTTTGAACCATGATATAAGTCCTACTTTAAAGTTTTTATTGTACGTTTGAATCGTTTTAAGGTCATTGTAGATTTATGTACGTTATGACGGGGCGAATGCATAAATATATTTTAGTAGGTGCATATCTAATAGAAAATAAAATAAATGACATGAGTGCATCGAACTTGTGCCATTAACGGGTGCACAAGAGCAGTAAAACCATATACTAGCTGATTTATTATACTTTCATACTAAAATATTTAATATTGCAAATATTGTGGGTGCACGTGCCCCCTTAATCACTGCACTGGTTCCGCCACTAGTTATAGTTATGGTCAAGTTTGCAGATTCTAGAGCACTTTGGAGCATAAGAAAAAATAGAGCTGAAAACTTGGATTCGAACTTTGCACATGATATCTATCAACATTAAGGCTGCTGTCGATCGACATTAATCACTCACAAAATTCAGACAAGGTCTTATGAAGTTTCAAGAATGGCAGTTTGGCCCAAAGTTTTCAGCATTTGCAAGAAAGTCTTTGACGTGTTTTTAGACCTATATTAACTATTTAACATTATTGTTTAGGTTACACTTTATTTTAGAATTGGAGAGCTCTAGGAAAAGCAGATCATAACTCTTTGTAAAGAGCAGATTTTGAACTCTCTTATCTTTTTATTAAAGTTATTTATGGTCCAGTGATCATGTCTGATGATTCACTTGTTAGCTTTAGGGTTCTTCAAAAGATTGATGAATTGTTAGATTGATAGAACTGTTTGGTTATCTTATATTATTCATTTGGATTATTCTTAATGCTAGACTAAGATTGTGAATTAGATTTTAGGATATTTGGTAGATATGAAATTGTTATTGATTCCATGAATTAATCATGAATGATAAAAATACATATTTGCAAAGAGATCTAATTTAGAGATTTTGTGAACTTATCAAACTTGCTCTTGGTGGTTGTCTGAATTTATTGAATTTGCAAAGAGATTTGGAAATCTAGGATATAGATACATATAGTCTCTGCAATGACAGTTTATTGATTTGAGCATTATGTTTGATCTGCAATTCTGATTTACCTGCGAATTCCCCTGAGTCTAGCACCTTCTCTTAATCTCTTACAACCACTTTTACTTTTTTTTGTCTTTAATAGCAATAAAATTATTAATGTTTAGCTTAATTTGAATATTGATATCTATTGAGTGATCCAGAGTCTCTATGCATTCAATTCTTATTGTTCTCTTCTCGAAGAAGTAGTTTTTTTCTTTGAGCTTAGATATCCTTTCAGCGCTTTGGTCCAATATTTTGAGTGCTCTTTCATCATATCCTTCAAGGTTTGGACTTCCGAGATGAGTTCATGGTTATCACTAGATGCGGTGCTCTCCCGAGCTGTATGCATCTCGGTGATCTATTGTTGCATAGCTGTGATATGGGCTCTCAACTCGGTTTCGACTTGGGTGGCCTCATGCGGCTCATTATGCTCACTTTATGGAATTTTCACATAGTTTTGGTTAACCCCCTCCTTCTAACGGAAAACTATTAGGTTGATTTTGTGCAGCCTCTTTGTTGGTACTGCGGAAACATGAAGCAAGAAATAATAACCATGAACATAGATCAAAAATAATTTTTTATTGATCTTTAGAGCCATGACTACAACAATTCGGGTTTATAAACCTAATTCTAACCGCCTAACTCTATAGTTAATGTTTTGAATAGTCGATTCCTTGTTCTATGATTTGGATCCCTTTTATATAGGTCGTTTGTAGTCGGAAATTAGATTAAATTCTTTCATATCTTGAGATATGGAAGAATCTCTATTTAGTAGAAGTTTTTTATTTTACTCGGAGGTAGGAATTGATCCAGTCTCGAGTTAGATTTTATTTGGGCATGAATCGAAGACCGGTGTCCTGCTGCAAGACATGAGTAGTAACTTCACGAATAATTTATTTCCAACAATGGTCATCTGTGATATGACAGAAACTGTCATGGTCATTAAAGATATATTGCAATTTTATTTAAATATTTTGAAAAAAATAATTTTAAACTCTTTTTTTTTATTATTTATTTTGAATTTTTATTTTCTCTCGGTATTTTATTAATTTTATTAAAATTTATTCTATAATATGTCTAAATACATTTTGATTTTTGATTTTATTTTTATATTTTGAATTTTCATATATTCTGTATTTATATTTTTTTTTGTTAACAAAATTTAGAATATTTTTATAACACAAAATTGCCGCGTCATCGATTTCATAGGTAAAATAAATAGTACCGTACATATTTTTGAATTGAAGCGCAAATAAGACTTGAATGGTTTTTGTGATATAAATAACTGTTAAAATGTTAATTAGATAATTCGAAGGTTTAAAGTGTGAGCGAGTAAGAAATGTATAACAAGTGGGGTTACACAAAAAAAGATTCTCGGAAAAGAGTATTCTAACCTTTTCTCCGTTTTGTTATTATCTACTCTGAACAATTTTCTCTTTTATGAAGTGTTTGACCCCAAAAACTGATGGACAATGTAGTCTTCAGTTTTTGTTACAAAAAGTTTATTTATTAGTTATTCTATTTTTTTCTCAACATTCAGAACACAAGAAACAAGAAGCACAAAATGCATAGTGAAAAACAATATTGAGTAAATTTTACTCATCTTCCATCTCTTTCAGTTGTTCTTCCTCACAAAGTAACGCTCGGAAACTTGCAGCGATCATTTCCTGTAAAAACGCTTTTCTTAGTTACAATATATTCCACACAAAAAAAAAATCCACAAATATCCTTACTCTGCCACATGAACCGTGACAATACGTAGAGTTATTCTTGTCCAATTTAGGAAGAAGCACAAATGACTCACCAGGGTTAATGGTACTCTCATGAGCCAGTCCATTAAAATAACATCCGACGTTTTGGGTACGGAACTGAGCCCAGTACGAGCTAACCGCATAGCTAGCGTGCCAATAAATAGAGACCGGATCGTAACATTCTTTCCCAGGAGCCAAAGCCGCGCACGTTGTGTTGCTTCGGCCACAAGCAATCCTCAAAGCTTCCTCAAGCTCAGCCTCGTTGGCTCCTTCGACCAGTACGCACCACACTTGACCCTTGTAAGGAACATTGTTCGTGGGTTTAGGCAAAGGGTTAAAACCGGTTAAGGGTTTCTGACCGGTGAAATCAATGTCGTAGATTGGTGTACCGTCGGGATGCAAGATTCCCCAATGCCTCTGTGTTCCGGAACCGGATTTCTGGTTTTCGTTGAACAATGAGAAAACAAATGTCGGTATAGGTAAAGCGGGTCTAGCTGGTGTACCGATTGGTGGAATTGCGGTCATCTTCTTGATCAAATTCCGGTTATACGTCGCTGCGTTGAGTATATTGGCTCCGGTTTCATCGATGTCCCCGGAATTAGGCCACCCGGTTTCGGAGATCGCAATGCGGATGTGTGGGTAACCGAGTTTGATCATGGCCAAGATAACCGAATCCAACATTTGGTCTACGAGATTATGGTAAACCAAACCGGTACGAGGATCGGTATAAGTTGAATTCCCTTGGAAGAGAGCAAAATCCAAACTGGTATTCATAGGGTTTCTCAACCAACGGTAGTAAGGTTGAAGATTGATGAAGAAGTAAGAGTTTGTTCCGTTGAGAAACTTCAGCAACGGCAACATCAACGGTCCGGCGATATCTTCCCGGAACGTTGAGTTCGACGGTGGAAACGTCGACCGGAGAGAATCCATAGGTAAAGGTGTACCGACTTTGATGTTGTGAATGCCATGAGCTCTGAGAGCGTTCACGATTTTGCGCATCGCCGGTACGAGATTGGCCGTTATGTTCCTGTCTTGGACGGAGAGGATTTCGTTTCCGACAAGGACAAATCGGATTTGGGTTTGCGGATAGTAAGGGAGGATATTTGTTTTGACCCAATCTTCAGCTGTGGTTTGGTTGGTGCCGAGGGAAGTGATCTGGTGGTTATGGACGGTTATGGAGACGTAGAGATTGGTATGAGAGAGGAGTGTTAGAGTCTCTGGATCCGCGTCGTAGAGCTTGACATGACCAGCTTTGATGGATTTGATGAAATTGATTGATTGGTAAGGTGATGGGAGGTCTTTTCCTTGTCTACCATAGTTGATACCAATCTTGCTTGCCAATGCTATCATTAGTTTCCTCTCCATGTACCTGTGTCGATGCTGGAATCGAGCCGCGGAGCAACATGAACCTGTAAAACCAAGAAAATTATGTTCATTATTGGAGGAAAAAAAACGGGAAAATGTATAACATATTTTAATTTATTGATGAAGAAGATGACTTACTTGAAAAGTAGATGAGAGTGAAGAGAAAGAAAGCAACACCAGACATGACTTTCTGTGTTTGGTTCGCAATGTGTTAGTGGTGATCAGATTCTGATTTGAGTGGGAATTGTGTGGAACTTGCATCGACGTATTTAAGTAGGAGTAGGGTGTAAGTTTAGTGTGAAGGAAGCTTATAGATTAATATTGAGTCATGCAAGAATAGCTTCTTTTTGGCTTTTGGTTTCTTCTGAAATTGTAGCATAGCTCAGTTCTTTTGTGTTAAAAGATTGTTGGTTGGATGGTTCAAATTGAACCAAGACAATCTTTATCCAAATTTCTCACTTTTATACATGTTGTCAATTGTACAAAAATAAAAATCAATACAATGGCAACTGTAGATTGAAAAAGATATATTAATAATAGTTTTGAGTTGTGAAGACCTTTTTTGTTTAGTAGATTGAGTTGGGAAGACCCATGTTCAAAAACGCGTCCGCCTGGCCGTTTACTCGCCCGATTAAATGGTGATCGGAAAGCTACCGTGGCGAGGAGGAGGTAATCGGTGGTTCTAGGCGCTGAAACTAAAAAACTTTGAAAATCGAAATTTCAAGAGCTAAATCGGCGTCTATCTCATGAATCTATTATATTTAGGTGAAATTCACAAGAATCTGTTGTGAAAACTATGAAATCGTGCAAAAAAAAAAATGAAGAACAAGAGATTTTGAGATCTGGAAAACGCAGACAAAAGGTTGAAGATGGGGGTAAAATCGTATTTTGTCATTCATTAAACTAAAATCAGAAAAATGATGCAAACTTTCACATGTATTTGTATCTTTTTCTATATATATATTTGTGGATTATTATTTCATTATTAAAATCGTAACTATATATATAAATATTAGTAAAGTATTTACTACAAGAAAACATGTTATTACCGACTGCAAAAACAGTCGCTAATCAGTCACAAAACATGTGTTTACGACTATTTTGCGACTGAATTGCATAGTCGGAATACCATGCATCGCTAAAATAATCGGTTGCTAATCAGTCGCAATTTACGACTATTTTACGACTGATTAGCGACTGATTTGTGATTACTGTTATTAGTCGCAAAACAGTCACAATTCAGTCACTAAATATTACCACTAATATGCGACTAACCTGCTTCTTCGTTTACGACTATTCTACGACTGCTCTTAAGTTGTTATATGGTTGATGTTGTAGTCGTTTTTCAGCCGTAAAATTAATTAAAATATTTTTTTAAAAAAATTATAAATTTTTAATTAATTATATTTTTTTATTATTTAATCAATTAATTTTTTTTGATTAATCAATTAAAACACAAAATATCGTTTGTAATTGAATTGATTTACAATTGAAATGGTTTACAATTGAAATCGGTTTAATATAAACATATAGCAGTAAAATAATTAAATCTAACTAAAAAAACTAGATCTAGGGTTCTTCACGCCATTTACGGTGGGGCTTTTTCACAGCCATTGACGGCGGGTCTCCGGAGCTTGAACATAGGAGGCAAGCTTGAACGGTGATGAGCCTGAGCCCGATACGAGAAGACAGACGGTGAGCTTGTGAAGAGGTGAGGAGAGGCGGGAAGAGCTTTACCGTAGACACAACGGTGGTCGTCATCGTCTTTATGTAGCTTCCGCCTCCACAGCATCTGTGTAGCTTCCGTTGTCTCTGTGTAGATTTCATTGTCTCTATGTACCTTCCGTCGCCGTCTATTAATAGCTTGAGCAGAAGTGACGAGAAGGATTGAGCATAAGTGAGGTGGAAATGAAGAGCTTGAGCTTGAAGACGAACACCGGTTTCAGTGCAGAAAGAAAGAACAGGAGAGATAGAGCTGAGATGGAGAGACAGAGAAGAGAGGACGAAAGAGATAGAACAATGATTTCTAAGTTGAAGATGAAAGAGGAAGAAGATTGATTACTCGTGAAAAAGAAGACAGATATGAGAGAGATGTAGACCATTGGATTAAGAATAATCAAAGGCGGAGATTAAAATATTGGTTATCCTCGCCAATTGGTACTCAACCAATAGAAAATAAAAGGATGGATTGCTCTTTGTTTCAGAAGAGAAGAAACACACACAAAAGAAAATGAATCTAGACCATTAGATTTAAGCCAATTTAAGATAATCAACGATTGAGATAATATCATTTAGCTAGAGTATTGACCGATATATACAAAAAGAGAAGCTTTTTATTTAAGAGAAGAGATTATAGATTATATTTAGTTTTATTTTTATTTTTATCCTAATTTATATAGAGAAGAAATATGATTAATTTGTGTAGGGTTTGATGTTAAGTTTGAAGTTTTGGTTAGTTTTTTTTTTTAAGTTTGTGATTTTATGTTTGGAGTTTAGGTTAAAAGTTATGATATAGGGTTTGAGGGTTAAAATTAAAGTTTGGAATATTATAGTTGAAAATAATAAAATTTTCTTTTCTATTTCTATATAGTTTGTTTATAAATGGTCTAAATTTAAAGTATTAGATATCAAATTTAAAATTTGTAAAATGTATGTTTAAGATTTGGTGTTCAATTTTGAAGATGTTAGAGTTGTTTGGTTTAGATTTGGGTATAAGGTAAATTATTAAAAACAAAATTTAAAGCCTAAGATTAATTTATAGTATTTGGAGTTTAGTTTAAAATTTAATGTATATAGTATATATGAGGTTTATATTTTTATTATATCTTTTTTAAAAAATATTGAAAGTTTAAGTTTAATTTAAATGATAAGATTGAAAAGATTAAATTTTATAATGTTATATGTAGGTTTAAATTTGGGGTTTAGGGTATAGATGTTAAGATAAGAGTTTAGGGTATAGAGTATGTAGTCGCAAAATTAGCGACTGTTTTGCGACTACATATTTTGATCGGCAATGTAGTCGGTAATTAACAACTGTTTTGCAACTACTTAATATATATCCTGCCAATCAGTCGTTATTTAGCGACTGTTTTGCGACTATAGATGCCGACCAAAGTATGTAGTCGCACAACAGTCGCTAAACAACGACTGATTTGCGACTGATTTGTTTAGTCGCAAAATAACGACTGATTTGCGATTGATTTGTTTAGTCTCAAATAAGTCGTAAAACAGTCGCAATCCAGTCGCAATATTTTGCGACTACATAATCAGTCGCAACATGCAGTCGGTAATTTCATGCTTTCTTGTAGTGATTATTTTATCGTCATATCCAAAGATATTGTAAGATTTCACAAATTTAGAAAGTTTTTAAAAAATTAAACTTTTCGCTTCGTAGATTTATATTATCGAGTAAATAATTAAACATTTAGTTTTTGTTTAATTTTTAAAATAAACCATATAGTTTAAAATTTGTTTTCATTGGTTTAAGGTAGTAAAGATTAATCATTATTAGATGATATTATTTTTGTTATTTAAAAAAAATCTTTATAATTTTAAAATTTAACATCGACAAATATTTAAATAATTAACATATGGAGGTATAGTATTACAACATTAAATTATATCTATTTAATTATTATCTATAAATCCAATAGATCATCTATTGTTTAAATCTAATTATTGATAGCCCAATAAAAATTTCTTGTAGGCCCAAAATTTAAATGATAAGATTAAAGATTAAATGTAATATGAATTTTTAGGAATATGTCCATTAGGTCCATTTTTTAAAAAAATCACACATGAATCAAAGTTGTGACTTCTGTTTTAATATATAAGATGAAAGTCCTAGACAAGAGCAATGCAATAACAGGGGAATTTTGATAGATGGGAAGTATATGAATGTTGGTGAATGATATGACGAATAGGGAGTATATGATCTGAGTACAAAAAGTTTATAATTTTGGTGTCTAAAATATGGATACCCTTCGTCTTTATCTTCTTGTTCCTTTTATAGGTGGTTGTCCGTGAATTGTAAAGTCATCTGCATCGGTAGAAAAAGTTTCAGTTTCTCAAAAAAATTATTTTTTTTTTTTATTTTTCAAAATCATTTGAACCATTAATAAAGAGACAGTTGCAGAACCAACCAATCAAAAATATTTTTATCACAAATCCATTCTTCTTTTTTACTTTCTCTTTTTTCCTTCTGAAATTTTTTATATTTTTATATTTGCTAGAAATGGTGGAAGAACTTTCACTCCGCATGCCCTATCGGAAGATATATGGTGTCTATTTAGCACCATCAATGCCTCTTTAATGATTTGATCAAAAAACAATGATCTGATCTCCTTTATGTTTTTGGTTGACCGGTTATTTTTGCGTTGACTTTCTCCATAACCTATAAAGGCTTCGAATGGTATGCAGATCAAAAATATGCAGATCAAACACAAAATGCAGATCAAGCAGAATAAATGCAGATCAAGCAGAATAAATGCAAAACAAATACAGTTCTAACTGTTTAAACTAATTTACGAATTAGCATATTTGACTAAATGTTAAAAATAATTTTGTAAGCTAAATATCTAAAATACAAATACAAACGAATATCTACTTGTACAGAACATGTTAATTTTTATTGTGTATTACTGAATATTAATTTTTAACTTATTTCTAATAAATTAAAGTTTTCATAATTTATTTAAAAACAAATAACAATGTACCTTGATTTTTATATTTTATTGGATATACTTTGATTTTTTTTTAATATTAGAAAAAATAGTGTGCATAAAATCATTCTACAGAAAAATTATATAAATTTTGAACAGGACTGGGCAAAATATCTGTAAATTTTGATTCGATTCATTATCCATTTCGATTCGAACCGAAAAGTAGAGATATCCGTAAGAAACAAAGTAAATCACAAATATTAATATTAATATTTTTAAGAACAAATATCTTGTCTGATCCGTTATATGCATATATACATATATTTAAGGAATTATACATAAGTTATATAAATATTATATTTTATATAAGTTTTACAGTATTTTATTTACTGAATGGTTAATTATTCATTAGAATTTTAAAAAGTAAATAAATTTTTATTTTATAATAAAATATTATTATTTTATATTATTTTTCAATTGTTATTTATTTTATAATTTTTATTTATTTTACGGATATAATAGGATATCCGGTCAAAATCTACAATTTTCCGGATATCCGGAACATATAATATCATGATGGGCACAGATTGAATCCGAACAAATAATTGATTATTCTGAAGAAACGGATCGGATCACGAATATTTCTAAAAACCCGGATATCCGATTTATGTCCACCCTTATTTCTGAATATGTAAATTATATATATACAAGTGTTTATCAAATTTAATAATATTTAATATACATATATATCATTTTTAAATATTTGCATAAGAAAATTCATCTTAAATTTGTTATAAAAAACAAAAAAAAACTTACACTTAAAGAGGAATTGTAATTTGTGAAGGAAAGAAATAATGTAATATAAAATATTGATAAGTAAAGGAGAAAAGGTAGTCGTTTAAAAAAAAAATCAAAGAAAACTTTTCATTGGGCTCCTGTATTCGACCAGTCCACTTTTCCCTATTACATGCGGATCAGTTTTTTTGTCACATAAATTTTGTTGCATGCAGTTTTCTTAATTTTTTAATACTATAATTTCTTCTGCACTTTTAATGGTGATTGGAAAGTGCATATCAATCTGCATATTATTTTTTCCTGCGTTTGTACTGCATTCATACTGCACTGCATTCAAACCCAAAGAGACTTCGTTCTTCTTTGATTTGTTATTTTATTAATGAGTCTTTTGATTTGGGACAGATTTTTGAACCGGGTTTGAAGTGGGATAGATGACTGGATGGCATTATGGTTATTATGAACCGTTTAATTTTTGTACTTTACATGTTTTTATTTGAAAACAAAAAATAAATTGAAATATTTATCCAATGAAAACAAAAAGTGAAAAGGGAATTTCCTTTTTCTTTGACCAAACTAAGCCGGAGAAGGAAAACACCAAAACTGAGCAGGAGCAGGAAAAAAAACCTAAAAAATTCTCTCTGTATAAAGAGATTATAATTTGCTTTTACAAAAACAAAAATTTCTCTCGAGGCTCCTTGGTTTTGAAAAAAAGCTTGAAACATGAGAATCCTCCGCAGGGATTTTGTTCGTGATGGACCAGGAAGCGCTAAACTGATGGCGGAGGACTCGGATGATCTCTGGTTTACTTATAACTTAATTGGCCCCGGCGATAGTGTAATGGCTGTCACATCGAGAAAGGTTCTGAGAGAGAGAGGAAATTCTAAACGTGTAGACTCTGAACGTGTTGACTCTAAACGTGAAGACTCTGACTCTGATCAACGTGTTGACTCCAAAAAACGTGTAGGCTCTAAAAAACGTGGTGACTCTAAAAAACGTTTAGACGCTGAGCTTGACGACTCTAAACCTCTAGTGTCTGAACGTCTGACACTGAAGCTAGAAGTACAAGTTGAGGAGGTAAACTATGACAAAGACGGTGGTGTTTTGCGCATACTTGGGACGAATATCCTTGAGAACGAGCACGTACCGCTTGGTGCATACCATAGTTTGGAGCTCGTGCTGAAACGACGTTTTCTATTGAGGAAAAAAATATGGGACTCATTGGCTATTGATACACTCAACCAGGCAAAACATCGTATCTCCAGTGATGATTTAGCTGTAGTTCTAATGCAAGAAGGACATGCACAAATCTTCCTTGTCGGAAAAAGTGTGGGTGCACCAATAGAAACATCAATTCCTAATCGTAAGCATGCTGGTTACGAGGCTGCTTTGAAGAAATTCTTTGAGAACGTTGTGCGTGCCTTTGTGAAACACGTTGACTTCAGTGTCGTTCGGTGTGTAGTGATCGCAAGTCCTGGCTTTACAAAGGATCAGTTTCATCGCCACTTGTTGTTGGAAGCAGAGAGAAGACAGTTGAAACCTATTACTGAGAACAAATCACGTATACTTCTGGTGCATGCAAACTCCGGATATAGACATAGCCTTGGAGAGGTTCTGTGTGACCCCAAAGTGATGAAGATGATCCAAGATACAAAAGCATCGAAAGAGGTGAGCGCTTTCAGGGATTTCTTCACCATGTTCGAAAAGGATCCATATCGGGCATGCTACGGACCGAAGCATGTGGAGTTTGCTCATGAACAAAAGGCAATCCAAACACTTCTCATTACAGATGAGCTGTTTAAAAATTCTGACGTGAAAGAAAGGAAGAAATATGTGGATTTTGTGGAGTCGGTGAAAAAATTAGGAGGAGAGGCTTTTATATTTTCTTCGATGCATGTTTCAGGTGAACAACTGGCAATGCATACTGGAATTGCAGCTCTTCTCAGGTTCCCTTTACCAGGTCTCGATGACGTTGAGATGTAAAGATATTCTCGATTTTAGAAAACAATAGGCCTAGTTATAGTACTAGAATAAGGGAGTTTGATCTAGCTCGATTTTTTATTTATTCTGTTTTACAAAATTAGATATTATATTGAAACCGTTTCTGTTATGGCTTAAATTGATTTGAATATGATTCATTCAGTTCTTGAGTTCCAAATGTTTTCTCATTTTGTGGACCAACAGTGCTTAGAGATTCAAAGATTTGTTTACTTAATCATACAATCTCCACATGATATATAACCATGTTTTGGTTTCACTGGGACGATATTGTTGAAAAATATATTTTGAAAATTATCTAGTTTACATATAGCTACACCACTTTATAATACTATTTAACTAAATCATATAAGTATACTGGTTACTGGAAATAACGTTTATAATAAAATCAAACTATATTCCTTATTTCAGTTTGGTGTAGGTCAGTTTAATCAGATTTTTGTCATATTAAAAAATTTAAACACTAAAACCAAAAAAAAAGGATAAACGGTAGGGCAAATCTCCAAAATAGCACATTTCTAAGTTTATGTCACAAAAATAGCCCTCAAAAACTAAAATGACAAAAAATAGCAATTTATATTTTGAAAAATTTAAATTTTTTTTATTTTTCAAAATTTGAAATCTTATCCCAAAACCCCACTCCCCAGCTCTAACCCTTAAAACCTAAATTCTAAACCCTAAAACCTAAATTCTAAACCCTAAACCCTAAATCCTAAACCCTAAACCCTAACCCCTAAATCCAAAACCCCACCTTTTAACTCTAAACCCTAAACCCTAAACCCCACCCCTAAACTCTAAACCCTAAACCCTAAACTCTAAACTCTAAACCCTAAACTCTAAACCCTAAACCCTAAACTCTAAACTCTAAACCCTAAACTCTAAACCCTAAACCCTAAACCCTAAACCTTAAACCCTAAACCCTACACCCTAAACCCTAAACTCCACTCCTTAACTCTAAACCCTAATGTCTAAATTAATTTACCATTGGGGTATAAGTGTATATTTATCTATTTTGGTAAAATATTAAGTGCTATTTTGGTCATTTTTATTCTTAGAGCCTATATTTGTGACAAAAACTTTTTTTTGTGTTATTCTTGTCATTTTCTCTGAACGGAAACCTTTTGACAAAAAAAAAAAAAGAGGATATACGGAAACCTACAAATAAGTGGTGGATGGCATTGGACTTTGTTTTGGAAAATAATATGAGAGACACATTTGCGTCTTAAAATAAACCTAATATGTCTTAGAACTGTTTTTACTTTCATTTTCCTATTGCTACTTGGTTTAAGAGCACCAACCGACTCATAATGGGTTTAGAAAGTCCAAATTCTATTACAAAAAAGAAACTCCAAAACCAAAACCAACTAAGATCACCATTAACCCTAGCACCCGTAATATAGTTTTTAATCACTTTTTTAGTAATAAATGGGTGTTAAGCACTTAATTTAATAAACCTCTAAATTGTTGTCCTCCGATGCAAGTATCTTATTTAGGGGTTCTTAAAAAAAAAATTAAACATTGAAACACAAAACTTTTCAAGCACACTCTACAAGAGTTCACAAGAATACAAGTAAGACCATCGTAGTCATGACAAGAGACATGAATCATAAAGAGTAGAAGTATTTCGAGACACAAAACATTAAGATAAGAAGTGGATACCTTGTTGATCCTGAGCTTGAACAAGACCAACAATAGCAAAAGCTCCTAGTACCAGCAACAATAACGCCTTGAACAAGACCAATCCTGAGCTTGAACAAGACCAAGCAACAATAACGGCTTGAACAAGACCAAGTTGATCAGTCTCTCGATGTAAAAGTCTCAGCAGCACTGTATTGTGTAATTACTGCTTCATAAAAGTTTTTGTCCTCAAGCCATTTCGTCCACACTTTTCTTCTAATAAGAGCTTCCGCAGGTTCACTACCTGATAATGTACCAGACACTAGATGGTTGTTGAATGACCTACTGCAAGAGGATAAACGACCACAATAATTAGGTAGAGAGTGTTAATTTAAAAACTTGATCCCTATCACATTTGTGTTTCAAACAAAATCATGCCTCTTGATGCGGCCATCAGATCAGCAACTGAACCAGAGGTCAACCCAAAGCCCTACTTAACCAGCCAAGGCGCCAGCCAGGACATACGTTCACTAAAAGCGCCATATCTTACAAACCAGGAGGGTTTAAATGATGAGGATAATTTTTATGGATTCTACACTCAAGAGGGAGTCCAGGCCAACTGGAATCGGCCCAAAATATTTAGGGATAAAGAAGTTATGAATTTTACAATTCAGAGGTTTTTCAGCCTGTCCATCTGCGAGTATGCGACTTTAGAAAAGGATTCAAGCCCAAAGAAGAAGAGGCCTGAACCAAAACCGATCATAGGAGTCAAGAGGAGTTTATTAACTTTACATAAAGCCCAAGATCTCGAGAAATGGCCAAGGAAATTGGAAGATATGATCAATTTCCCAAAACCGGCCAAACCAGCTCTACACTTGCCTTATTTGGAAGATTCGGGATTCACATCAAACCAACCTCAAGAATGGCAGCCAGGAGACCTTCTAAGTCATTCAGAGGCACTCCACAACATCCTAGGAAGCACCATGCCACGCTGGATCAGGTGGATCCCAATTAAACCAAAAGATCAAGCCGGTTTGCATCAATTGGCCAAACCGATATTATTTAAGGAATGTCTTCTACTCCTTCAGTTTGGTTCGACCCAAACGTATCTATGGAAGCCAGGACATAATATAAACCATCCAGAAGACATCCAAGAAGTCCTCAGCTGCACCAGCACCCAGGAGATCAGACGGATCTCTCTTCCCATCAACCTTCCATATTTGGCAGCAACTACACTAAATGCTTTGAAGAAGTCTCTACAGATATTTATTCAAGACCAACGGCCATATTCTCCATCAAGGCAACTCAGAGACATGTCAGGAAGACTTCTTGACCGTGGCTACATCCAGAAGCTGTCCAGATACAAGATCATCCAAGATTCCTTTTTGAAGGCACAAATCGAGCTAACGGCTAGTTTCCATGGAGCCATCAAAACCTTCTCATCCAAGACTTTTATTTCGATTTATTTTCTTTCCTTATGTCATTTTCAGACTGTTAGAGAGTC
>NC_027755.1:12982200-12984372 GCF_000695525.1 Brassica oleracea var. oleracea
CTTTAAATGGTGGGTACAAGAAGAAGATGATAGGCGGTTTTACAAGGAACCAACTATCAAAATGTGGAGAGCTCTTAAAGAAGTCATAAGATATGAGTTTGCACCAGATTTTACAAGTTCTGAAATCCAAGAACTATTCCCAAGGAGGTATCTAACTCATGGTTTCAAAGAAGCAAGAAAAATTGTGGCACAAGAAGGCAAAGAGTCTTGCCTCAACAAGACTACTTTCAGCCAAACCAAGGGCACGCCATTGTACACTGCTTAGACCAGAAGAGTGACATCCCAGAGGCCATGAAGATGAGTAAAATTGTCGGCCAAAACACTTTGATCAGGTCCAAAGAAAAACAGGAGCATGCTACTATGCAAGTAAAGGCTAAGGTAAGTCCTATACTTGATGATATTGTTCATAAATCATCTACCACATGTATGATGCACTTGTCTTTGTCCAAGAGTGTTATTACAGGTATTAAAGAGTCTAGATCCCACGGAGATGACACACTAAGAGCAAACCTTCTAATGGACCAGAAGGAAAAGCAATCAAATTTGCTTAAAGAAGCAAAACCAGTAATAAAAGTATCAAACCAAGGCAAGTGTCTAACACATCCTTTAGCTACTGGTTTAAACGTGAATCTTCTTGGTACAGGGGTACCAGATGAGAGCCATATTCTTACTGAGGTTACAAGGACCGAACCAGTACATGAGCTCAATCAAAATCCACACTACAAGTGGAAACCGAAATCTGAACAAAAGATTGTTCAAGTGCCAAAACCTGAGGTAAATTTCACTCTAGATCATCATGATATTATTAATTCCATGACAAGATTAATGCACTGTCTTGTACAAGGAAAAGTGAAATTATTACAGGAAACCAAGGTGAGTACAAGGCAAAGAAAGAACAAGAAGTTCTTGCTGCCACAACTGATTTAAGGGTTAATTGTTCTATGTTTATATCATTTTATAAATCCTTTTATTTTGGTATAATATACTTGTCTTTGCCAAGATGTTTTGATCCAGGTATAAGTCAAGAAGAACATAAAAACCGAGCTGAGCTATCACAAAAAGATGGTCATACCAACCAAGCTTACCAATTTGGCCAGCTAATTGTTTTTTTCATATGGAATATCGAATGGAATATTTCAATTTCAGAATCTGAATAGTTGTACTAGTTATATCAGTATCACTAGTCTGGTAAATAAGACATAGTTGGACTAGTTATACTAGTATCACCTGTATTGTTAAAAAAATTTCAGGTTGCAAAGAAGAACGCTTCAAAGAAATCCCACCGGATAATCTTTTGTTGCGAGGAGGATCCATCCCAGAGATGGTCAGAATCGAGCCTACTAGGAGTATGAAGGACCATCCACTGAAGAAGAGAGGCAATGCCAAAGTCCATAGAAGAGGCGTGATCATATCCTATTTGCTGAAAGAAGAGCCACCTGATGCACAATCCATCCCCAAACCGAAACAATATCAAGGTAAGACCTTAGAATCTCAAAAGAATATGAAAGCTGACTTGCTCTATCTTGGTACAGGTTATCCAGTTTCGAGGTCGAAACTTTGTCAAGGGGGAGGGTATGATGCGGCCATCAGATCAGCAACTGAACCAGAGGTCAACCCAAAGCCCTACTTAACCAGCCAAGACGCCAGCCAGGACATACGTTCACTAAAATCGCCATATCTTACAAACCAGGAGGGTTTAAATGCTGAGGATAATTGTTATGGATTCTAAACTCAAGAAGGAGTCCAGGACAACTGGAATAGGCCCAAAATATTCAGGGATCAAGAAGTTATAAATTTTACAATTCAGAGGTTTCTCAGCCCGTCCATCTGCGAGTATGCGACTTTAGAAGAGGATTCAAGCCCAAAGAAAAAGAGTCCTGAACCAAAAATGATTATAGGAGTCAAGAGGAGTTTATTAGCTTTACATAAAGCCCAAGATATCGAGAAATGGCCAAGGAAATTGGAAGATATGATCAATTTCCCAAAACCGGTCAAACCAGCTCTACACTTGCCTTATTTGGAAGATTCGGGATTCACATCAAACCAACCTCAAGAATGGCAGCCAGGAGACCTTCTAAGTCATTCAGAGGCACTCCACAACATCCTAGGAAGCACCATGCCACACTGGATCAGGTGGATCCCAATTAAACCAAAAGATCAAGCCGGTTTGCA
>NC_027755.1:12984905-13019499 GCF_000695525.1 Brassica oleracea var. oleracea
CTTGAGAGTGATACACATCCAGCAAGCAAAGCACCATCTCAATCCACTTCAATCATCAACTGATTAGGCTGAGAGTGTCACACGACCAGCAGCCTAATTACATCCTATCTATCTTTATTTATCTTGTTTTATCATATTAGAAATCATATCTCATTTGTTTTTGCATTTGTTTTCAGGATCATAACTTGCATTCCATCATATCGCCCATCCAATCATATCTTTGGTCGATCCATCAAGCTTCCATCAACCATTTTGCCATCCCTGATTTCCAGCCTGCAACACCTCTGCACTGGATCACATCCTCAGACTTCAAAGTGTTCTCTTGTCCACAATCTACCAATTCAGAAAAACAAGTTTAGCAAACTAAATCATTCAGAACTTTTGTAATGTCTGAGGCTGCTTGGGATAAGCTTGATAAGCAGAGCTCCTCCTCAAAACAATACAGAAACGTACTCAAAAGAGGCATGTCTTGACAAATCACCTTTTCTCATATGATGATAAGAACACGTTTAAACCTTTCAAAATCACAAAGCTACCATCTTTAACAGACGCGATACATATGGTATTATCAAGTTCTGATTCAAATTTTTCGATGAGAGGAAGAAGATGGTTACCTCCGCATACGTAAGTAACTGGTTCTGGCTGTTGATCCATGATAACGAATTGAATCCACAAAGCTAGGGTTTATGCAGTGACGAGAAAAGAGGATCTGGCGACGAGAGACGTAGGAGAAGTCCGAAGGCAGTCAGAGACAGCCTGAAACGAGGTCCGAACAGGTCGCGACACAACTCCGTCGGAGGTCTCCGGCTTCGAGACGTGTGATCGAGAAAAGAGAGAGCGGCATCGGACGATTTCGTCGAGACAGAGGAAGAACGGTGATTGTTTGACACATGTTACATAAGCAACGCTTCTTGTGAAGCTTAATTAAGCAGCGCTTCTTATTTAATTACACAATTTTCTTTTTTTTTACCTAAAAACACTAAGCAACCGGGTTAAGCGTCTGCGTTGTTGATGCTCTAAGTCTACATCGAATAGAGCCCAAATACATCAAAAATAAAGTATAATACACTTAAGGACGTGGTTAGACCATAGATGGGCCATGGAGGTCGATCATTTATCTTCATGGACCGATAAGGTCTTTTTCAGCCGAATTTTTCCTAGGCGCTCGTCCATAACTTGAACAAAGTGTTGAAATTCTTCCTGATAAGCATTGAGACGTGAACATATAGTTGGCCCAGCCAAGGAAACAAGTGGAACGAGAATATCCTATTTTGGGCCGAAAGAATCTTGTTTTGTCCATCTTCAATTCTAGTCTGATCCGACACCTTCTTGACTTGATTGGTTTGTTCCTCAAGCCCACTTGCACGAGGAAACTGGCATCCATAGGTCATACTGAGCTCAAACAGGTTGCTCCTCATCTCCTCTCTGTTTAGGTCATGTCGGTTGCACCTTTATCTCCATGCGCAAGTTCGTCCAGTTCACCCGTCGATGATTCAATCAGCTCGTCCTCTCCAAACTCGTCCAGTTGGTTGCAGCTTTCTTGTTCAAGTTGTTTCCAAGCCGTATCAAGATTGATTTCTCTATCTCGGTCCGGAACCTCATGATCATCCCAATAAGACTTTGAAACAGTCCTTTTAGCCAAGCATTGATTAGTAGCTTAGCTAATCCCTTCACTGGACTTCATGAAGTTTGAAACTAATCGAGCTGATCAGGATCGTATCACAAGGGGTAATGCTATAAGTGAAGAAGTTCAGACGATAGATAAGACTATAACATGGAAACTTGTAGACAAACCCTGTTGGGAATCCATGTCCAACTCTATATTGTTTGATTAGTATGATATTTTCCACTTTGGGTCTTAGTCAAGTCTGCATGGTTTTACTTTTGGTTTTCTTCCCAAAAGGTCTCGTGCTAATTAGAGTTGGACATCTCTTTATATATTAGACACTCCTTGTCTAAATTTTCAATGTGGGACTTGAATTGACATCTCTCATTCTTCCCCTCAAATCAAGGACCACACTCTTCTTGTGTCCTTTTCATTTTAATGAAATTCCCTGGCACCTTATCTTGTCGCGTCTTCGACATCAGGGTCTTAATCTCTGCTGAACCTCTCTTTCCACCTTGAAGGGTTTCATTCCTATTCGAAGGGTATTCTGGTATTCTTGTAGATTTCGTCAACTTGACTCTGATGCCAATATTGGGAATCCATGTCCAACTCTATATTGTTTGATTAATACGATATTTTTTATTTTGGGCCTTAGACAAGCCCGCATAATTTTACTTTTGATTTCCTTCCCAAAAGACCTCATGTTAATTAGAGTTGAATATCTCTTTATATATTAGACCGTATTTGTTTAAACTTCCGATGTGGGACCCCACCTGAATTGACATCTCTCAGACCCATAAACAAAAGTAACATCATTTTGAAGCGGTTATATTGTATCAAGAGGGATGCATATGGACGTATAATAAAGTACAAAAAAAGGTTCACCATGAATGGTTTAAAGCAAAGTACAACGAGTTTGGAATTAGACCAAACCACAATTAAAAGGAAGTGTTGAAGGTAACTGAGTTTAGTAAATGGGTGAACCAACTATTATTGAAATAAAAACACCAAGTCTAAGTAAGAAATACAGTAACTGAATATGGTCTCCAAAATTTAGGACCTGCTCTACGAGGAACAACTAGAAATTATCGTATAATAACTATAGCACTGAACATATGTAGTTCGAAAAGGTGGAATAACATGTGCTGAGAGTTTGTTTGACTTATGAAGCTACAAGAATCTCCATGGCGTCTTTTGGGAGGATGGTAGTTTCAAGAAAAACACGAGGAAATCAAGATCGGTCATGGGCATAATTCAGCCAAACACTGGTTTATGACTCAAAAATTTTGTGTATTAAAATTATTACTAAATCATCTACAGTTCTGAAAATCTTATGGCCGGTCCGGAGGAATTGGAGTTCTTGAAGTGGTGATCTTACCGTTTTAAATTGGTTGGTTCGATTCTACCGAACCGGGTCCATACTGAGACATTCTTCTTTTTCAGGTTTCTGTAAACGTTTTTGCACTCTTGGTTTTACATTTTACTTAATAAATTATTATTCAAGGTTTTTTTTTTTTTTTTGAAACACTATATAAAACGTTTAAAAGATGCAGTAATAGAAAAGTTGGAGTTTGATCCAAAAAAAAAATAGAAAAGTTGGAGAAGAACGAAGAAAGACCATATCTTCACTCGTCTTTTAACTCACTCTTTATTAACCTTATAAAACTAAAAAAGAAGCAAATCACCCTTCCATAAATCCCTTGAGATTCAAATCCGAGGGTCCACCTTCCGCCGCAGCATCAACGGCCAGCGTCTTCCACCTCGCCGCATTCCTTCTCATCTCATCCGCGTCTTCTCCGCCTCCCATCACCTTCTCCAGACACCATCTCAACTCATCTCCATCCACGTGTCCTTCATCCCCTTCCTTCACTCTCACTCCAATCCCCCACACATCCTCCACAAGCTTAGCAGTCGTGCACTGATCCGCGAACTGCGGAAACGCCACCACCGGAACACCGTTCTCTAAGCTCTCGAGAGTCGAGTTCCAACCGCAATGAGTCACAAAACACCCCACCGAGGGATGCGCCAAAACCGCCGTCTGAGAGCACCACCCCACCACCAGACCTTTATCATCTCCTCTGATCAAGTCCACGAAACAACTCTTCTTCTCTTCAGCTTTCGTCTCCTTCACCACCCATAAGAACGGTCTTCCTGTGGCCAACACGCCTCTAGTGAGCGCCTCCATGTGTTTCTCCCACAAACCGTCGCCGTGCGAGCCTAAGGACACGTAAATCACCGACTTCTCGGCCTTCGAGTCTAGCCACTTGATGTAATCCTCGTCTGATGATCTGAAAAGATCGGCTTTACCGGTAGAAGAATCGTCGGAAGAGGAAACCAACGGTCCGACCGGAATCATTCTGAGTTTCTCGACGGAGGTTAACGCTTCCGGTTCCAGTTCGGTGAAAGTGTTCACCAAGACTTTGGGGTTCGACTCCGAGTCGAGAGCTTCGATGTGTTCTCTCAGCGTTACAAGAGCGGACGGTAACACATTCGACGGCTGGAGAAACGACGGGAGGTCTCGGGTGGAGAGCGGTGGCAGTTTCTGTAGTTTAATCGGTTCAGTGTCGAAGAGGTGGCTGTGAGAGGCGTTGAAGTAGTAGTAGTAGATGTCGAGTACAGTGGCGGGCTCAATCCAGAGAAGCGTAGCCGGGAGGTGAAACTCACGCGCCACCGTAGAAGCCCAAGGGACGAGCACCGAGTAGATAACGCCGGTGATTGGCTCTGTGGCGGCGTTTCCGTCGAGATTGGCTCTGATGATGTCACTCAGGGCGTCTGAGCCACGGCGTTTGAACTCGGACATGTAGTTTTTCTGGTCCTCGAAGGACTTGGGACCTTCGTCGAATCCATCGGAGAACCAAGCGTAGGACAAGCCTTCGGTGGAAGGTGGCTCGCCCATACGACGGAGAGCTGAGATGGTGGTCGCGTATGTGATGGTTGCTCCGTGATGGATGAGGCGGTTGGCTAGTTTTATCGCAGGGTTTATGTGACCTTGCGCCTGGGAAAGTTACAATCAAGTAGTGAGGACGATGACTACAACCGTTAACCGAGTTGGCCATTTTTAGTGTTTTGAGGATGTCGAAGTTTAAAGGAACACACGAAAGGCTTTTATAGATAACTAGAACATTCAAACTCTATTTATAGCAAAACAATTATATATAGTTAATCAATGATTAAGTATAAAAAACGGTAAAGGATTATGACTAACTAATTGATCATCTTTACACTGTTCTGTCTCGGACACAACCGGTGGTTGAGAAAAGTCTTTTTGTGACGACCGATGAGTAAAAGAGCCAACCGACGCGACAAGTAAGAAGACGGTATAAATAATATCTCAACCTCCACACCCACCAACCAGACCATTGTGTAATATAACAGACCTAATTACTTACACGGGAGATTACTTCAATACAAAAACTATACGACAATAGTGATAATTTAGATAAACCATGTTAAATTACAACTAGTGAAGTGAATTCTCCAAAAACTGAAAGTAGTCCTGTTGTTTCGAGGCTTCGGCATAGATTTTTGTTTAGTTTTCTAATTCACCAAATCTAAAACGCTTTTAATTCTCTTCGTCTGACCGGTAGATGAGAAGTGTCTTTGTGATGATTCTACTTTTAGCATGCGGAAGATCAATTTAACACCGAAATCAGCTCATCATATCAGAGTGTACTAAAACAGAGATTACAAACTTTTGAAATAAATCTCCCATAATAAAAAAAAACTAAAACTGAAACTACTAAAGCCGTCTCTTTGAAAAAGAATCTGGTTCGGTTTTTCTAAAATAGGAGAGTTTAGTGTTCAAGGTGGAACACATACTCTGTCAAGCGTTGCAGCTTCGAAGAATCCACCTTTTGCTCTCTTTTAATCGCTTGCTTCTTCACAGTCACCATTTGAGATGCTGCATCCACTGTCCATCCTTTCTCCACAACATCTGTGTATATATCCAACATACAAAAATACACTTATAGATTTCTCATTCCGAAACAAAGATGGTTGATCTAAGCTATGACATTGCGAGTATTGTCCCAAAGGATAACTTTTTGAGTCTAGTTTCGTTATAAGAATGATTAAGTTGAAATCTTAGAACTGATGAGGCCGAGGAAATTGCAGAAAAAGAAAGCTTACAAGTAGTGGCATCATCTTCTGTCATCCCTAGGAAAAGAGCCAAATCAAGGATGGTAATTGTGGAGTAGGCAGACAACAAAAGCTGAAACATCCTTTTTGTGTAAACATCTTCAAACAAAACCAAACACAGCTACATAAGTTTGTCAGCTTAGTTCAAGAAACCGTTTCATAATAGCTAATGGTATACATACCTGAGAAAGCAGCAACCATATCTTTAGCATCTTGACTCCAATCAAAACCCCGGATAGCTTCATATACACCAGCATAGTCACGTGTCCAGAGCTTCTGACCAATCCTCCAAGCAGCAGCAACTTCAGGCTTGCTCTCCTTCACACTCGTAGGTATTGTTTTCCATAGGAAACGTGCACTATCACTGCATTATTTTTTTATCATTCCAGAATTATCCAGACAAGCAAAATAGCACACATCAAAAAGCAACTTAGTCATGTACAAAGTAGAGAACAGCAAAATTATAGCTCTATAATCAATCATAGGATCTACAATTTCAACTCGAAGCAGAAAGAGCAATTAAGAATCGCTATATTAACGGCGAAAACGATATAAACAAAGAAGTAAAGTAATTTAAACAGACCAATCGTCAAGGTAGAAGTAACCGAGAAGATGGATTGCGTAAGGCCAGTCATCCTGGAATGAGATTCCTTCGGCAGAGACCTATTTGATTACAATCGAACGAAGGATTATCATTGACGAAATCCATAAACCCTAGCGAACACCAGAAACAGTGATAACGAGAGAAAAAATTGGGACCTGAAGCATGAGAGTATCGCAGATGTCGGCGATTTTATCAAAGGATTTGACGGCTAAAGCATCGGTAACAGGAGAGAGATCCATGACTGGTTTACTCTTGGAGATTTGCGAAGGGGGGGACGATCGCTAGTTCTTCACAAACCCACTGTAAAGGAAAAGAAAAGAAAAAAGACAATTTGTTCTCCGGTTATAGGTTTTATTATTTATTCAAATCCTTTTCAATACGGTTAGTTTAAACCGATCCTAATTCAATTTAAACCACGCCAAAAAGTTGAACCAATATAAAGTGATATACCATGGCGTGGGTATAGAAAATACGGTTTGCATATACCAATTCTGGCTGTGTCGGGTCATGATCCTGGTTCAACAGAAGCAAGAGAAACCATACAAGCTGGCATTCATGGACGCCTTCTTGGAGAAACACATGAATCATGACCAACTTGCAAAGGTCATCAGAGATGTCAAAAGAAATATATGGCTCGACATGCTCAATATCATTAGGCTTTTCTATTTTTATTCTCATCCAAATCTAGTTTCTTCTGAAATAAGCTTTCCTAGCACTAAATATCTCTAACATTATCTATCTATGATTCAGAATCAATAAATAGGATTTCATGGAAAAGGGAGTTCTGTATGCAAAACCATCTTCTATCAGGCTCTAGTTTTATTTACAAATTAGGATAAGACATGCGTCTTGCACAAGGTAAATTTATATGAAAATTATTTAAGAAATATCGTTTGGAAAATTAAAATTTATATTCTTGATCGAATTAATATTTTTGGTCCCTAAATAATTTTTTAAAAAGTTGAACCAATATAAAGTGATATACCATGGCGTGGGTATAGAAAATACGGTTTGCATATACCAATTCTGGCTGTGTCGGGTCATGATCCTGGTTCAACAGAAGCAAAAGAAATATATGGCTCGACATGCTCAATATCATTACGCTTTTCTATTTTTATTCTCATCCAAATCTAGTTTCTTCTGAAATAACCTTTCCTAGCATTAAATATCTCTAACATTATCTATCTATGATTCAGAATCAATAAATCGGATTTCATGGAAAAGGGAGCTCTGTATGCAAAACCATCTTCTATCAGGCTCTAGTTTTATTGACAAATTAGGATAAGACATGCGACTTGCACAAAGTGAATTTATATGAAAATTATTTAAGAAATATCGTTTGGAAAATTAAAATTTATATTCTTGATCGAATTAATATTTTTGGCCCTTAAATAATTTTTTAAAAACTTTTTTGTTAATTACATAATTTGTTTACTGATAAGCTGATCCGATTTTAAAATATTTTAAGTCAAAAAATCGCTTATCGCATAAGAACCTAACGTTTAGGCCGAAAAATCTCATGTCTACTATTTGGTTAAAATGAAACTATGCCAGTTCGGTTTTCTATCATGATTTAGCAATTTAAAAGTTAATTATGGTTATGAGACGTTTACGTTCACGTGCCAATCCTATCTATCTTCAATATTTTCTCATTTTTGTGTCGCTTTTTTCATTTTGGTTATTGCTCGATATAAATATTGATATTTGAGTTTATTTTCATTTTTTTATTTTGTTTTGGCATGAGATTTAGAATATGTTTAAGTTTTAAAATTATTAAAAAGATACAAGATTTGCGTCTTGAGCAGAATAAAAAATTTATATTTATTACTTATTTTATGTTTTCTGCATATTATGAAATAATAAAATAATAATTATATCTCAAATTAGTGGAAACAGAATCTACACTGTGGGCTGAGACACAAATAGTGAATGAATAAAGGACAACACCACAAATAGGGAATATGATTTTGCCGTCAATTCCAGGAAGATGATGTTTCACAGATGGGTCATGGAAAGAGGGGGATATGTATTCAGAACAAGGCTGGCTTAGTACCTTAGAAGGTTTTGATGGATTGTTGGGGGCGAGGAATGTTAGGGCCAGTCTTTCTCTTCTTCATGCAGAGATGGAAGCGTTCCTTTTGGCTATGGAATGTATGAGAAATTTACGTCAGTTTCAGGTTACGTTTGCAACGACTGCTCTCAATTGGTGAAGATGGTTTCAGAACAGGAGGAGTGGCCAGCATTTGCAAATTATTTGGAAGATGTCAAGACCCTGAAAGAGAACTTCATACGATCAGAGATCATCTATGTACCAAGGACACAAAATACAATGGCGGATAGACTAGCACGCAGTGTTAGACAGCAGCCGTCTTTTGTCGTTCACATGGATGCAGATCACCCAGTTTGGTTTACAGAGTTAGTATGAGTCTCTAAAAGTTGATGACAAAAAAAAATTTATTGAATAACTAAGAAATCAATTACTATTATGTAATCAAACGACCGATCTTGTTTATTCGCAATCATTATAGAGTAAATAAATCAAAACAATCAATCTTATCTATCGTATATGATATATAATTAAATTTAAATGATATTAACATATATATAGTATACTTTTAATATGAATTTATATTAAATGAAGTTTCTACTCATATGATTTTACGATTATTTGCATATTTATGTAACAAAATTTTACACCAACGATTTTTTTTAATGTGGAATGTTTAGTGGTTTCAATATTCTATAATCATTTTAAAAAAATGAAGATTTCAAAATTAAAATATTAACTTTTCAATATATGTTCAACACATATATCAAAATATAAGTATGTATTTCCATATGATATATAGTTTAATTTAAACAATATGAAATATATGTATATATATTAACATAAACACCTATTAAAATAAAATTGTTTATTCATATGATTTTATAATCATGTTATCTTATTATAGAAAAAAATTTAAATTTGATCACAAAATTTTGTGTGAGACTTTTAGCTATTTAATAATTTATACTCGTTTTGAAAAATTCAAAATACAACATCTACAAAAAGAATCTAAATTTTTATTATATGATTAATGTAATTGTGTAATTTATTTTAATAATAAATAATCAAACAAAAATGATAGAAAGTATACAGATTGTTAGCAAATCTTTAGTATTTAAAATCATTAATTGCTATATATATCTTAATCACATTAGGTAATTTCGTAGGTTTTATTTAAGGAAAGAATATAAAATAATTTCAATTTGAAAAATGAATAGTGAATAATGGACATACTATATAATATAACATTCTCTAGCAATTTAATTTTGGACTAACAAAATTTTCAATTGATTCTCAAGCCGTCACGTAAGCAAAAATTAGCATTATAATTACGTGACAACGCAGAATTATACTTTTTTAACTAGTACAAACTACATGTTATAATTTTTTAAATGTTTCTCTATTAATATATAGGGGATCTCCCAAAAAAACTTTAAAATGTTTTTATGACGTAGCCTACAAAGATGAAAATAATATTTCATTAAAAAGGTAAAAACCATTTGTACCCTTTTCAATAAACAAATAAATATTAAATATGATTTTTTTTTAATTTTGGAAAAAGAATATTAAATACTTTTTTCAAAATTTTTGCTTTCGAACTTTTTTCCTTACACCCCTTTTCCAAAAATATTTTATTAAAATTATTATTATTCATTTATGCTTTAAATTTTTAATTCTAAATCTTAATCCCAGAACCTAAATCCACGTACCTCAAAATCTAAACTCTAATTTGGAGCACTTTGGAACTTGAAAAAAAACTGATGCTCAAAAGATCAAGCAAAGCAAGTACTTGAAGCCAGTGTCCATCGACACTAACATTGGTGTCGGTCAACACCCTTTGTGAGCAAGTAAACCCGACGTGTTTTAGTAAAGTTTCAAGAAATACAATTTGACCTAGAAATTTTCTTTATTAGTGATGTTCATTTAGCAGACGCAGCTTCTTGCAGCTGTGGTTGAGACTGCGTTATGTTTGTTTGGTTGTTGTTCGTTTTGCAGACGCAGCCGCAACCGCAGATTGTTGTTCGTTTCGTAGACGTTGTATGTTAACGCTGACGCTGGACGCAGATTAAGTGTTGTTCGTTTGGCAAAAGCTGCGGCTAATTTCATTTAATTCATATTTTATTTTTATAAATTTTTATAACTGTATTTTAAATCAATAATAGGACAATTCTCTCAAATAGACCATTTTTAAGTTTTTGTCACAAAAAGAGCACTCAATGAAAAAAATGACCAAAATAGGTTTTAGTAAAGAAGCAGAAAAACTCTTATACCCTAGATATATAAATATAAATTAAAAAATAATATTTTTTATAGGTTCGAATTATATGGTTTCAAATTTGAACTTTTGTATAAATTTTATTTTTCAAAAACGTTTTTTTCCAAAATATTTTTATTTATTTTTTCAATTGTTTTTTAAATTCGAAAATCTTTTTGAGACTATTTAAAAAAAAAATTAATGTCTAGATTAGTTAACCATAGGGGTATAAATATATATTTATTTCTTTAATGAAACATTTTGGTCATTTTGATTCTTAGGGGCTATATTTGTGATAAAAACTTTTTTTAAAGCTATCTAAAAGTGTTTCTCTAAATAGCATGTAGTTTAAATATATTTACATCCATAAAATATTATATTTTATTAATAATAAATTTTTAGTCAAATATATAAATATAACAACATTTTTGTCATAAAACATAAGCTAAATTTAAACAAAAATAATATATCAAAATATTTATCACAAAACAAAATCTAAATAATACATAAGTCTTAAGTAAATAAAACAAATATTAAATGATAATCAAAGTTATAAGCAAAAAAAAACCAAGTCATTAACTAAAATATTTAATACGCTAAATTGTCTCTACTATATTCATTTGCGATGTTCTTACGCAAAGCCTTCATCGCTTTATCACCGGTTGGCTCATATACAATATGTCCACCACCACCATCATCATTATTATCTTCTTCTTCATCACCATCATTATCAACTTCTTCTCCTTCTCCATCATCATCACTTTGCCATTACACAAAATCACAATCTTCCCGATGTGAATCACGTATGAAGTTGTGTAGTGCCATTGTCGATGTTACCAGCTTTATCCATTTGAACAGACCATACTTTGGATGCTTACAATTCAAAATCTCTCTTTTTGCTTTCCATACTCCAAATGTCCTCTCAAACAGTGATCTCAGAAGTTAATGCTTTTGGTTAAACAACTCTCATACACTAACTGGTGGTCCTCCTCTAGCAAACTGACCAAGATGATATCGCATAATACGATGCGTACCAAGATACCCTATCCTGGTAAGATATCCTGGGTCAACTAGATAATACTTTCTAGGAGGAAGATGTGGGAAAGAAGCCTCATTTCTCGCACAATGAGTAAAGACCTTTGTATCATGTGCTCTACCATGTACACCGAGATATGCAAATATGAAATTCATATTAAAGTTATATATAGCAAGATCATTCATTGTAGGATTTTACTTTCTTCCTTTATATGCTTCTACATTTTGACTTGGAGGGCGAACCGGCACATGAGTTCCATCAAGTGCTCCAATACAATGTTTGAAATAAGGTCAATATTGATCATCATTCTTCAAAACATGATTTACTCTTGCAAACTCGCCTTATTGTGGTTTTAGTTTATCCTCTGCAAACTTGAGAAGAGCACTCAAGAAATCATCAAGCTTTCTTTTTACAATATCCAATGACCGTTGATACCTTTCACATATATCCTCATAGTCTTATCCTGATCAACCACCTTAGGAAACATCACAACAAATTCCTCAATGTAGACATTGTGAGAGTCTTGTAATTCATATCGCTCAGTTAGCATCTTACACAAAGCTTTAAAAGTTCTTTGATTTATTCGAAAAATATCATAACATTGCTGATCAAATTCATACATAAGTTGTTGAACATGACACAATCCTGCTCCTCAATCTGTTGTTGAACATGACGTAATCCTATGACTCAATCTCTCAGTAGTAACCACATCAAACAAACCAAGTTCATCATCATAATCACCATTCTCATCTTCTAGTTTTAATCTTTCAACCATCTACAAAACATTGAATAAATCATCATCAAAAACAAATTATCAAAATGCTATAACAGGCACGCTATAAAAATATTGAGTGTCAAAACACAGCACCAACAATACAAGAATTACTAAGACAGTGGAGTCATAAGACAACTAAAGACAGATTCGTTTTAACACAACACGAAAACATTAGTTACACATCATATATCTTTTATTACACAAGACAGATTCGTTTTTACACAACACCAAAACATTAGTTATACACGATATCTAAGACAGTTCCATAGCATCAACAAACTATAAAAACAATTAGAAACAAGGATCAAGTCAGATTTATATTAACTATAAAAATAAATCAAAGATCAAGCCACAAAATACATAGTTTCATACATAGATCAGACCAAGATCACAAACTATATAGCGATACCAAAAGTTCCAACAAGTTCCATACTAGTTCCAACAAGGCATAGTTTCATACAAAGATGCCAAAAGTTCCAACAAGTTTCATCAAGTGCAAACAAGATTAGACGAAGATCACAAAAGGGTTTAGACTCCAACTAACTCAAATTCACAAACTAGACAATCATCACGTTTATCTTGGTCCTAAGCTCCAGAAACTTAATCTTATCTTTAGCTATTTTAAACGTTATAAAGCCCCTTCGGCTCCCTTCACTATCTATAAGAAGTTCAATTGCTGCTTCGGGCAATAGAGACCACTGCCTCACTCTAAGCAATGCATTCAATATCTCTAACACATTCTCAACAGTAGAGGCATGTTCACGCTCCGACATTTGTTCCTCTATCCTATTCTTCACCTCAAGAGCTTCAGTCCGTTTTACACAAGCGTCTATAGAAATATCTTTCTATATACGCTTTCTTTTTGCTCTTGAACTTCTAGCTTGAGTTTGTTTCTGAGTTTCTGTCTGAGCTTGTGTCTAAGTTTCTGTCTCGAGTGCTTGAGTCTCTGCTGCTGGAATATCAACAGAATCAGCTTCATCACCATCATCTCCACCCACTCTAGAATTCAAACTTGCTTCTCCATGTTGAGTGTTCCTTCCTTCAGGTCCAGTTACTACAACACCATAAAGTTCCTCTTCAAATAGATTCATATTAACAATCTCTTTGCATATGGATTTTCTAAGCACATACCACTCCTATATTACAAAAAGAAACATAAGTCAGTAGCAGCAGTAGTAGACAAAGCCTAAACATCTCACTATTACTGTGTTCCCATTTTTAGCAACTGAAATTAATTTAAAGCAGTTATAGAAAGCTTAAACTAACAACACTGAAAAGTGAGCAATTGCAATTAATAAAGCATAAGTAACAAATGTGAAGACAAATCAGAGCATCACAATAGCAGGAAGATCAAACAAAGAAGACAATTCAATCAGTATTATGTAATAAGAGCTGGAACACTTGAACTAAACTTGCACAGAGGAAGCATATCAAGTCTAAAAATACACAAAAGAGAGATAAGTGAAATTGACCTTTTCGCGTTCATTCCACCAATCATTTGACATCTCAATCCTTCCCATCTTATTAAACCCAAGTCATGTCCTATTGTGAGTCATCTTCCTAAACTTGGTGTATTTTTTCCTACAGTTGTCTTACTTGTTCGGGTAAATCTTCCAATTGGGATATCCTCTATTAAACCTCTCTTCAAATATCTTCATGGTGTTATGTTTCCCTATTTTATTCGTTGATGTACTCGTTCTATTTCTTTTTTTCTCTCTTCCACATAAAGTTGAAAAAAAACCTAGTTTCCTCAAGAAGCCAATTCTAAAACACACCAAATTTAGTGCCAAATTAATCATTAAATCATAGAAAATGAACAAAGACAGAATCTGTTTACCAACTAAAACCAACCAAAACTTAATCACAAGTGTGTCTTAGGGAATGTAGCAATAAACAATTATAAAAACAAAGCAGGACACATACCATAAAGCATAAACAAACAAATATTTACCAACTAGGACCAATGAATACTTGTCTTTATTACTATCTAAAGTACAAAGACATTTCACAAATTAAGTAAGTAAAAAATCTGAGCAAGCTAGTAAAGTAAACCGTTGAAATAGGTAAGTCAGTAAGAACTCAAAGAAGAATTTAAAGAAGCAAAGATGTACCAATGAAGAATTCAATTAGAAGCCATAAACATTAACAGATCAAACAAGCAAACCCATCAAAAATCGAACCTTTAAACATAAAAAATCGCAAATCAGAGAAATCAACAAACATCTGAATCTCAAACACAACCTATTCTAGTTTAAAGACACATCAGAACACAAAATCATCAGTCAATGATCTTAAAGAGTTCATCAGTTCCTACAAAACAATAGACCTCGAGAACAGCGGCAGTCAGAGCAAGCTGGAGAGGAACAACGGTAGTCTGAGCAAGCTGGAGAGGATTCTAAACGGCTTTACACAAACCTAAGCATCAACAAAAACAGAAACAATCCATAAGACCTTACAAGTTCAACAAATCAAAGAAACCCATCAAACATCATACCTCAAGACTCGAGAGAGTGAGCTTGAGAGGGTCGTCGGGAGAGTGAGCTTGAGAGGGTCGTCGGGAGAGTGAGCTTGAGAGGGTAGAGACTTGAGAGAGTGAGCTTGATAGGGTCGTCGAGAGAGTGAGCTTGAGAGGGTCGTCGAGAGAGCTACAACTTCCACATGTCGAGACTCGAGAGTGAGAGCCTGAGAGGATAACCCAAAAATCTGAGATAAGAGAGATCGAAGGCTGAAACGATGGAGAAGATTCTGTGTCGATGGAGAAGAGGTTGTGTCTAATTCAGGAACGCAAAATTTTAGTCGCATACGCTTTTAAAATCAGCGTTAAAATTTTATCGCCGCAGCCGCATGTACCGGCGTCAATCAAACGAACAAGCTTTATGTAAAATATAGCCGCAGCCCCAGGTAGTTGTGTCTGCCAAACGAACATCACTATTTACAAATGAGTCTCAGACGTATTTTAACATATATTAACTATTCTAAAAACTGTTGTTTAGGCTACACTTTATTTTATCTTATAGAGCTTTAGAAAGACAAGAAAGAACTTCTTTAGAAAAAAAAAATTGGGAAAAGTGTCAATTTCAACGCCAACAATTTCAGTCGTGCTAAATACAACCCGAATAAATAGTTAGTGCCAAATACGACATCAACTCAATTATAATTCAAAAAAAAACTATCTGAACTTCTTAAAATATGCATAAATCTACATTGACTCTAACAGAAGCTATTCAACCGTTAACAAGCTAAAACAACGTTATTTTGATTTATTTTTTTATTTTTATAAATATGTTCATTCTGGGATGAAAAAGACGTAGTTTGTCACTATTGAAATTGTTGAGGGTTGAGGATGTATTTGGCATTGAGTATTTGTTCGGATTGTATTTGGCACGACTGAAATTGTTGGGGTTGAAATTGACATTTTTCCCGGAAAAAAAAATCAGCCTCTTTAATTTCTTACTTTTATTTATTAATACAGTTTATTCAGATTATGATTTGTGTTTTATTTGTATGTTAAACCACCTGTTAGATTTAGGGTTTTTTCAAAGAAATGATGCATTGTTAGACTGAATTGTTAAAGTTATTTTATATTTTGGTTGTTCTTATTGTTAGATTTGGATTGACAACCTGAAATCTAGATCTTAAGATAATTGGTAGACACAAAAGTGTTATTGATTGCATAAAAATCATGAATGAGCTAAATATATATTTGCAAAAAAAAAAATTGTTTAAGGATTTATTGAACTTATCAAACATGATCTTAATGCTTATTACTGGTTAAAAATCGAGGATATATATATATATATATATATTTATAGAATCTATCCGCAACCAAAGTTAATTGATTTGATTTTAGTTCTTTGAGATCTATAATTATTCTTCATAAACCCTTAACAGTTAATTTTTCTACAATTTTGATTTACCTGTGAATTTCCCTTAGTTTAGCGTATTTCTTAATCGCTTACAAACCATTTTATTTACTGCTATTTACTTGCTTACTACTTACTTGTCTAGTTTAATTCGAAACCAGAAATCTAATATGTGATATGAGTCTCTGTGAATACTATCCCTAAGTAGTACATTGCACCTCTGAATTGCAGAGCTGCTCATTTTGGATAATTTGACCATATCACATGTCAATAGAGTCCTTTGCGATCATATTTTAGCAAGTTGCATATAACAAGAAGTGGTTGTTAAAATGTTTACTACATATGTTTGTTTGTGATCTTTGTGTCTTCGTAATTTGAAGCGTTTGATTCGGTTGTTTATATTTTAAAAGCAGGAAATAGATTTATTGACCTCGAGAATGTACAATGGAAACATAACAAAGAAGAAACAAATCTTTAGAATCAAAGAGAGGAAACTGCAACAAGCAGACACATAATCATATGGGATGTTTATTGTTTTTCATTAGACTCTTGACCTCCTGCACTCAGGAGGGAATCCTCTAGGGAACCTTTTGAGATCAGAGCAATAATTATAGATCATGAAGTATTTCTGCACCCATCTGAGTCTCCTCCTGCCATATGCATTGAGCTCATTTGCCGTTTGCAATTCACTATCACTTAAAGAAGTCTTGAATTTGGGATCACATCCTGAAGAGACAGTGCAAGCCGCAGCGTTGAATCCTCTGTAGTAAGCTGTGAAAGGAGCCTTGGACCAGTCAGTTTTTACCAGACCGCCTCTTGTAGCCCAATCATCTGCATTCCACAGACTCGAGTAGATCATCATTGGTTGGTTCTTTGGGAAAGGAACACCAAGCTTCTCTGCATTGTTGAACACTCTTATAGGCAAATTGTCCACCAAGAATCTGCACAGAGAGAAGAGTAACAACAACAAAAAGTCAAGATCTCTTTTGTAGTGTCATTGCATCTAGAAACAAAGTGTTGAAGTGAGAGATGGATGGAATCTTTACATGATGTGTTGTGGTCTCCAGACAATAGAGTAAGTGTGGAAGTTCTTGGTTGGGTCGAACCAGAGATAGAACTGTTGTTCTCTGTTGCCTTTCCCTTGAGCAAAGACATTGGTGTGAAGAACATAAGGCTTACCTGTCTCATTCCCTAGAAACTCGAAATCTATCTCATCATGCGTTGCTCCTTGTGACGACAACTGCAAATTTTATTAACATTTTAGAAAGAATTTATTCAAATTTTTGTAACAGTGTAAGTTTCGAGAACGTACGTAGTAAGTAGTGACGGTACCGGCTGAGTTACCGGCGACGAGTTTAAGCTGCATATCGATACGTCCGAATAGATACTCTTTCTTGGATTTGAACCCCGACCCGGAAACCCGGTCCAGAGACAGAGACAACATGTTTCCTCCGTTGAAGATTTTCCCCCTGTGGTCACCCCACGTGAGGTCGAACTCATTGAAGAAGTTGCCTGAGTAGGCTGAACCGAACATCATTACCAGCAGAACAGCCACCATGACGGTGGTGAAGCTCGAGCTTTGACCCATTTGGGTTTTGATAGTAGAAATGAAAGTTGAGGGGGTGTATTTAGTAAGATTTGAAAGTAAATAAGATGATGGGAGCTTTATGTTTTGGTGTGAGATG
This sequence comes from Brassica oleracea var. oleracea, assembly GCF_000695525.1. Classification (NCBI taxonomy): domain Eukaryota; kingdom Viridiplantae; phylum Streptophyta; class Magnoliopsida; order Brassicales; family Brassicaceae; genus Brassica; species Brassica oleracea. The sequence continues at coordinate 13,002,916 of NC_027755.1, forward strand.
GTTTTTGAGAAGGGGGATATGAATATATATAGCTGGAGCCTGCAGAAGTCTCGGGAAGCTAAACTTCACCACAGTTCGTTTTTTTTTAACATATACTCTTTGATTTATTTTTGATCTTTTTCAATATATTATATTTCACTGTTACAAATGTTTAATGCAAAGTCCATTATTCTTCTATGGATCTAAGTTTATGAGAAGTATTGATCAAGTCCCATGACGGATTTTCATGTGGAGTAGTAGTAAACTCAACCGGTTAGCCCAAAGTTTACATATCAATTACACAATTGCTAATAAAGAATCTCATATTCTGAAATGCCATGTCATTTTTTTAGATATGTTTCTTATACAAATTATACATGAACGCTACACATAAGACTTCAAAATGGGAACTAATCAACCACTGACCTACCATAGTGTTGGGCAAATTTTGTACATGTGAATGAATTGACTGAGTTTGAGGATACACTTGAAACCATTCCAGTTACTTATGGAGTTCTTTGAGGGCTTCTTCAAATGTTTATTGCATTATTTAAAGTCATCATTAGCATTTCCTGTAATCTCGTGAAAGCCTACTAATAAGATATGAATGAAATTTTTATAATGTAAAGAAAATAGAGAGAATGAAAGCTGTCTAAAAGAAAGACAACAAAAAATTATGTGAAAGTACTTGGTGACTAGACTGGTGAGTACGACGCAACCACTCAGTGGAAAGCTGTTGCCAGCTCTTCTGCTTCACCAATTAAACCTCCAGCCTAGACATGGACATTCGGGGTCCCAATCGGATTTCGGTTTAATCCAATCGGGTTTCGATTTTTTGGGTTTATCAAAATCAGCCTCATTCGGATTATATGAAGATTCGGTTCGGGACCGGTTCGGGTTCTATCGGGTTCGGGTCGGGGTTAGTAAATCTTCAAAGAACCAGTACAACCCGATGTACTTTCGGATTCGGGTCCCAATCAGTTCTTCGGTTTAAATGTATCTGATTTATATCTACTTCCTAACCAAAAAATAAGTAAAATCGGTTCTTCGGTTTTAAAATACTTGATTTGTACATATTTTGTAACCAAAACATAAATAAAATCGGTTCAAAAAAAAAGGAACATCAAATATGATCATTCAAAATCAAATGAAAGGTAAACATAGTTATTGATCGAAAGAAAACCAAATAAATGAAAGCATAAAACGAAAACAAAGTTCTCATGAAATAAAAAACATTATTCAATGAAAACAAAACCAAAATCTAAAAACTTCAACCTTCAACCATCAATTTTCATATAATAGGTAATTATTTTAGATATTCAATATCTTTTGAATACATATTAGGAATTGAGATCATGTTTGGCACAAGTTATTTTGGGAATTTTGAATGTTTCGGATTCTATCGGATATCCATTTAGGTTCGGGTTCGGTTCGGATAATACCCATAACCCGAAATACCATAAAACAAGATCCATTCGGTATTTATACCGGGTTCGGATCGGTTCGGATTCATTTTTATCGTATTGAATTCGGTTCAGGTTTTCGTGTTCGGTTTATTTGCCCAGCCCTACTCCAGCCACCGTTGCATTTGTCTCTTCTTTTTTTTTTACCTTTTTTCTTTTAATCTACATTGAAATGGATCACCAAAACCGTTGTCTTTTAAATTGTTACTGTGTTAAAATGATATTTTAGATTTTTACACAATAATATTGCTTGTTTTTTATGGTTTAGTTTTAATTATTTTATAATTTTATTTATTTTCCAATAAAATTCTACAAATCATATTTTACATTATAATACGTATTTTAATATTAAAATAATAACATGCATTAATTAAAATTTAAATATTAACCTCACAAAAACTTTTTATAGCATTCTTCTTTTAATTATAGAGGAAAATTTATAATTACATAAAATTTGAAAGTTTAGTAGGAATAGATGCCGCTTGGATATATATCGAATCCTCGGGATTTTCATATTTTTGAATTTTTGTGCTCAATCTTATACGCTCCATTCAATTGTGTATATTAGTCTATATTTTCGTCGGATTCAACTATTACTTCTTCAGTTTCGGATAATTTTGTAACTTAGTATGAGACATATTTTGGATCCATGCTCTTTTAGATTTGTTTAATACTTCTTTAGATTTAGATTTAGATTTTTACATATTGGATCAAAATGATTATAAAATTGAATATCTGAAATATTCTTATTTAAATTTCAATTACTTATTGTGGATACTAATTTTGATTTTCAGATTCAGATTTTTTTAGTTTTGAATTCTACTGGGTATCGATATACACAAAATACTTCTAAGCACTTTTAAAATTAGGATCGGATGCAGATTCATATTGTTCGATTTGAATTTAGTTCGTATTTCGGATACATCTACCAATCCCAAATAAATATTTTATTTAAGGAAGGGGGTAGGTAATAAATCATTGTGTATAGTGATAAACGAGGACAAATGTTTATGGAGAACCATATAAATGATTATGTCCTGCCTCTTGTTTCAGGCTCTAATTACGGATTTTCCATTCTGCAGATTGGCAGAGCTTTCCCATGCATTATAATTGAAATCAATCAAACCCATTGTTCTGTATTGAACTCTCTCTTTTCTTATAAAAAGGTTATAATGAAATGAGAAAGTGGACAAAACTAAAAGGCAAATAAATAATGGGAGTGACAAGCTGGCATGGACATGGCGTCTCTCTGTACTTTGGTTTATATCCTGTCTAAGTTTTGCCACGTATCACTTCCCTCGTACCTTCTTCACGTGTGACTGTGCCGTAAGGTTGTCTTCGGTCTCTATCTTCCAGCCCGCATGGGCATCCCATCGAGTAAAACTTCTCGTAAGGCTGGTTTTTTTGCTAAGTATGTTAATGTCATGGTGGACGTTCGGGTACCCATTCGGATTCGGTTCGGATCTAATCGGGTTTCGGGTTTTCGGGTTTAAAGATTTCAGCCTCATTCGGGTATTTCTAAATTTTGGTTCGGGTTCGGTTCGGATCTTTGCGGATTCGGTTCGGGTTCGAATAATCCATTTAAATTATTTTTAAAATTTTAATATTCATTATATGCTTAAAATTTCTCGAAATCTATAAAACAAAATAATATATTACATATAAATTTGTATAATATATGTCAAGATACCTAAAATTAACATATAAATTGGTTTGATTTGAATATTTGGATTGAAAATCAATAGATATTTCAAGTATTTTGGTGTTTTGAATATATTTTAGTTATTTTAGACATTTACTTTTGACTATTTATGTATATTTTCAAGTATTTTAGACAACTTAAAAGTATATTATATATTTTGGATGTTTTTAACATATATTAAATCTAAAATTAAGTAATATATTTAGGTATATAAATCTATTTCGGTTATATTCGGGTACCCGAAATATTTCGGTTCGGGTCGGGTTCTGTTTCAGTTCTTTAGATACCAAAATTTTGAACCCGTTCGGATATTTAATCAATTTCGGTTCGGGTTTGTTACTACTTTTTCGAATCGAGTTCGGTTCGGATCCGGGTTTTTCATAAGGCTGATTGTATATTCAAGAATAGAACGATACTCACTTCACTTTTCAAAACAAATGTATTGAGAAAATACAAAAGGAAACACAATTAGCGTCTTATATATGTGGCCTTAATCAACATTTATTTAAATTTCCGTTTTTTTTTTTTACTTTTCCGTTTAGCAGTCTATTTTTTCACTTTAGTAGGTAACATTTCATAGGTTTGTTGAATAAACATCAAGTATACACAAAAAAAAAAAAAGAACACGATATCTCATGCTTTCGATTCGAGCTTTGAAGCCATTGATAAATTGTAAATTGTAGGCGAGTATTATTAATTCATTAGAGCATATTAAATTTCATGCATGACCGGTGGATTTTGTTTGAATGTGTGCATTTAAAGAGGCAACACATTCTGGTTATTAAAAAAGATTTTAGGGAATTTTAAAAGTATATGGTTCCTGAAATAAATAAATGAATAGATAGCTGGCAAATAAAGGAATATGGATATGGTGGTGTGGTCCAATCAAACCTGATCAACTCCAAATGCATGCAGATTCATGGAATGGGCAAGTCATTCGCATAGTATGTGTATGTATAGAGATTCATGATCACATCAAATATTATTTTTTTGGGATCACCGATATTGGCCTTATTTCACCAAACTTTTAATCGTTAAAAATAAAAAAAGTAAAATATTATTTAAAGTTAGTGTTATTGAATCTATGAGTTTCAAATGTATTTTGAAATCACTATTAGAAATATTTAGCAAAAAAAAACTATTATTGGAAATATACCAAATAGTAAATTTGACGTATTTTGGTAGAACTTATCAATTACAATATCAAAATCTAAGTTATTGTTTTAGATAAGATTTTAAAATGTTTTAATTCAAATTTTAATTTTCATAATGAATTTAAATTATCTAACAATCATTATTTTCTTTAAAAAAAATTGCAAATTTTATATCGAATATAATTTTCTCGTAATAATTCAATTTTATTAATATTTTGAAAAATTTATATCTTATTCATCTTAATAGATTATAATTAAATGATTTATGTAATATATAATATATTCTACCAATAATATTTTTTTTATCAGGGTCAGATCCAATATGTTCAGATAGAATAATTGAACAGGGTTATAGTTATCAAATTTATATTAAAATTTTAATTATTTATAAATATTATGAATTTTAATTAACTTGAAACTATATAAGATCAAAGTCCGACTAATTTGGTAGAGGGTTATTATCGATGAATTAATCTGAGTCTGTGTTTTTTTAGTGAGGCATTTCATCTTCGTCTGCCTACGTAGTACCGATTTAGTTTTTTTTTTTTTTTTTGCAGAATAAAAATCTATAACCTACATATTTATGTTTTTTTAATATTAACATATTTATGTTTTGCCCAAATTCTTCTTCTTATCATTATACTATAAATATTTAGTTATAAATATAGGGATTTATTGATTTTATAAGATTTACTAATGCATATCATTTATATACTAAAACACAAGTCACTTGCCTAATAAAACTTTAACACGGGGATTTTGTTTTCAAAAAGAAAAAGCAAACAATGCCAATAAAAAACTCTCGGTTCTCATCTAAAACTGCAAGAAACTAAATTTCTAAATTTTCTCAGACCACCACAAGACAAATTATTAACCTCATCTTTCGACACGTTTCTTGCTTCTAAATTTTCTCACATCACGTTTTCAAACGGTTTCAATTTTCAACTATTATACTCTCTCTGTTCCTGAAAGAAAGATTTTCTAGAGTATTCACGCATATTAAAAATATAATAAATGTTTACAATTAAATTTATTATTTATGTTATTATACATTTTTCAATAAATATCAACCAATAGTATTCAACCAATTCAAATATCTTCAATTAATGTTTCTTAAAAGTATACAACTTTTAAGTATTAACTACTAAAATTACCTTAAAATTTTAGAAAATCTATCATTTTGGAATAAAAAATAAATATAGAAAAACCTACTTTCGGGAACGGAGGTAGTATAACTTTAAAGCAACTATTTTTTTACTCTTCAACTTTTTTTCCCTTAGTTTCTTTTTCATCTTTCTTCTGGTGTTTAACTTCTCAGTGTAGCAAAAATCTACCCAAGTTTATGTATCGCTTTTATTAGCATCTGTTATTCTCTATTTCTCAGTTTAACACTCTAATGCTTTAAGTTTTGTGCATGATTCAAGTTGAATATCATATTTAAGAATATTCGGGTTCCAACTTCATTCTTAAAAAAAACCAGAGCTTTGTCAACAACTTAGAAAAAAGTAAATATATCTGAAACTACGTACTATGTATAAGTTGAGGATTTACAAATTTGTTTGTTATGGTTTACAATAATGCTTTCTTATAACATATACATTCAACTATTTTAATAATCTGTTTATAAATATGAAGTATCACTAATTGAAATTTGGAATAAAACAGTCGATTAGTATACACAGAGAAATTTGGAAGAAACTAAATTTCTAAATTTTCTCAGACCACCACAAGATAAATTATTAACCTTAACTTTCAACACGTTTCTTGTTCCTAAATTTTCTCACATCACGTTTTCAAACGGTTTCAACTTTCAACTATTATACTCCCTCTGTTCCTGAAAGAAAAATTTTCTAGAGTATTCATGCATATTAAGAATATAATAAATGTTTACAATTAAATTTATTATTTATGTTATTATACATTTTTCAATAAATATCAACAAATAGTATTCAACCAATTCAAATATATTCAATTAATGTTTCTTAAAAGTATACAACTTTTAAATATTAACTACTAAAAGTACCTTAAATTTTTAGAAAATCTATCATTTTGGAACAAAAAAATAAATATAGAAAATTATACTTTCGGGAACAGAGGTAGTATAACTTTAAAGCAACTATTTTTTTACTCTCCATCTTTTTTTCCCTTAGTTTCTTTTTCATATTTCTTCTGGTGTTTAACTTCTGAGTGTAGCAAAAATCTACCCAAGTTTATGTATCGCTTTTATTTGCATCTGTTATTTTCTATTTCTCAGTTTAACACTCTAATGGTTTAAGTTTTGTGCATGATTCAGGTTGAATATCATATTTAAGAATATTAGGGTTTCAACTTCGTTCTTAAAAAAAACCAGAGCCTTGTCAACAACTTAGAAAAAAGTAAATATATCTGAATCTACGTACTATGTATAACTTGAGGATTTACAAATCTGTTTGTTATGGTTTACAATAATGCTTTCTTATAGCATACATATTCACTTATTTTAATAATCTTTTTATAAATATGAAGTATCAATAGTTGAAATTTGGAATAAAACAATCGATTAGTGTACACAGAGGAATATGAAAGAGATCGAGAAGAATCTAAAAATGCAAATTCAAAACAAGTAATCTAAAATGTGTTCTTTTATTTTAGATTGAACATTCATTTTACTACTGGATTTGGATATCAAATGTATGTAGAAATATTTTCAATACTGTTTAATGTTTTTTTTCAAATTTATTATATCAAAAAATAAATGCAAGCAGAAACTACTGCTTAGCACGGGGTGGTAATACTAGTTCTACTAAATAAATGTACGTTTAGTAATGAAATCAAATATAATCAGCTTGCCAATAGTCTGAAACGACTCAGCTTATAGTATTCGTATTCTACTCGTTCAAAAATATTTATATTTTCCAGTCGAAAAAGAGCCTATGATGACCATAAGTTTAAGCTTACGAAGTGTGTAAAATTTTATTGAGACAATGAGCTACATACTCAAAGTGGAGGTGCAAATCGAAAGATTGCCTATGACGTGAAATAACTGATTTGGACCTCCACATATATTTAGCTATATTGATATACTTTACACATATTCTATAAATGCCTAGTAAAATAATTAGAGATAATATAATTACGAGGAAGGTCCACCGTAACCTAGCAACATTTTAAAATAATCAAGATACATGCATAAGCAAACTTTATTTAAAGAGTACCAAATAACAGATTGCAACAGTCCATGGTCATAGAGTTTAAATTAGGTAGGAAAATGTTGCTAAGATTGAAGTTTCAAGTTCCTGAAGAACTTGACTAGCAACTGCTTCGCTGATTTAGGTAGAACAGGGTTGGTTATGGCTTAACACCCATCGAGGCCATGCAAATGCATGGGCTTCAAGAAGGAGCACAATCATGACGGCTGCATAGAATAAAGTGGAGATTTGATGAGCTCCTTTGCACCGTGAGACAGTAAAAGGCTTCAACGGTGTGTCGGCTAATGTAGTTGATCATTACCACAAAAACCCATAACAGTTGCATACAATGATGAAGGGTTAAGCGCGAGTGGGTTAGCTACTGTTATATTATGTTAACCGGTAAGAGAAGATTACAGTGGCTAATGTAGAATTATTTTCTTGTGGGGCAAATCTTACATAAACTTAAAAAGTATAGGTAAAAATGTTATTTACTAAAAGAAAAATAATCAAAGTTTAAACATATTTAACAAACTTTGAAAATTTTGTGGGGGCACTTGCCACCTTCTTGAGCAATGTAGATTCGCCAATGAGAAGATATAACGATGATAAATAGCCAAGCATTATTGGGATAACCGACCAGTCTACCATATTAATATCAGAAAACTGTTGGATTAAGCTTGAAGACAAAAGAAGCTTAGAGATAAACATGAGACCTAATCCTATTGTGATATGGACGTAGAATATATTTAGGAGTTATCTAAATGTATTGTTTAATAGGATTAAGAAATAATAAACTCTATATAAGGAGACGTCAAGTTGTGACATAACGTATAAGAGTTTAGAGATTGAGAACTTGAGTTTTGAGATATTTTCTCAGGTTATAATAAGAGAGTCATTCTTGTTTGCATCTTCGAATTCTATATTTGGTATCAGAGCCTTACAAAAATCAATACCTACTTGATCTACATACGGCTTATTGAGAATGGGGGATCTTTCAATTGTGACAACACCGAATTTGAAGGAAGGAAATCATTCTTCCATCAAGTGCCCGATGTTGAACTCGACAAACTACACTGTATGGGCCATACGAATGAAGAACGTGCTGAGGGTCCAGAAGGTGTGGAGTATCGTCGAGACAGGAACGGATGAAAATGATAAGAACGATATGGCAATCACTCTGTTGTTTCAGGCAATTCAAGAGGCCTTAGTGCTACAAGTTGGGGAGTTAGATACAACTAAGAAGGTGTGGGACGCTATCAGGACGCGTCATATTGGTGCGGAGAGAGTGAAAGAGGCTAGACTGCAGACTTTAATGACAGAATTCGATAGATTGAAGATGAAGGACAGTGAGAAGATAGATGACTTCGTCGGCAAGCTATCGAAAATTTCTTCAAAATCTCATGCCTTAGGTGAAGAGATTGAAGAATCAAAACTTGTTAAAAAGTTTCTGAAGAGTCTTCCTCGCAGAAAATTTATACATATAGTAGCCTCTCTTGAACAAGTTCTTGACCTCAAGAACACAAGTTTCAAAGACATTGTGGGACGTCTGAAAGCTTATGAAGAGCGTATCCAAGAAGAAGAAGAAAATCAAGAGGAGAAGAGCAAACTGATGTACTCTAATACAGAGCAACAGTCCAATCGTGATTATCATGAGGAGTATAAAGGAAGCAGAGGAAGAGGAGGACGGTTCAATAGGGGCAGAGGCCGTGGTCGTGGGGGCAGAGACACGTCGAGGATAATGTGTTTCAGATGCGATAAGATGGGCCATTACGCCTCTACCTGTCCAGATCGTCTTCTCAAGCTGCAAGAGGCACAAGAACATGATAAAGATTCAACGCAAGATGCAGATGAGCTCATGTTGAATGAAGTGGTATTTCTAAATGAAGAGAAGGTGATGCCGACCTGTGGAGAGGACAACATGTGGTACCTTGATAATGGAGCTAGTAACCACATGACAGGAGATCGTAGGTACTTCAAAAGGATCGATGAAAAGATAACAGGGAAGGTCAAGTTCGGAGATGACTCACGCATCGACATTAAGGGAAAGGGCTTGATTGAATTTGTCGACCAAAACGGAGAAACAAGGACAATGTGTGATTTCTACTATATACCAGACCTGAGGAGCAACATCATTAGCCTTGGACAGGCCACTGAAGCAGGCTGCGACATAAGATTAAAGGGAGAATGCTTGACAATGCATGACCAAGCTGAGAAACTACTTGTCAAAGCAACAAGGTCAAGGAACCGTTTGTATAAAGTTTGGATGGGGATAAAAGAAACAGTGTGTCTATTGTCCACAACGACAAGCGATTCGAGCAGATGGCACGCACGATTAGGACACGTGAACATAGATGCAATCAAGGTAATGGTTCAGAAGGATCTTGTGATCGGAGTACCTCAAATCAACTTTGAGAAAGGGATATGTGGCTCCTGTTTGCTTGGCAAGCAAACAAGACAAGTGTTTCCACAAGCAACTGCATATAGAGCAGACAAGGCTCTTGAGCTCGTGCACGGTGACCTGTGTGGACCAATATCTCCGAGCACAGCATCTGGAATCAGATATGTCTTTGTACTCATCGACGACCATACTCGTTACTTGTGGACGATATTCTTGAAAAAAAAGAGTGATGTGTTTAATAAATTCAAAGTCTTTCGAGTAATGGTGGAACAAGACACATGACACAAGATACAAACGCTCAGAACTGATAGAGGAGGTGAATTCGTTTCAACCGAATTCAACGCATACCGCGAACAAACAGGAATAAGAAGGCATCTCACAGCCCCATACACACCGCAACAAAACGGGGTTGTAGAGAGACGCAATAGAACGATGATGGAGATGAATAGAAGCATATTGAAACATATGCGAGTTCCTAACTACCTATGGGGAGAGGCAGTGAGAAACACGACATACCTTCTGAACAGAGTTGCAACCAGAGTACTTAAGGAGAAGACACCATACGAAGCACTAAGAGGAAGAAAACCGAATCTCAGTCACATTCGAGTTTTTGGTTGTATAGGCTATGCAAAGACAGTAAAACCTCACCTGAAGAAGCTCGAAGACAGGTCTCGAATGCTAGTCCATCTGGGGACAGAACCAGGGTCAAAGGCATATCGAATGTTTGATCCCCAGGATCAAAAGGTTGTGGTGAGTAGGGACGTCGTCTTTGATGAAGCAAAAGGGTGGAATTGGAGCCAAAACCAAACAAATCAACACGAGGCTGGAAGTTTCAAAATAGCTATTGGAACTTATGGAAACCGTGGGATACACGGTACTGTCGAAAGCAAAGCTAAGATTGATGAAGAGACTGTCGGGAATGAAGAAGCAGAGCACCATGACATCATAAGATCCACTTCTCTTGGTAATGGAACCGAAGGTGATGAGGAAGAGATGGAGACAGAGACCACATTGAGAAGATCACAGCGTCAGATCACCAAACCGAAGTACCTTGAAGACTATGTGCTATATCTCGCAGAAGAAGAAGGAGAAATACTGCTCATGGTCCTAAACGATGAACCAAGGAACTTCAGTGAGGCGAAAAGATCAAAGGATTAGACTCTAACTTGTGAGGACGAGATGCGTTCAATCATTGAGAATGGCACTTGGACGCTCACAGATCTTCCTCATGGAGCAAAGGCAATCGGCTTGAAGTGGATCTTTAAGCTCAAGCGAAACTCAGATGGAAGCATTAAGAAACATAAAGCTCGACTGGTCGCTAAAGGGTATGTACAACAACACTGAATAGATTTTGATGAAGTCTTTGCACCTGTGGCACATATAGAAACAATCCGGCTTCTCTGTAACTTAGCAGCTTCAAATGGTTGGATCATTCACCATCTCGATGTTAAGACGGCGTTCTTGCACGGGGGGTTGAAAGAGACTGTCTATGTAAGTCAACCAGAGGGTTTCGAAGTTAAAGGTTCTGAGAGCAAGGTTTATAGATTAAACAAAGCTTTATATGGGCTAAGACAATCCCCACGTGCATGGAACAACAAGCTTAATTCAATCTTGAATGAGCTTAAGTTCTACAAGTGCTCGAAAGAGCCTTCGGTCTACAGGAAGAAAGTGAAAGACAAGCTTTTCATTGTTGCGGTTTATGTCGATGACCTGTTTGTGACAGGATTAAACATTGTGCTCATCTTTTAGTTCAAAAGGGAGATGGCGACGAAGTTTGAAATGAGTGATCTTGGAGAGCTGACTTATTATCTTGGAATAGAGGTCACTCAACATAAAGAAGGAATTACCTTGAGTCAGAGAGGTTATGCGCTGAAGATCCTTGAGGATGCAGGTATGAAAGATTGCAATCCAGTTCAGACACCTATGGGTTCGAAGCTGTCGAAGTCTGAAGCAGAGAAGTCTATTGACGCAACAGATTATAGAAAGAAGGTTGGCTGCCTGCGTTACCTACTTCACACCCGCCCCGACCTGTCCTATTGTGTTGGTGTGTTGTCTAGATATATGCAGGACCCCAAGGAATCACACGGAGTGGCGATGAAGCAATGCTTACGTTACTTGCAGGGTACGACTTCTTATGGCTTAACGTTCAGTAGCGTTTCTGCAAGGGAACCGGTGAGACTCATAGGCTTCAGCGACAGCAGTCACAATGATGATGGCAAGAGCACTACGGGTCATGTCTTCTACCTTGGTGAATGTCCAATCACGTGGTGCTCTCAAAAGCAAGAAACTGTGGCTTTATCGTCGTGCGAGGCAGAGTTCATGGCTGGAACAGAGGCTGCAAGACAAGCAATATGGCTCAGGGATTTGCTTGAGGAGATACACGGAGCTGAGAGTGAGAGGGTCATCATACGAATAGATAACCAGTCGGCCATTGCTCTTACAAGGAACCCTGTTTTCCATGGTCGCAGTAAACACATACACACTAGATATCATTTCATCAGAGAGTGTGTTGAGAAAAGATTGATAGAGGTTGAACATGTACCTGGAACTGAGCAGCGAGCTGATATATTAACCAAACCTTTGGGGCGCATCAAATTCAGGGAAATGAGAGACCTCATTGGAGTGTATGATTTGTCAAAGATGGAGTTCAAGCTTAAGGGGGAGATTGTTGGATTAAGCTTGAAGACAAAAGAAGCTTAGAGATAAACATGAGACCTAATCCTATTGTGATATGGACTTAGAATATATTTAGGAGTTATCTAAATGTATTGTTTAATAGGATTAGGAAATAATAAACTCTATATAATGAAATGTCAAGTTGTGACATACCGTATAAGAGTTTAGAGATTGAGAACTTGAATTTTGAGATATTTTCCCAGGTTATAATAAGAGAGTCATTCTTGTTTGCATCTTCGAATTCTATAAAAACTTAGCGCGTATAAGAGAAATTTAACATGTACACATATAATTGTTGACCCAAGCTAGCTTTATGGTTTAAAATTTGAGATACAACCTAACAATCGATAACAACCAGCCAATGAAAATGAAAATAATACATGGAAGCTGACTAATCTAAACTAAATAACTGATGAACTAACAAACTGAAATATTAACGGTTTCATATTATCTACACTTTTGCATCACTGTCCTAAAGAACAAAGTCATTTCCGCAAATGTCGTCACCAGCAGTTGTAAGCACATGAAAGCAATCAACAATACTTCATGAATCTATCGTGAAGATAAGTAGATTTTAAAACATAAGAGAGGAGTTGGTACATTGTGCAGTTAACGTTCACTTGTCTGGACTTGAAGTAGTAAACCAAAGAGTTTCTTTTCATGAGTGAGTATTCTTTGGAAAACTAAACTGGTGTTGACTCTAGGGCTGGGCACAAGGCGGGTACTTGCTATTTTGCGTGTACTTGCGGTTAGACTTGTCTTGTACGAGTAATGAAATTTTTGACTTGTACTTGAGTTGTTAAAAACGCGTACTTGCTATTTCAAGTACTTGATCAAAAATAAATTACTTGCAAGTTACTTGTCTTGCTCTATTACTTACTATTTACGAGTATTTGTGAACTATTTACGAGTACTTGTGAACTATTTACGAGTTTTCGGAATATTAAAGAACTACTTTCTACTTAAAAATGTAGTTATATGACTTGTTATTACATGTTACTTGTTTTTTTTTGTCAACTACATGTTACTTGTTTAGAGAAGACATTTTTGTTATCGTGAAAATTATACAATGTTTATATATCGAAGTATGCATATATATTTTTTATTTGTCTTCTTTATGTAATACTTGACTAAAAGACAACGAGTATTTAAAAATCAATATGGATACAAAACAAGTAACAAGTATAAAGAGAGTAATGAGTATTCGTGTCCAATCCTAAATGCAAGCAAAAGAAAAGACAAATATAAACAATTAATTAATAGATCATGTAACAAATAGCAAATAATGGAGCAAGTAACGGAGCAAGTAACATGACGTAACGAGACAAGTACTAAAAATAATAATGATACTTGATACTTGACTTGGTCTTGTAAGTAATAAAAATTGTCGACTTGTTACTTGCCTTAACAACACCGAGTACTTGAATTTTCAAAACGGGTACGAATCAAGTAGCGAGTCTAAAGCGAGTAACGAGTAATGATGTCCAGCCCTAGTTGACTCTCATGAATGTATGTTGTTACTCCAGAGAATGTATGTTACTTGTTCACCGAAGGGTTTTTCACCGGCGGCAAACATTCTAGACGGAAAATTGGGTTCCACAATCGATTTGTATTAACATATTAAAATGCAAAACGAAAAGAGGAAATTGGAAGAGGAAAATTTAGACTGAGATTCGAATGAGAAAGAGAAATGTAATAAAAATATAATTAAAGATGAAGAGGTGTAATAGAGGTGTCAGACAGTTGCCTTTTTCCAGGAACCCATCAGACGGCCGCATGTTCTCGAGCTACACAATGGACACTAATGCTCATCATATTACATTTTATTCCTCCCTTTGAAGTCCAATTTCTGACAGAAATCAGAAGTCTAATACGTAGAAATCGTGAGGCTAGTAGGGGTAAGTTGGGGAAGGAAAAGTAAAGGATTTGGGTGTAGGCATGCCGCTAATTAGAAATGGACTTAGAGCACTCGCAGTAATGTTATCAAAGAAGAGTCTTTAGAAAAAATGTATTTTAACTTTTTAAGTATTATTTTTTTTTTTCAGATAAAAATATATATATATCAGTTATATGTCGTGGGGATTCGTAAATAGTGCAAAGATTCAATAAAAAAAAATCTTTATTTAAGGATTTTAAGGATTGAATCCTTAACTTTTGGTAGAGTCTACTGATTATTTAATTATTTTTCTCTAAGTACTCCCACTTAAATACTCCTATTGCGCATGCTCTTAGGACATCATTAACCCTAGCAACCTATTAGGAGTGCTTAAATTTTTTTATTTTATTTTTTGTTTGTGACTAAAAAAAAAACTAAAAAACTGATCAATCATGGATCGACACGTGTCGATGGGGCCTGCGAACAGAACAAACAACGGACGCTTAAACAAGCTGCAGAAGCAGCGCTTCTTCTTCTTGTTCTTTTCTTTCCTTTTTTTTTAAATTAAAAAATTGCTAGCCACGTTTTAAGCAACTAGCGTTAAAGGTGGCCTTAGGGTCATGTAAGCCAATAATCTCAATTTTATTTCCATGAAACTAAAATATAGGAGCAAATAACAACAATATAAACCACTCAGACAAAGATCCGGCCCAATATTATTAACACGGAGTTCACTCACGTTTGACCGATAAGTGGTCGCAGGGTCGCAGGTCGACAGCTTGCATGAAGGAATGAAATCGATTTAAGAAGAATATTCTCCTAAAATATAGGATCAAAGCTTTCAGAGCCGTTAACATTGTGAGAAGATCTCGCTAATAAACAAGGAAAAGAGAGCGATTATAAAAGGAGAGAAGAGAAGAGAAGCGCACATTCAAAACCTTAGAGCTTACACACATTACCCTCGACTTCGATCTCTCACTCTCTCATTCTCGATATTTTGTTCCTAGTTCTTAGTTGCTGTAACCCGGTCTTTTTGTTATCACTGTATTAATTCAATCCTTATCAATAAAGTCCACTTTTGTCGATCAGAATCTGATTACATCGTTGTGTTATGAAGATATCATTGCCACATTATTTTATTTCCTAATCTCTTACGAACATCACTAACATCACTACCAAATAATACATGGTGTGGATTTTATGATCCACAATGATATATGATTTCTCACGTGCAATCATCACATGAACTTTCCATGTATATTGGCTTCACTTACGCGATATCACGAATCAGTTCGCTATAGTTGACCCATTTTTATACTATTTTAGCTCAAATGCGCTTAACTTTGAAGTTTAGAACGGATGTGTGACAAAAAAAATACGTGCATTTTAGTAACATAGATAGCAAAATCAATTCTATTAAACTTTTTATCATATGCCAGGAATCGGGACGTTAGTTCCAGAAACTAGCCTGGGACAGATCGGGTATCCGGGCAATTTTAAGGTATCCGGATCCTTATCCGGCGGATCCATAATTTTACTATCCTTATCCGGATCTGGAGTTCTCGGATATCCGGGTGTCGGATATCCTTCTAAAAATTGTAATATCCGGTGGATATCCGGATCCAGATTTGGATTCTTAAAATAAATAAATAAATAATATTATTATATATAAAATATTAACAATAATTTAAAACAAAAAATATATAATGTTTTGAATTATTTCTATGTATAAAATTACAAAATTTACATATACTATTATAAAAATGAAAATATATCAAACAAAATTAGTTTTTATATATATATATTACTATTTTTGAAATAATTATTAATAAAGCTTACGGATCCGGATATTCGGACTAAAAAATCAAGATATCCGGATCTGGATCCAGCTTTGGTGGATCCAGCATTTTACTATCTGGATCCGGATTCGGCGCCTCCGGATATCCGGATTTTCGGATCGGATCCGGATAGAATCTCGGATCGAATCCGGATCTTGGATAAAAGTCTCGGGCCTACCAGAAGCCCCACTTATAAAGAGCAATCGATGTTAGCTTTTCAAAATGAGACCAAAGAAGCTTGTGCTTTTTTTATATTGTTCTATGAATATATACTCTAGAACTTAGATTTCAATATGACATTTGTGCAGCATTAGTTTCGCTTTTTATT
>NC_027755.1:13020322-13026915 GCF_000695525.1 Brassica oleracea var. oleracea
CGAACTGACCGTACCGGAGCTCGTCTTCCCCGACCAACTCGACATTCTAAGACCCACGGTCAAGCCATACTTAGCTTGGGTTGTGAAAAAATCGAAGACGGACATGCGTTCTCATCCGGCAGACCATCCAGACAGTCCCGCAAGCGTCCTTATCTTTATCCCGTGTATCCATCTGGTTCAGATGAACCTGGACATTGTCTGAAGGGTCATCTTTGACCAATCTGCATGGAAGACTGAGTCTTTGACTCACTAATTCAGATATGGTCAAATTTGTATTTTCTATGCATTATTTTCCGTGTATTTTCTTTATTAGTCTTTGACTACAAACACTATAAATATGTAGTCTCATTCTATGAATAAAAGAAGTCTAAGTTTGAGTTTATTTTTGTTTTCTTCTTTTATCTGAGTGAGTCAAAGACTCAGTCTTGTTGTGGTTTGTGATTTGAGCATATCTGAATTAGTGAGTCAAAGACTCAGTCTTCCATGCAGATTGGTCAAAGATGACCATTCAGACAATGTCCAGGTTCATCTGAACCAGATGGATACACGGGATAAAGATAAGGACGCTTGCGGGACTGTCTGGATGGTCTGCCGGATGAGAATGCATGTCCGTCTTCGATTTTTTCACAACCCAAGCTAAGTATGGCTTGACCGTGGGTCTTAGAATGTCGAGTTGGTCGGGGAAGACGAGCTCCGGTACGGTCAGTTCGATGTTTAATTATGAAATCCTAATCCAACACAAATGTAATGTTATTGCCTACACAACCGTATAGACTTCTAAATCAGATTAACTGACTTCAGCTTTGGTCAATCACAACAAAAGAAACAAATTTCAGAAACTGAGAGACTCAATGGCAAATCCAATCAGACATTGGAAAGTCGGACAAAGCATCTATTGAATCAAAAGCAAAAGCCCTAAAACAAAGAAACTTGCATACCTTTGGACGGCCTGGCGACTCGAGAGAGAGAGAAGAAGAAGAGAGTTCGACAGGAGAATATGAATTAGAGATCGAGGCTATTACATACAGCCTCAGAAGACCTGAGAGTCACGATCGCAAAACAGAGAGATCAAGGCGGCTGGAGAAGTTTATGAACCGGACAGTGTTGTCAAAACCGGACTCGACCGGTTATTCCACATATCCGATCCCCCGTTTACAGTCTAAAACGCAAGGGTATGTTAGGCCTATGCGGCTGAATATTATATTTTCCTTCTGCTGTCATTGCCTTCATACTCTCATTTGGATCTCTCATTTTATTTGTTTCTTAGACATTTATTATTTCTCTTTTCCGCGGTATGCTACCATTAAATTGGCTCTCTTGCTAAGCTGTACTTTCTGACGAGCCAGTTACTTTGAACTAGCAAAAGGAATTCTTGGTCAGAAGTTGTTCATTCCAAGCTTATTTGTATCATGACAAATATGTTTTATCGATCTCCAGAGCTAGATGGTTCTATCAAAGCAACGTCAAGTGCCTCAAGTTTTCTTATAGAACAGGCCGATCTGATTGGTGGCGTGGAGTTCATTCTCTATAAGGTACTGCGAATATATTCTTGTTAAACTGATGATCTTTCTCAGAAACAATTCAAATAGATACTTTGAGCCCCAATTATTTTCTGATAGATTAAGGGACTCATCTTATTGATACAGTACTCTTTGGCAACCACTAGAGAGGAAAGAAGAAATCTCTACTCGGTTTTATTTGACTATGTTCTGCATCAAATTAATGAGGCATGCGCAGCTGCTGGTCTTTCTGAGTACACTGATGATGAGATTCAACCATTGGCTGTTCGGCTTGCTCTTGCTGATGCACCTGAAGCTTTCTACATTTCTGTTAAGCTTGGTGTTGAAGGCATAGGGGAAATCCTGCGAAGATCAATTGCTGCTTCATTGTCTGGGTTTAGCAATAGCGAGCGTCTAAACCAGGTAAGTTTGTTCTTGTTGGAGTATGTTGCAATATTTTTCTTAGGGTCTGACAAAGAGTTGTGGTTTATATTGTTTACCAGTCACCGCTCTTTTTTTCTAACTCCCTTTTTTCTTCCTACTTGCAGCTTTTGGCAAATATAACAGAAAAATTTGACACGATAGTAGCTTCGTTTACTCACTTGGACAAAGAGTTTCTGCATCTCAGACAGATAACCAAGTCGTCCAAGTACATGGAAACCATTCAAGAGTTAAGAAATGATATAAGCATGTCAGTGAATCTAGCTTGGGCCACTTTGCACTCTCTTCTTCATTCAGAAAGAGCCACAAATCGTCAAAATGGATATATCTAAAAGATTTATAGAGAGAGTTAGAGTGATTTAGAGAATAAGAGAATGGGATTGGATTATAAAGAGATTAGTGAAGAATCATGATGAACACTCAAGAACAAGAAAGAGAGAATGACTCAAACTGTGTAATCTTTTATTAATGACATGAGTTGATATATATACAAGGAGAGAGAGCTAGGGTTTGCGAGAATCAGATAGGCTTAAGCATGTGTAGTCAAGGGGAAGAGGAGCGCCCATTTCAAACTGTCCAATGGGAGGCTTTACACGCTTTTGGCATCAAGGCATCTTGGACAAGATCCTTTCTTCTTTACAGCTGTGCCAGCCTGTCTTGGACTTCATTTTCTTCCTGTTCAACGGTCTGATCCATAGGTGCAAGCTCAGGTAACTTCTCTTTCACTTTCCTTTTTACCCGGGTGATCATAAGTTACATTTGGTCGAGTTAAAGTCGACCACGGTCTGTCCAGACTGTACGGCCTGTCCGGCCATGTACGGTCTTGTACGGCCTGGTCGATCTTCACTCCCAAAACTCACCCAAGCTGAACCTTCTCTCATGTTCTCCAACTCCTCCTCTCTTCTCTTCTTATACTCAGCTCATTTCAACAATATCTGGTTGGGGGATCTTCTGATTTCGGAAGTTAGTGAAGAGAGTGGTGGAAGTATATGGCTGAGCATAAAAGACCTGCAGCAAAAGATTGCCAATTGTGGTGCCTCCGACTCTCTAATTACTTCTGATATACCTATTTCCGTACATCTTCTGTGTGGACTCTTGAAGTCAAAGAACAGTGTTATCAGATGGGGTTTTCTGTTCATACTGGAGAGGCTTCTTATGCGTTCCAAGTTCTTACTAGATGAGAATGAGACACAGCGATCAACTGTTGGAAGTGCTAGTCAGGATCAGAAAGACACGCGACTAGAGAAAGCAAATGCTGTTATAGACATAATGTGCAGCGCTTTGTCTTTGATGGCACAAATAAATGAAACTGACCGGCTTAATATCTTAAAGGTACATATTCTTTGAATCCTTTTGTTTGCTCTTTTCCTTTTCTTTGTCAAATTTCCTATCAAAGGCCACTCTAAAGCTTGCTGATATCTATCTTAAATATATATTCCGTAACTGGCATGAAAGAGTACGTCTATTTGGAATTTTTACCCTGATGAAGTTTTAATGCTGACACCACTTCTCTCTGTTGTTTTCAAGCAGATGTGTGACATTCTTTTCTCGCAATTGTGCTTGAAAGTTTTGTCTACTGATGAGGAAGCAGTCCCCAGTTCTGCTGAGAGGAATAACAAATTTGATACATCCCATCGTAACAGCTATAAAGAGAGTATGGATGATGCTGACACCAGGCCTCGGTACAACAATGTCTCTGTTTCAACGTGCGAGACAGCGTCAATGGCAGCAATGCTTCTTCGTGGATAAGCCATCGTCCCTATGCAGCTGGTTGCGCGTGTTCCAGCGGCTTTGTTTTATTGGCCCTTGATTCAACTAGCAGGTGCAGCAACTGACAACATTGCACTTGGTGTCGCAGTTGGAAGCAAAGGAAGAGGGAATATCCCAGGGGCAACCTCTGATATTCGAGCCACCCTGCTATTACTTCTGATCGGTAAATGCACGGCAGATACAGTTGCTTTTCAAGAAGTTGGTGGAGAGGAGTTCTTCAGGTGATTCAGTTGACTCTTCCATACTTCCAGTCCAAGTTGATTTATCTGTGCATGTTTCATAGCATTTACAAACTAATGTTTATCTGTATAGGGAACTCCTGGATGATACTGACTCAAGGGTGGCTTATTACTCTTCAGCATTTCTCCTAAAGGCAAGAAAAGTTCTCAAATTCATCATTTTGATTTTGAAAAACATACATAAATCGGAAGAAAAGTAAGGTTTCAACTCGTTCTCGTTTTTCTTTGCTCACTGGTTAAAGTTTCGGTTATTTCAGAGGATGATGACGGAGGAACCAGAGAAATACCAAAACATGCTTCAGAAGCTTGTCTTTAAGGCTCAGCAGGTAAATGCTATCGTAATAATTTAAGAGTGTGGAGTCATAGAACCTCAAATATCGATGAGTTTTTTCTTTTGTATTGTATCACTTATAATAGCATTCTTGTTTTGTGCAGAGTAATAATGAGAAACTGCTAGAGAATCCATACCTGCAGATGTGTGGTATACTCCAGCTATCAAACGAGCTTTAAACTAAGGGCGCTCGCAGGTCTCCAGTTATACATGGCTTCTGTAAGTTCCTCGGTTTAAAACAAAAATCTTAGAGAGTTACTTTAGCACCACCCCGCCGCTAAAAAGAAGAAAATTGAGTGAAAGTAAAAGACATTTCATAGATACTGGACTCGTCGGTGAAGGTAGCAAGTGGGAATTGCAAGTGAAATCAGATTATGGCTTCTATATGTGGCAGATAGTTTGGTGAGTTTATCTGACATCACTTTGGCTGAGACTGGTTTTGGTTAAGATCTGAAGAAAGCTGTTTTGGCTGAACAGAGATCAACTGGAATGTGATCAAATGATTCATCTGCCTTCTCCTTTTTCTGCGGGAATGGCGAACCTACAGAGACACTGAGCTCTGATAACTGCAGCCATGTCATTTTTGGCCTAACAAACTGAAGGTGTTTTTTTTCTCTTATCTTCTTGTCTGTAAAATTAACAAAATCATGAACAGAGTCTGCAGCTCCAGAAATTTTTGTTTTCTTGGAGCTGCTTTTGTATAGTCAGGAACAGAACCAGTTATGTGATTGTGTTGTGTAGAGAACTAGAGATAGATAGGCTTATTGGCCTTTTGGGTGTCGAATGTTTTGCCTTTAAAATTATTATGTGAAAAATGTGAACCTAAGCAGTGAGTGCCTTTTATAATTTTTATGATTTTTGGCTGCCATTATTTCCTTAACAGATCTATAGAAACTAACCATGTTTATGCTTTGTCTGTACAAAAAGCCTTTTATGATTTGTCTGTACAAAAAGCCTGAACCTTCAGCTTCAAGCTATTGAAGAGATCCCTAAACACCAAAACAAAAGTCTGACACATCTGTTCCAGAATTGAGATTTTTTTACCATTTGAAAATTGAAATTGAAATAACAGTTCTGTAGCGTGTTCATATGTAGAGCAACCATGCGTTCCTACAAAACGCTGCGCAGCTTCCGCAATTGATAATTAAGTTTGTAAGCCTGGCCCATTTTAATTATTTAATTCAGGCTGAAACCAAATGTCACATAACTAAAATAGCCCCGGTCGGTTTATCTCGTGAAAAGTAATTTACTTACCAATTTAATCCATAAAGTAATTGTGAAAATTAAGTAATGGGCCAGGCTTATCTCGTGAAAAGTAAGTAAAGAAACCCTCAGACATCATCGAGACCCTGAGAGGGATCCAATACTTGTTCTGTTCTGCGCTTCAAGTTCCCGAAGATCTGATCCGTCTCCACCGATTCCGTCCCGATAAAACGGTAAAATTTCTGCTCAATTTTAATATCTACCCGTTCTTCCTTGAAAGATCTG
The DNA here is from genome assembly GCF_000695525.1 of Brassica oleracea var. oleracea. Taxonomy (NCBI): domain Eukaryota; kingdom Viridiplantae; phylum Streptophyta; class Magnoliopsida; order Brassicales; family Brassicaceae; genus Brassica; species Brassica oleracea. Next base: position 13,026,091 of record NC_027755.1, read on the forward strand.
ATTTCACCAACTGTGTTTGATTTCTGATCTGCTCTGAAACACCCGCCCCTTCCCCATTTCCAACCGGGGTTCCGGGGCGCGGGGTTTATGACACACATGTCTACTTTCCCGACATCTCTGTGTATCCCGTTTCTGGTCCCATGAGTTTAAGGTGCATATCCTTTTTTACCATTGACATTTCCACTTATAGTTCTGCAAAAAGGGAGAGAGAAAAAGAGGGGTGAGTATGAATACTCAGTGAAGCGATTATAGACCAGTCTCCCCCATGAGCTTTTATACTGCTCAATGCGAAACGAGAACCGACTAGTCACTACACCAATTTCTTGACTAGCTATTAAGGTTTCATTTCACGAAAACAAGCAATGCAATGAACTCAGTCATCACTCAATTCACACAATTCAGTTTATTATTTAAGACTCCAGTCATCCTAGAACTCTAGGACCTACACAGCTCAAGCGGACCAACCCTCCCCTTTTCTTGCTGCGTTCCTGTGGAGCCGCCTGCCCTGGTACACTCGGCATCTGGTTCCCTTGGATGTAGACTATACCCTTTGCAGTGTATTACGGCTCCTTCCCGCCAAGACTCGGCGTGACTCAATCTTACCGGCACCTCTATTCTTAACCTGCCGTTTTTGAACGCTACGGCCGCCGCGTTTTCCCATACTCCCCACCAGTCCCTCGGTGGTTCGTATTCCATTTCTATTCATTTCCCATACTCCCCACCAGTTCCTCGGTGGTTCGTATTTCAATCATTTAACTTGTCCTTTTTCTTTTATTTCCTTTTTCCTTAAACCCTTAGACTCTTTCTTACTTTCCTTTTTAGACG
>NC_027755.1:13028913-13034737 GCF_000695525.1 Brassica oleracea var. oleracea
GGGATCCTATCAACTTGTTCCGACCTAGGATAATAAGCTCATGGGCTTTGGGTTTGAAGCTGTGTCAAACCTAAATACCCAAGAAGCATTAGCTCTCCCTGAAAAGGAGTTCGTTTCCCAAAAATTGATCATTCATCGTCCTTATCTCCATCAAAGATTTTGCCATAAGACGATACTTAGTTTACTCCCTGTAAACCGGAGTTGGTCATCCTCATTGCGACTTCGAGAAGCTCCTTCCTTTAGCTACTTCGTCTTTAGTCCTTGTGTAGTTTATTACCAACAAAGCTCTCACCATGGCTATCCTTAAGGACTTGAATCCTTGACATTGAGTTGAGACCTTTTGTTTCCCCTTATATTTTTCATCTGCTTAGCCAATTACTCTAGGGTAATTTTTCCAAATCGAAGTGCTACTCCCTGTCGTGCCCGCTCCTTTTTCCCAGCCTCCATGTCGCCTTTGGTTTCGACCTTGCTGATGTTGGAAGAGTCCGTGCTAGCATTTCCCCCTTGCTCAGTGCTTGGCACCTTTTTCCATTTTTTTTTATATATAGGAAACGAGCTTGACTGTAATATCAGAACGATGCATCGCTATTTCCTGTAGAGATGTCTCTTCCGTGAAGCGGCGCATGCCTCGACCTTGTGTCTGATAATCGTCCCCTAACCTTCACGGGCCGGCGTGGGGTGGTGAAGTCGGCGAGACGTATCATCTCAAGCTAGTATGTCCGATCTTCCGTTTCTCCTTAGCCTGTCGTGCTAGGCAACTGATCCCTCTGTGCACTTGTCTTAGAACTCCTTGTTAATCCCTTCTTGGGCCTCTAAAATTCCTCCACACCGCGGTTCGAGGACCTTTTGTTGTTCTGATCTCGACCGAAGACTCTGAGCTGTTCGAATTCTCTTTCAACACTGACTACAACAGGTCCAACAGAACCATAAGGGAAGAATGAACGATGGCGGAAACGCTGATCCCTTAAGTTAATATTAAGGGACCTTAACCTGGCTCTGATACCAATTGAAACACCCGCCCCTTCCCCATTTCCAACCGGGGTTCCTGGGCGCGGGGTTTAGGACACACATGTCTACTTTCCCGACATCTCTGTGTGTCCCGTTTCTGGTCCCATGAATTTCAGGTGCATTTCCTCTCTTACCATTAACCTTTCCACTTATAGTTCTGCAAAAAGGGAGAGGGAAAAAGAGGGGTGAGTATGAATACTCAGTGAAGTGATTATAGACCAGTCTCCCCCATGAGCTTTTATATTGCTCAATGCGAAACGAGAACCGACTAGTCATTACACCCATTTCTTAACTAGCTATTAAGGGTTCATTTCACGAGAAACAAGCAATGCAATGAACTCAGTCATCACTCAATTCACACAATTCGGTTTATTATTTAAGACTCCAGTCATCCTAGAACTCTAGGACCTACACAGCTCAAGCGGACCAACCCTCCCCTTTTCTTGCTGCGTTCTTGTGGAGCCGCCTGCCCTGGTACACTCGGTATCCGGTTCCCTTGGATGTAGTCTATACCCTTTGCAGTGTATTACGGCCCCTTCCCGCCAAGACTCGGCGTGACTCAATCTTACCGGCGCCTCTATTCTTAACCTGCCGTTTTTGAATGCTACGGCCGCCGCGTTTTCCCATACTCCCCACCAGTCCCTCGGTGGTTCGTATTCCATTTCTATTCATTTCCCATACTCCCCACCAGTTCCTCGGTGGTTCGTATTTCAATCATTTAACTTTTCTTTTTTCTTTTATTTCCTTTTTCCTTAAATGCTCAGTCTGAGATTGTGTGTTTCTAGCTACAGAAGATTTTCTCTGGGCGCCATCTATGCGTGTGGTGGTCCTTTGAACCGTCTCTTGTCGGATTGTGTCACGTTTTGGGTTATTGATGCTTTGAGTCTCAACTTCTTCTCCAATGTGATCCCCCACTATAATTTATGAATTTTGTTTAGAAAAATAATACTTCAAAGATATACGTATAACACATGATGACTTTGGAAGTTTCAAAACACAATAACACGTAATCTTGAATAACAATGAACTTTATGAGAAATTATAAATCAGAATTAATAAAGAACTAAATCTTGAGATGTTTGTTTTCATTTTTATATACATAAATATTTGTTTTAGATCATTAATGGTATATACTTTAACGTTAATCATATACTTAAATATTTATATAACTATTTCAAGTATAATAATTTTATAATTTACACATTATAATTAATAAATTGTTTAAAACCGTCACATGTATTTGTTACTTCTTATTATATATTTATCTTATTGTAGTTGTATTTAGTTATTAAACACATTAATATATTCATGAGAAAACTTATTTGAAAATTATTTTATATTTAATTTATGCTAAATTCTGATCCTCCCTTTCAAAGCTGGATTTTCTTTTATCAATATCTTTTATGCTTATTCATTTTAGATAAAATATTATTATATATATATAAGTCTAAGATATGTTAATTTTTAGACACGTTTAATATTTTTAACATATATAGTTTAGATTTATGAAAATAAAATTTATCAATTTAATATACTTTTATCATATTTAGTTAAATATGATAATTGTATTTTAACATTATAATTATAAAATAGATAAAATAGGATAGAATTTTAATTTTTAATTTTATAAAGGATAAATGAATATATTAATGTTTAATAATATTTCAAAAATAATTTCTATGTTAGTGGAAATATTTAATTATAATTTTTGAAAATTAAGATCTTGTTAAAATCTTCTTAAACAGATTTGTTAAAAAAAAATTAAAAAAAAAATATTTATATTTAAAATGAAAAGATATCAAAAGATATTATGATTAAAGTAGTTCAAAGATTCTATATATTAGTAGTCTCAATATAATAATTTTCTTTTAATATGATTAATTATTAATAATCTCAATATAATAAGATTCTAAAAATAGGATATAATTTTTATTTATAAACGTTAACTGAATATATTAATGTTTAATAATATTTCAAAAATAATTTCGAAGTTAGTGGAAATATTTAACTATAATTTTTGAAAATTAAGATCTTGTTGAAATCTTCGTAAACCGATTTGTTAAAAAAACTTAAATAAATATATTTATATTTAAAATGAAAAGATATCGAAAGATATTATAATTAAAGTAGTTCAAAGATTTTTTAGGCTTCTATAATGTTGTAAATGTCTATTTTTTACCAAGATCAATAAATTTCACATTTCATCAAAAAAAAGTAGTTCAAAGATTCTATATATTATTACTTTTAATATAATAATAAATAAAAATTTTAAATGAAGGTCTAAATTAAAAAACAAACATGAAATAAGGCATAATTTTTATTTTAATAGATAAACAACAATATAATATGAAAATATTAACGCAATACAATTTTCAGAAAATCCATTAGAGAAGAAAAGGAAACCGGGTTCGTATCACGTGTCACTGGTGTTTGGTTGTATGAACTGAACGGTTATTTTATTGATGGGTCAATGAACGAATCGAAGATTGCGTTTTAGACTGTAAACGGGGGATCGGATATGTGGAATAACCGGTCGAGTCCGGTTTTGACAACACTGTCCGGTTCATAAACTTCTCCAGCCGCCTTGATCTCTCTGTTTTGCGATCGTGACTCTCAGGTCTTCTGAGGCTGTATGTAATAGCCTCGATCTCTAATTCATATTCTCCTGTCGAACTCTCTTCTTCTTCTCTCTCTCTCGAGTCGCCAGGCCGTCCAAAGGTATGCAAGTTTCTTTGTTTTAGGGCTTTTGCTTTTGATTCAATAGATGCTTTGTCCGACTTTCCAATGTCTGATTGGATTTGCCATTGAGTCTCTCAGTTTCTGAAATTTGTTTCTTTTGTTGTGATTGACCAAAGCTGAAGTCAGTTAATCTGATTTAGAAGTCTATACGGTTGTGTAGGCAATAACATTACATTTGTGTTGGATTAGGATTTCATAATTAAACATTTACGCAAATCAACACAAGTATATTTTATCTCCGCTCAATGCATACTCTTTATTATTGTTATTATTATGTTGTGTTATGTCTTAAACTCTTTGAGTTTCCCTTGCAGTCGTTTTCTTTGAGGCTATACAAAGATGACAACAATTGAAACAGGTCCAAAAACTACTCAAAAGCCATCTCCTCCTTCTACTCTCAAGCAGCCATCGTTTAAAAGGTGGGGAAGGAGACACCCTTTTGTACGATACGGACTTCCCATGATCTCTCTCACTGTTTTTGGAGCCCTTGGACTCAGCCAACTCCTCCAAGGCAGGTCAGTTTTGTCTTCTTTTTTCATGACTAAGCTAATCTCTCTGAAACCAAAGAATTCTCCACATAATTGGTTTTTTTTTTGCTTAGTTCAGTAAGGACATCGCAAAGGTGAAAGACGACCAGGAATGGGAGATTATTGAGACCAGAAAGGCTCTTTCTAGAACAGGGCCTGTCGATGCTTACAAACCTAAAAACACTTCCATCGAAGACGAGCTCAAGGTTGGTTACTTTTTGATTTAACGCATAAAAGAAAAAAAAAGCTTTGATGAAGAACACTTTAAATCTTGACAGGCGTTTTGTTTACTCACCGTGCAGGCTATGCAAGGGAAGGTGGACATAAACTCGTACGAGTACAAGAAAATTCCAAAGCTAAACGAAGGCAAGTCCAGTTAAGTTGAAGTCTTTGCTTAGATGTGTTTCTGTTTTAGCTTTTTAAAGAACTCTTCACATAAACTCTCTGTTAGTTTTGACCTTGCCTAAACCTTTAACAGAGATGGATTGATAATAATACTTGGTTGGGTTCATCTACAACGTCTGGATAACTATTACTTCTCTGCATATATTCTTTTTATATACAAACTGCTTCATCTCTAACACTTGGTTTTGAATTCATATTGGTTTAGGGTATTGTATAAGCTCGTGCTACTTCATAATGAATATATCAAAGAAGACTAATTTTTTTTATAGTATTTGACATGTTGAGTGCATTTCTAACACCATGATACGATATGATATGTTATGTCATGAACCATGATAACATATTATTTGTGTTAGTAATGTAATTTTTCTAAACCAAGATGTAAAGGGATCGTCTTAACTCTTAAACCTCAAACTGTCCCGTCTTCAATCTTATAGCCATTTCTTCTTCTTAAAAGTATTCATGCGCCTACCAGTAAGTAAGCATCATATCATTAATCTTATATACGACAATTTTTTTGATACAGAACATAAAATGTTTAAAAAATACAATTGAAGATAAAGATGAGAGAAATTCTTTATGATAGAGCACTAGAGAAAAATGACCAAATTTTTTTTTATTAAAAATTAAAAATACATTTATATTCTAGGGTTAACTAATCTAAACTTAGGGTTTAGAGTCAAATGGTAGAGTTTTGATGATAGAGTTTCAAATTTTAAAAGATAAATATTAAAATTTTCGAAACAAATAAAAAAGATATTTTGATCATTTTCTTTATTAAAAGCTATTTTGTGACAAAAACTTAAAAGAAAAACTATTCGAGATAATGGTCCTAAAAATTATGTAGTTCAAAATCAACGCTTCAGATCATTGTCTTTATTTTCATTTTCATTTTAACTCCATAAACACACATTTACCTCTAAATATGTCGTTAGTAGAAAGATCTTCACATCCGAGGCTCTGGAGTTTATTTTCATTCAACCGATCACTTCTAGAACTTGATACGTCCTATATTGAAGGATCATTTTAGTTGGGTGTTGGATATGATCTGAGAATGCAAATGACACTTTTGGAACTGAGATTGATTGAAATGATCGCCAAGAGATGCGGAATGACTCTTGATATACCCACGATCTAAGGCTAAC
>NC_027755.1:13034837-13138339 GCF_000695525.1 Brassica oleracea var. oleracea
TGATGTCTTTGTCGGAGCATGGAGTAGGGATAGCTCGTGGAGTTTCGCGATTCGTGCTGCCTCTGGTACTGTGGAAGCTTTGAACTGGCGGACATGAAAGGCTAGATGCTGATTCATGTTTGTGAGGAAGATACTTAAGGCGTGAGCAGGAGCCAAAGTAATCCTTGTCATAGCACAATCAAACTTTTCCAGATAGATGTCGATGGAGTCGTTTGCTTGTTTAAGACTGACTAATTCAGAGAGAGGATCATCGAAAAGTTCGCTGAAGCGTTCCGATACAGCAGAGACATAGTCGGGCCATAGTGGAAATATGTTGTAGCGGTTGGCTATGTAGGCGTGATGCCATTGAAGAGCCTTGCCGGTCATATGAAGGGAGGCGAGACGAACCTTCAATTCTGGTGGAGTACTATCGATCGAAAAGAATTGTTCGCAACGGTAAATCCATTCACGAAGTGCTGTTCCATCAAACATCGGGAACCCTATTTTTGTTAACCGTGACGAGAGTGTATTGGGGAGCTGTGGAGTAGCGTTTTGGTCGGAGTTCATTGGTGTTGTTTTTGCTGTACTCTGTTCTCCTGTGAAGCGATCTTGTGGGTCTTGTTTCTGGGATTTGTCAGCAGCTGTGAGGCCGGAACTTCCCTCTTGTTGTGTTGACTGCGAATTGCTATTAAGGAATTTTTCCATCATAGCTTTAAGCTCGGCGATTTCTCCTCCAAGATCCTTGCGTATTTCCTCTGATTGTTGAGTTTGTGATAAACGCAAGTCGTCAAGGTTTTTGTTCATCTCGGCCAGCGCGGTGGTTTGCCTTGTGTCCATAGTTTGGTCCTAAGGTATTGAAATGCTCTGATACCACTGAGACGGGAACCGTAACGGATAATTCCCGAACTAGAAACCCTTCTTGAGGATTCGAAGAATGGGGATACACAAGCGTAGAAGAAGATCGTTAAGGTAGAGAGATCTTCTTAGATGAATGTGTTCGTAAGCGTAGCTTTGTAAGAGCTTTGCAAGATAACTTGAGAGATAAGGAAGTTAGGGAAAAATAGTTTATTGATTGAGTTCTCTTAGCTATCGTAAGAGTTACATATATAGTAAAACCAAAATATAGATAAGGCTAAAACTAATCCTTATCCTAATAGAAATCATAAATAAGAACTTGATAATGATAAAACATAACGATAAAGCCGTTAAAACCGTTAGTGACGTGTCCTGTCACAGCAGAAGATAGAGAGATATAAGTAGTAGCAGTAAAAACGAAAAATAAATAGGTAGTAGGAAAAAATATAAAGAAAATGGGAAGCATGTTGTCATGCCCGCGTAGAGGAAAAGTACTGACTTAGACCATGATTATCGGCAATCCTTAATGCGGTTTTAAAGTTAAATGATTGATTTAATTAAATCAAAAATAAATAAAAACCTTTTTACCGATATTTAATTAGTGATTTTGGAGATCGATTTTTAATGAGATTTTTTCTTCTCTCTCTCTTTCTTTTCCTTTTTTTTCGTCTTCTCCGACTGCTTTGATTTCATTGATTTCAAATTGTGTTGATTCTCTGTCTTGGTGACTCCTTCTCGGGACTTTGTGATTACTCGAGATGGAAACAAGGTACATAGATTCTTAATGCAAATTTTTGGCTTTGTTGACTTCACGTAACTGATCACAATCGTGTATTCACTATTCACTAGGTACCTGTATCGGAACTTGATCGTAATTGGGGGTTTGTGTGGTTCATCCTTTTGAGATTGTGATTTGAAGTTGAGATTTTTTTTTGCTGAAGATTGATCTTTTATCTTATTATTACTGATGGGACGATGAGAAGCAACCAGTTGGGGGTTCGTCTGCTTAGCTATGAGATGAATCGGGGGTACTTTGCTGATACGAAAGAGTTTAAGGAACATGGTGGTAAGGTAATGATTGATGGTAGTAGTCACAATCAAAAGACCTGAGATTCTGGTTTTCTTTGTTCTTAGCTATGCATGATCAATGGGGTTTGTGAAGTTTCTTAACTGATAATTGATGTTGTTGCAGATAACAGCTGCGAATAAGACTGTGATTCATGCTGTGTCAGCTGTGAAATTTCCGGAATTGGCTGTGACTCTTTCTAGTGGAAAAGTGTTGAAGTTGCCTGTTACTTCTGGTAGCAGTGAGGTTAACGCAGAGAGTTTGGTTGTTCCTAAGGTATCATTGGTGTGTCTGTCTTTTTGAGCAAGTTCCCAGGTACAGATAATTCCATACTGTTTTTTTTATTTGGTTGCATACTTCAATTGGAACCAAGAGAATGTTTAGTTAGCCTTTGTTAACAGGTGTGTAGTATTAATGGAAGTGTTTGTTGTTGAGACTAAGCAGTGGTTTTAAGATGAAGTGTTTTATCAGTGTGATTGTTGATAAATATGACCTTGTATTATGGCTTATCTCAATCTCTTATGCTGCTGTGATGTGGTTAATGTGTCTGACAGGAAATGATCAGTTCCTGGAGCAAGCCATTTCTTGAGTCCCAGTTCCTCATTCTGAGACGGTTGACAAGTGCACATGTAACATTATATCTATGTCCATATTACCGTTAGGATGAATTATTATTTTGATGAGGGCATTTTGATTAATAGGTTGAACAGGGAGATGAGAAGTTGTCTGTCCAACGTGCAATGCTGATGGAGAGCCGGTGTTTTACAAGGAAAATCAGATGATGAAGTGTTCTGCTTGTTATGGAAGAGGTTTGAATGCTCTTAAAGATGGATCCGATTCAATGTAAAGTCGCATCCCACCTGGAGAAGAACAAGATACTTGACTACTTTCAAGTCCATGACATGGTTCGCCAAACCCCAGGTCTTGCTCCTTGTGATACTTGAAGTTCGATTCTTGTTTTAGTTTAAGAGTTTGTGATCATCTACTAGTAGAATTTAGTGACTATTTAATAAAAAAAAATTAATTTTTTTAAAAAAAAACCCAAATTAAGAAACTTTCATTGTAGCACAAAAATTAGGTGATTCTTAACTAAGGTCCTTAGCTAAAATTTATTAGAGCATGATTAACGCTAGGAGGGAGCCTGGGTTCTTAGGTTTTTTTTTTTTTTTTGTCCAATTAAAAAAAAAAAACTAATCAATCGCGGGCCACCACGTGTCAGTGGGGTTCGCGAACAGTACAAAAACTCTATGAAACTCGCATCTTGCAGAAGAAGAGGAAGAGTTGAGTTTTAAGAAAAATGTGAAGTCCACCTCTTAAGAGTCCACTTGAGAGGTGGGGATAAATGTGCTCTTAAATGTTTGTCGGTTCTATTATGTCCTAACATTTACTATCATGATTCATGTGTGTATATGGATGCAAGGATCTTAACATAAAATGAGAATTGAAGTTTCGACTTTCCAATTTAGGAATGTTTGATGGAGACAGTCAGATAGAAGAAATGGTTTGCCCTTCGTTGTGATCTGATCCTTTGAAGTAAATACTCACATTTGTCATTTACACATGTTTCAACTTCTTGGTAATAATATTAGATAATCTGAGTTATAAGTACACGCCCCTTTGTGAATTGACCGCTGAAAAGAGTTTGTCAACTTGCTAATTATCAAAAAGGCAAAGACACATTCGAAGTAAATACTCACATTTACTATCTTTTACACGCTAGGTGATTTTCACGTGGTATAGATATTTCTAAAATAAATATACTATAATAATTGATTACAATTTACTTTTAATTTTAAATTAATTTATAATATGTATGCATCATTTATATTAATAATATTATATTATTTTAATTATACATATGATTTTATATATGTTATATCTAATCGGTTTTGTTGTTTTTACAGTCGATTAGCTATCATTGGGTAAATTGGATTGCATATCTGAATTCAACTGTAATATTTTTATTCTATATATCAAAATTTTGATTAATTTTTATTTGCATTTAGGTAGTTGTTGTCTTAGATATGTAAATATATTTTATGAAGATTATGTATAACTTAAGATATATTGTGCTTGTAATGAAATAAAAAAATAAACTGAAGTGTCTGATTCCAAATTACATAAATTAATATAACGATAATATTATGAATATTTTACAAAAGAACTAAATTGTATCAGTTGGTTAAATATATGAATTTTACAAAATAACTAAATTGTAACAGTTGATTAAAAATAAACTAAAGTGTAGTATGATTTATATTTATAAAATAAATTACTATTCTTATAAAATTATATATTCTTATCCTAGTTAAATATATGATTTTAGATATAAGTTGGATTAGTTGAGTCACTCATGTAGTGAATATATCGAGTTACATATATTTTTTCAAATTCAAAATGAAGTATAATTATTTTTATTATAATTAAGTCAAATCAAATCAATTTTATTTATCATTTAAATGTGCATGTATTTTCATATCATTTATCAAATTATATATTGATGTTTTTAAAAAATATCAGAATATAAAGTGATGATCAACAATTACATGCATAAGTAGTTGATACATTTTTGGAAGCTCATGAAAACATATTAATATTTACAATAATTAAAATATTTTATAAATTATAAATAACTTTATGCATTTGATTTATGAAATGGAGACTGAAATTTATTTTAAATAATCTTAAAAATGAGAATTCAGATTTGAATTGGTATTTTGATTATGGTTCTATTAAGTTCCACAAACATAAAAACATAAAATTTAAAAGAAAATTTAATATTAAGAAAATATATAGCGTTAATTTTATCAAATGATTTTTTTTTAAATTAGTTTTTTAAATCTCTTAATAATAAACAGTAAACAAAATTGTGATTGTATTTGAAAATAATATTATATAGGTAAAGTATAGTTTATTGATATTTTTTTGATGTAATTGAAAGATATTATAATCATCTAAATATATGAAAAATAAATAAAAAATTCAATATTACTAATTATAAACTATTTTTAGTCAATTAAACATATATCAATATATGTTACTTAATTATCTTATGTAATCATCTAAGAAAATAGATAGATATATAAAAATATTTCTATTACTTTTAATTTTTTTGTATTGTTTAAAATTATTTTTTAAAAGAAATAATATTTCTTTTTCTAATATCAAGATTATCTGTGTAAATTATTTTTCATGAAATCACATTATATACAAATTTATATTTTTCATCTAAGAAAATATAGATATAAGGAAAATATGTTTTTACTTCAAAAGTATATTTTATGTTATTTAAAAATATCTTTTAAATGTAATATTACTATTTTGGTAACTTTCCCTTTTTATGAAATCATATTATATATACATATATTTTCGTTTTTCAATTCATTTTTTTAACTTTATAAATTTTTCTTTTTTATTATATGTATATGTTTTTGGAAAATTTTAAAAAGTAAACTAAATAAAAAATAAATAATAGTATTTTAATGTAAATTAATTCATTAAAAATATTAGTGTAATAAACCATCGTGAGAGTTAATGTGAAAACGTCTCATTTCTCAAATAATATTATAAAGATGTCTCAGCTTCTTGGTAATAATATTAGATAATCTGAATGTTTCATTATTAAACCACTCCACTCATCAAAGATAAACCGAAATCATGAATCTAAGATGAATCCAAACGCAGATGCTGGTAAAAACACACACGAACACGATGCATCAAACTAGATTGTTATTACTTCTTTTTCTTTCTAGGAGATTATTACTTTGTTAATCTATATCTAGCTAGCTCTACCCGCTTTGAACAAATTCTGGCCGCAAGCTAAGCTTAGAAAACGAATTTGATATATCAAAGCTGAATATGGTTGGAGTAATGAAAACCCTTTTTTTTTTTTTTTGGTAAAATGTTAAATTATTATACCAATTTTTTTAAGTTTTTGACAGTTATTACAAAGAAACTAGTAGCGGAATGCATAAACTAAACTAAACAACAAACGGAAAGTAACAGTAAAAAGAAACCGAAGCAGTGAAGCTAGCCTAGTAACCAGCAAAGCATGATGAGACCAAGCGAGCTAGAACAGTCGAAGAAAAAATATCCGGTTGCCAAGAGCTACCGAGAGATAGGCGCCCTCAAACCTAGAAGCTACGGTTCCTACAGCTTCCGAACATCCAACCTGACACAGGCTAACCCGAAGAATCCAAGCACGGACCAACCAAGAAACCTGACAGACACCACCTCCGACGGCACGAGAGCAATCCTCCACGTGACGATCCCGTCGTTCAGCAGGCAGACCTGAAGATTGCCGCCTCCAAACCCGACCAACTGTGACCGTGTACACCCATTGAACCGAAAACTCATATAGAGAAAGCGGACCACATAGAGATTTACTCTCCAGAGACAGACCTGCAAGAGAAAAGGCAGACCGAGGGCCCAACTACCGCACATACACTAGAACAGAACCGCACCACCATAGGAAAACAATACCAAAGCCACAAACTTTATTGTGGAAAAAGCGGACAGAACGGAGATCACACTGTCGAGATTGCTAAACGGAGGCCCAGAATTAGAACACCACCAGCGAGACGCCGGAGTTGCCTTAACCACGCCGTCACGACGCCCTGCCACTCGCGCTGCCACCACACACGCGCCGCCGTCACGCACCTGCACCTCCAAAGCGCGTGTCACTAGAGAACATCAGGAGCAGAAGCCAAAGCCTCATCACCACAATGAAACTCTCACGCCTCCACCAGATCCACAGTAGATAAAAGCAGAGATCTTCAGATCCGCGAAATCATCCAACCAAACCACCGGAACCCTAACACCACCGCTGCGCCACCAACCAGAGGAGCACAAGGCTCAGACGAGGCTTCACGACATCACACGTACCATCACACTTGAGGAAACACCGAAGGCAGAGAAAATAAGAACCGGTCAGAGATACCATCAGATCCAAAAGCTAAGCGGAGGGGGGGGGGAGCAGTCACCGTCCTCTAGCAACGCCACCACCCGGAGCTCGCGTCAAGATCCACCGAAATCGCCAGATCTGAGACCGCTTCAAACCTTAAGGAGAACCACCCCACTGCCGAAGAAAGAGACACAAATGAGGAGACTAGAAACACACGAGCATGTAACCAGAGCCCGGCGGTCGCGTAGAGACCGGCGACCGCCGGAAAACGAAGAGCGAAGTTTGAAACCCTAGCGGCGGCGCTTGTGGAGAGAAGATGGAGTATAACGTTTTTTTCTTTTTGCCAAGAAGTATAACGTAATTCGTTATCAATGAAAACCCTTTTTTCAAAAGAAAAACTAGAATCGAACCCGTGCATTAGCGCGGTAATATTTAATTTTATTAGTAAATTTAAACTGATACGAAATAAGTAGTTAATATTTTGTTAAACGTTTTGTGTTATCAAAGAAATCTACTTAGAGATGTTACATTCGTATAGACGTCATGAAAAGCAAAAGAGAAATACAATGGCAAAATGATACATGTTTGAGATTCTGAATATGAGAAGATTTTGGCTATGGTTGAAGATCTATGTATATTTTTGATTTTAGGTTTGAATATATACGTCATCAGTTTCAAAATGCCATATTTAGTGAAATTTTCTTTGTTGATTCTGATATCAAAATCACTGTAAATATAAATAATAAATTGTGAAGACATTATTGGCGTATGCTTAAAATTCTATGATCTTAGCTTTATTAAAATATTTTTCATCTATATCAGTTTTCATTATTGTTTATTTTCTTATCATTTTATTCAATTAGTTTGAATAGGTTAAAACTTAAATTTTATAAATTTTATTATTATTTTCGCTTAATATCTTTCTACAACCGATTTGTTATAGATTTTAATGTTTCAGTTGTTAATACTATCTTTTGATATAGTCCAAGGTTTAAAATTAAAAAGATAATCTCATAGTATTCAAATTAATGTACGATTTAACAATAATTTTAGTGTACTACATATAAAAGTAATAAAAAAAGTGTACTATAAAAATATGGATGATGCTTCTCACGGTAATATTACTTATGATTATGAAACGCATAACCAATTAGACTTAGTTTTATATATATATATTGCTATTTTAAAAGTGGAATCAGATTATTTACCAATCTTATTCTATAACGTGAATGATATATGAAGAGTTAAAAGAATATTTCATGTGAATATCACTATTCTCAGTTTGTGTTAATAAATCTAATACCCAATTTAATGGTTTGTGTTTATTATATGACGTGAAAATAAGAGACGATGGATTGAGAATCTATTTGATGTAGTCTCCAATTTTCTGCTCGCAAAATCCCCTATATATTAATTGAAGATCATTTAAAAAGTTGTAACATTAAGTTTGTACTAATTAAAAAGAGATCATGCTTAAGTGTCACTTAATTAGGATGTCAATTTAGCTTACGTGATATCTTAAGAATCAATTGAAAAAAATGTTGGTCCAAATTCAATTACTAGAGAACATTATATTAACCCAAAATATACGAAGCGTGTATTATTTCCTTAAATAAAAGCTACAAAATTACCTAATATGAGACAATTAATGACTATGAATAATAAAGATTTGATAATAATTTTTGCATAATTCTTCATTTTTGTTTAATTTTATATTATTGAAAAAACAAGCAATCACATTAAACACATAATAAAAAATTAGATTTTTTTCTTTTATGTTATATTTTGAATTTTTTAAAATGATTTTAAATTACAAAAATGAGAAAACTTTATATGTTATATTTAAAATTTTTTAAAACGACTTTAAATTAAAAAATGAGGAAACCTTATATGTTATATTTTTTCTTATATATTATATTTTGAACTTTTTAAAACGAGTTTAAATTACAAAAATGTAAGTTTTCCTTAATCATACAACTAAAAGCATTAAAATGACATGTATTAATTCGATGATTGATCTAAAATCTTTCAAAACCATATGGAAAATAAAATTCAAAATAATTCAACTGTGGAAACAGTACTGTTCATTTTTTCAAGAATGTGTTCGGTGAAAAAAAATAAGATTTTGTGTCATAATTTGTTTAATGTCTAATCCGATCAACCCGTGATATATTAATTATAGTTTAGTTGTACAGTTTTTAATAAAAATTGATCCGGTACATCGGAAAAAAATTATATAACAACAACAAAAATATTTCATATGTATAAATAAAAAAATTAAATATATAAAAAAAGTTATCGATAATATATACAAATAAACTCACCCTGCGCAAGACGCAGGTTTTATCCTAGTTAGATGTATTGGTCGATTTAAAAAATTATGCGTAGCATAAGTTAGTGTGTAGATAATGTAATCATATAATTATTTATTTGTATGATTAAGAATACCCACATGTGGATCAAAATCTAAATTAATATGATTCTAAATTAATCTTAATTGGACCTTTTAAATTTTAAATGACTAACATTTTATCAATTGATAAAATAGAATTCAAAATAAATAGAGTAGATAATGCTTAAACATGATATATATTGTATAACCAAATTATTAAAGATTTTATATTTATTTTTCATAATAGTGAATAGGTCTAAATTTAAATGACAACTTATTTAAGTAAATAAAAAATAGGACTTTAAATTAATAGATTAGATAAAAAAAAAATATGGTTGGAGTTATCACGTCACAATTGCTCAAAGTATCCGTTGAACATGAAAAACTGGCAAATCTGTTGAATAGTTTTGGAATGGATTGGTTCTACAATGTCAACTCCTAGCGCCGCTGATTTTGATGAATTCTCCGAGATTTTCCCAGCAAAATCATCAATGTTGTCGGAGTCTTTCATCTTTAACCGATAAAACTTAGCCATTAACGTTTGAAGTCGTGTCTCCTTTACTCTTTCTGCTCCCATGTGTCTTGATTTGATCGCCTCCCACACCTTTTTTGCTGTATCAAGTTCTCCAACCTGGAGTATGAAAGCCTTTGGAATGGAATGAAACAACAAGGCCATAGCCATGTCATTCTTATCACCATCCGTAGACTCTGTTTCAATTACTTCCCAAACCTTATGCACTTTCAACGTTATCTTCATTCTCATAACCCATACAGTGTAGTTGCTCGAGGTGAGCATCAGACACTGTATAAAAGAGGGGCCTTCGCCTTCTTTCCTTCCTATAACTGAAATCAGTTCTCCCATATCTTCTTCCGAAGCTCTGATACCACTTATTGTATCAAACCTTGATCACACACACAACCATATCACGTTAAGATCACACACACACAAGTTAATTAGAATTCAACTCTTATTGCTTTCAAAAATAATCTCAAAACTAAAGCTCACAACTCATAAGTTATACCACACATTGGTATCTTCTTATATAACTCTTTATTTATCCTAAATTCATTAGGAATAAGACACTTAGATATTTCTTAATCTTTATAGATAAACATAACACAATAGGATTAGATAACTTGCATCACAAGCTATTTCAAGCTTATCCAACCAGAGAAGGCGGGTCTCTCTTTTCTCTTTTGCTCCAAAAGATTACACTGGCAAACCCACGGAGGTCTGTTTTAAGACTCTTACTAGATTTTGACCCGCGCTTTCAAAGCGCGGGTTTATTTTTGTTTTTTTTTTCAATTGACAAATATTTAGTAAATGTCACATTTTCATATATTTGTGTTTTATTTTATAAAAGACTTAAAAATTTTATCTTTATTTATCGTATTTCATTTTAAATGACTATTTATGTTAAAAAAATTAAACTTTATTTTTTTAATGAATTAAGTTGGTATAACTCTGATAAATTAATTTTATTATGGGGTTAATATTTTAATTAAAAAATTATATACTTTTAATAAAGATTTATACTTTTCAATAAAAAAATTCAATTATTTTTATGAATGCTTAAATTATATTAAGAAAAGAAAAAAATAATAATTAAGAATAGTTGAAAAAAAATTATTTGAACTTGGACTCAATGGTCCAAAGGAAAAAAAAAGGTGAGAATTGAATCTGATTTTTTAATAGGCCCAAATGGCCCAAGAGAGATTTGATTTGGGCTGGATCCAAAAATAATGACCCAATATAGATTTGTTATTAATATTATTTAATTGCCCTTAATGAAACATGCAATGTTAGTGAAGGAAACATGCCCCTAAGGTAATTATGACAATAGGATCCTGCTTTAATAGTATAGATACTATTTATTCTCTAGTTCAAATTCATATTTGCTGCAAAACTCAAATTTTGTATTCAAATTGCCAGATTGTAGAATTTGTTGGAACTATTTTTTTAACATTATGGATAGTGTATTTATATGTCAAAAATGAATTTTTATTTGAATGAAAAATGGAGGTATGTGTGTGATTTGAGAAACTTGTATAAAGTATCAAATACACGACATGCCTTAAATTTATATAGTTTTTTTTTTTTTTTTTTTTTTTGTTAGTTGGACTTCATGTTCATTAACTTAATCTTATAAACAAAATATATGTTGATATTTTTTATTGATAAAATATAGAAAATAAATTCATTTTAAAGTATATTATTTAGTTTGAACGGGTCAAACAAAATAATTTTACTCTTTAATTTCTTGGTCAAAATGTGAAATAAATTCACATCATAATTGACAAGAATTAAAGACTTTTTTTTTACAGCAAACATTCACAAGAGTCAATTAGCGCACAATGGAGGTTTCATTTTTGTGTTGAAAAATGAAACTTGTGCTTCTCATTATTTTCTATAAAATGGTTTGCTAGCATTACAAAAATATACGCATCAACACCAAAAGAAAAGTTACATTCTCCTACTTTGAATAGTTATGTTACACTACAAGAACGTAAACATTATTGAAACCGCTATGACTGCCCCAGCTATCTTAGGTCCCCCTTATATTATAGCATTTTTTACAATGCTATAATATCGGAGACATACAATAGCGTTGTTTTTAGCTTGCTATGGTTAGTCAAACCTTATGATAGCTTTTTGTTTTGAACGTAAACATATGTTCTGTTATAGTGATGTATCAATGCTATATCTATTATCGATTATGTGCTATTAGAACTTGTTCATAGAAATATGTTTTGTTGCTAATTATATTTAAATAAAAAAATATTTTATATTTCATTAATAAACAAAAATGTACTTACATCAGTACCACAAACATGTCTACATTTTCATCAAATCTTACACAAACATCATTACAAAATCAGAACTAAATATAAAGGGACTAAAAAACATGGGAACTAAATCAAAACCTTGCTCCTATTTTCTTCTTGGCCTTAGCCTGTATCTTACACCGAAAGAGTAGGGGATGCACCTTAATAATCTCCCGAGCTGGTGTTCCAAGAACCTGTAAAAAACAATCAGATGGGTTCAGCTGTTTGTGCTTTTGAATTAAGAATGGATCATAAGTACACTTCATAGCCTTTAAGTTTAAGACATGTATACTTACTTCTTCTTTATAACATACAAGTTAAGGAATATAAGAACATTTTAGAAATGTCTCACCTTAAGGTTTTCTGCAGTTAGAGCTTTGTCGTCTACGGTGGTATAAGGCGATATAGGTATTATACCGACTACCACTGCTGAGATCATGCCACAATACATAAAACTTCGTTGGTGTGCACATTTGTCTGAAAATTCGGCCATCTTGCCGAGGAACTGTCAAGAACTGGCAAGTGTGCTTCTCGCGAGAGCTTCTCAGCTTCATTTAGTACCAACACTGACAGAATCAGAAAGAAACAAACGCACAGCATTACCTTGAGGACTGAAGAACAACAGTATCAGTACACGAATATGAGTTAATGAAAAGAGTGGAATGTTAACATTACCTCGAGAAAAGTCTTGCTAGAGAATCACTTCACTATCTTGAAGTCAGATTCATTACACAGCACATAGACGTTTCAAGTCAGATTCATTACACATCGCAGAGAATCTTCAAGTCATAATTTTTAAGGGAAAACAACAACAAAAAATAAATCAGAACATGTAGTTTAAAACCAAATCTGCTTTATGAGACATGCATAGAAAAATCGAAAAGAGTATAAGCAAGTGAAGAGAAGTGATTTGTACCTTGAGAATCTGCGACTCTCATGCTTCTGCCACTCCCAGGAGAGTTCTAGTCTTGAATCTAAAGAGAAACCAGAGGTGAATACTGATAAAATATAACTTGTATTAAATAATTGGAGAAAACAGTAACAACAACCCAAAAAGCTCTCAGTTAGTAAGACACGAGAGATATGGAGAGAAACAAATTAATAGGCAGCAATGGAGATTCCTCCCAGATTCACCACATTTTGAGAGTATCTCCATCCAAAGTTCAGACCTTTATGTTCAACTCTAGTTGTTAACCGTAAAAGACAGTGAATAGAGTGTAAGCAAGTGATGAGAAGTGATTCCTACCTTTAGGATCTGCAACTATCATTCTTCTTTTTCCTATTTCAAGGATCTGCAACAAAGCAAACACATCAATAGCAATCGGAAAGACACCAAAATACGAAAGAGAATCAGGTATCACCTCAGCTTCTTTTTTCCGTCGCGTCTTCTTCCTCGGCCATCTCCAACACCACTCCGCTTCTTCTTCCGTCAGTCTCCAAATCCCAATCAGAAACAATACCATCTTTGATAGGTGACAAGATCTGGTGAGTCAGAAAAAATAACTTGCAGTTAACTAATAACTTCACACATTTAATATTAAATCAAAAGAGGAAAAAGATAATAACCTCCATATGATCCTTGCGGTAATTCAAGGCTTGAGATCCCACATAGAGATTACGTTTACCCTTCTCCTTTTCAGACTTTGAATCCTTGGAATTTGAATTTGTCTTTGAAGAATCAACATCGACATCCATATCCATTGCCACTACTCCATCTACTGCCCAAACAACCTTATGAACACATGAGAAGAACCCTAAGTTAGTAACTAATATGTCTGAAGAAACAAGGGACTAAAACGCAAATATATACGAACACCAAGCTCTGGCGAAAAAAGGATTGAGCTTTACGGAAGGGAAAACACGGCCTTTGGGAGC
This sequence comes from Brassica oleracea var. oleracea, assembly GCF_000695525.1. Classification (NCBI taxonomy): domain Eukaryota; kingdom Viridiplantae; phylum Streptophyta; class Magnoliopsida; order Brassicales; family Brassicaceae; genus Brassica; species Brassica oleracea. The sequence goes on from NC_027755.1 coordinate 13,048,734, forward strand.
ATCTTTGCCGGTGTAGCCAGCCTTGCAAGTGTACGAATCCAAGGCAAACACTATAGCTGACACTTCATCTGTGGAACAAACCCACCATGGAAAGATTCAGACTTTATAACAAGAATATCATCAGGGAGAGGAAAAAGAAGAAATTCAAGGGTTAGAAGAGAAACCCACCTCCGCCGAACATGTCTGTTGGAGAGCTAATCAGAGGGTTTTAACACGGGACAGGGCTCTCTGTAAATTCGGGGTCAACACAAAACGAAAATTAGGGTTTGGTACAAACATCGTCCACCAAAAACACAGATCTAAAATAGAAATTGACTTTTGAGGAAGGAGGGAGGTGAAACAGAGAGAAGAGACAGACTCTGAGAGAGAGAGAGATCGAGAGAAGTTACGGGGATTAGGGTTTGTTCTCCAGAGAGAGAGAGAGCTCTCCGTCATTCTATTTTTTTTTGTTTACTTTCTATGTGGAGACTATTTTTTTTACCATTAAATAGCTTAAGTGTTACATTCAAGAGGGAAACAATTTAGTATTCGGCGGTTTTCAAAATTTTCACTAAGTATAGGCGGTATGCGTGCTTTTTTATTCTCACTTGTTAATTTTTCACTACAGCATTAATTTACTGCTATGAATATGTTCCGAAATCGAAAAATTTATCTATCATAGCAGTTTGAAAATCAATGCTATCCTACGGTGCTATCAATTCCGTTTTTTCTTGTAGTGAAATTAATACCTTTTTTTAATTTTGTGTTTGTGATTACAACACAAAGTTAGGTTTGACAGATTCTGTTTTTCAGTGATGGTAAATAAAACCATATGCAGTTGTATCATGTGAATCTTAACGCTATGAAACCATCACACTACGGGCGTTTAAAGATTTAAGGAAAGAGATTAACCCTCTTGACTCTGCAATTCTTCTTTATTCGTTTACTATGGGTTGTCTGTGCTTCGTGCAGAATATTTTTTTATTGTTCTTAAATATGATTTTTTGATGATATGATTATGTGGTCAGTATTTATTTGTGAAGATCATTATTTGATGTTTTATTATGTTATGTACTAGTAGGTGATAAGTTAATATATTATGTGTTTGTCCTTTTAAAAATGTATTGTTGTATGTATAATACTACTTGTTAGTGATGAAGTGAGTTTCTGATGTAAAACATATTGAATTTTAATAAGTTTGTATTTAGGCATTTGTTGATTTTAAGATTAACGACGTCAAAATTGTATTTTAGTATTTCACATTTTTGAACATTACTCTTTTTCCCTGTTCTAAAACGCAGACGCCTAGCCGATTAGGTGCCTGGCTCGGTGCTCGGCGGCAAGCAACCACGACGAATAGGTCCAATACGACTCTACTACTCGGTTGACCAACTAATCGGTCAATTAACCGGTTTGGAACCGATTTTTAACCGCCTAAAACACCAAACAAATTTAAACTACTGGGCTTCTGGTGGACATGTAATTGAAAACCAGATGCAATTTTTGAAGCCAACCCTGAATGACTACTTATAGGCATCTTCATCAGCTTCCCTCTTTATAGTTTACCGATGTGGGACTCTATTTCATGTGTTTCTAAAACTCTTTTTACCTAAAATTGAAAAAGTACTACCCGAGGTTCAAACCCAGTACCTTATACAGCATCAACATCATCGAACACCAATACACCAAGGCGTGTTTTGATGTTTAGGCATATATTTCCGTATATATAAACATTGTTTCAACAAAAAATAAAAATATGACACTTACCTTTGCTAATAATTAACTTTTGTTAAACAAAATAAATATAAATTTTGATAATAACATACAAAAAACTATTACATTCTACTATATTTATATAATATATTTAATTTAAATATTATAATAAATAAAATAATAATAAAACTAGTCCTCGCGTATACCCTGAGTAATCCCCGAGTTTTTGATAATTCGCTAGGCCTGAGACTGCCGCCCGACTAGCGCCTAGCGTAGTTCCGAACATGGCTCTTTTTAGGTGTTTTTTGCACTCTCCCCCATCTTTTGACCTTGAGCCATCACCATATATGTATTTTGTTTACCTCTCCGGTGTGCAGTGATTCTCACTATCACTGGGAAAAGACTCACATCCGTGCTCTTGTTTTTCCTCACCTTTTTTTAGTGAGATTATCTGATATTTGTTATAGATCAGACATATTAGTTTCATGTTGTGGGGTTTTTTCTTACGGCGTTGTATGTTATTTCGGTCAATATTGGTCCTCTTTTTCCTTAGGTTTTGGCTAAGGTTAGAAACTACATCTCGTTGGGTTGGGTCAGAGTTTAGTTGTCATTGATGTTGTTTTCTTCGTCGCTGGTTTACCGTCAATAGTCTCTGCTCGTCTTGGTTTTCAAGCTCGGGTTTTTGGTGATCTGACTTCTATGCACTTTTTCATAGTTCGAGGATGGCTCCACGGTTTGTTGATTTCATTTTGTCTCCTTTTATCTAATTGTTCTCTCATCTCGTTGCACCTTTCATCGCTGATCACGTCTCTTGTGGCTCTCCCTTTCGCCATATTTGCTACTCCGTGTTTTGATAGTGTTTTTCTCTGTGTATGCTTTGTACGATTGGAAGGTTGTTTATGGTCTCAAGCTTAAGCTTTGGTTTCTCGGTGGTTGGCTTCCATTCTCCCCCACTCAGGTTGTTTATTTTCTTCTCATGCATCTTTTGGTGTAGGTGTGCGGAGTTAGTCTTTTAGATTTTTGGTTTCTTCTATTCAGAGTTTTGTGGTTCTTCGCTGGTATGAGCGCCTTGTATGTGTTTGTTTAGTTTGTGAGGTGCTTCTTATCTTTTAGCTGGTAGTTGTGTTTCCGGTGCTTTAGACATACGGTTTTTTTTTTGTGGTGACTTTGTTTTTCCAATGATTATTCTTTATCTGGCCCGCTTTTTTAGTTTTTTTTGCGCTGGTGCTTGATCTCGATCATTTGTGTTCCGAGGATTACTTTATCTCATATTTTATCTTTTTACATTTTTCTTAAATCTGTTTGTTCTAGTGAAGACATTCTATGGTAAGATGAAATATGTTAGTGTTCTTTGTTGATCTTTTTTCAGCTTCAAATCTTTATTGAGGTAGTGTTACTATGATATTTTACTTTTTCTTTCTGACTGTGGAAGGTTTATGTCTAGATTATGTATTGCACTCTAGTTTCTTCTTATTAGTTTGGTCATTTTATATTTTTAATAGTTAAACAAATATATAATTTGTAAATTAAATAATAGAAAATGGCATAAAATAATAAAATAAAAAAAACTATGTTATATTTAGTTTTGAATAAATTAAATGTGTAAAATATATTTCTATTATTTTATTTATTTCTTTATTCATCTTGAATTTTAGTGAACAATAAAATAGATTATCAAACTTCATACGATAATAGTTAGTGCGAAAATGATTAGGTAGTTCATGATTAGAATTAGAAAATACTTGGCCAAATTGCAATAATGTAAAAGAAGAAGAACCTAAAATATAAAAAAAAATACATGGATGACACGTGTCGGAAAAATCTCATGCCACTTGTTAGAAGAATGGAAAAAACTAACTTTATATATATTAAACAAATATATAATTTGTAAATTAAATAATAGAAAATGGCATAAAATAATAAAATAAAAAAAACTATGTTATATTTAGTTTTGAATAAATTAAATGTGTAAAATATATTTCTATTATTTTATTTATTTCTTTATTCATCTTGAATTTTAGTGAACAATAAAATAGATTATCAAACTTCATACGATAATAGTTAGTGCGAAAATGATTAGGTAGTTCATGATTAGAATTAGAAATACTTGGCCAAATTGCAATAATGTAAAAGAAGAAGAACCTAAAATGTAAAAAAAAATACATGGATGACACGTGTCGCAAAAATCTCCTGCCACTTGTTAGAAGAATGGAAAAAACTAACTTTATATATATAGATTTTAGTATTGTAATTTTAATTTTTGTTTTTATTATTTTTACAAATATCAATTGTCCTTATTGCAGTAAAATATGGTTCATATACTCTTAAATCTTAAAATATTATTTATGCTTTCGCACTAACAATACTGATATTTGTTAAAGTATTTTTTTTCTTAAGAGCAGGTTGATCTATGTTCGAAACAGGTGCCAGAATCAATTTGGATCTGTTGTTGCGTCAAGTTTTCTTATCATCACGCTTACATTTTTTTTTTTTGCATGATCCGTTGAATTATATAAATTAATTCGTATGATTCTCTGCAATTTATTATAATTGCATATGGCAATATCTCTCCGTTTACTAAAGCTTGTTTAGGTTTATGAGAATAGTATGCAAGATTCTCTCTGCTTATTGGTTTAGAATAAGCAAATTTTGTGATTTTATGAATTGCATATGATTATTGACTTCTAGTTTTCTGAAGTTGATTACTAATCAGGCGTTTATGATGTCGAGAACTTAAACTTTTTGTTTAATTTACAAGCACATAAAGATGATTAAATAAAAGCGTTATTTCTCATATGTTAATGCTTTGACTGTTTGATAATATCAAGAACAAGTAACAATTTTTGTTTTATTGTTACAGATTCTTTGGTGGAAAATGAAATAACTTAATTTAATTATGAAGCACATATTTGACCATGAGAGAAAATTTTCTTTTTAGCTCCAATGGTAAAATATACCAATGTTTGGTCCTTATGGGATCAAGTACTACGGATGAAAATTGATTTTGTGAGTGGACCCCCCAAATTAAGTTTGGGAAATATCTGCCACATATAAATCATTTACCATACGAAATAAAATGTGTTGATACTAATAAAAACATTTATATTTCGTTGTTGCTTAAATGCAAGTTGTAAAAAGATTGACCATGCAAAAACAATGAGAATTCTAAAACCAATATGACTGGAACTGACATGTATATTGTAGTTTATAAAATCAATATAGTTGAGAATAATCATATAAAATGGTGGTTTTGATGGTACAAAAAGAATATTTTGTAATGATATGTATATTTTCTAAAAAAATAAAAATATGTTTTGGAAAAATAAAAATCATATATAAGTTGGATTAATTAATCAACTTAAGAGAACTTTGAAAATAATTATATGAAAATATGAATTTCTAAGAACGAAACACATTTTTAAGAAAATTGTAATAATTTTCGAAATTCCTTTTTTTATTTAAATCTAAAGGAGCTGTAGATTGACTTTCTAAACTCTTAAGAGATGTTAAATGCATATATGCATATTTTGAGTTATCTCAAGAAATGTGGAGGAAGTTTTGCTTACCATAAAGTTGTTGGCAAAAGCCCAAATGAACTTAGGGGGATGTATTGAAATGTGGATTTTAAAAGTTTGGGTGGATTTGAAAAAATATTGGAGTTTGAAGAGATTTGGGTTAAATCCCAAAACGATGGGTGGGATTTAAAAAAAGGAAAATAGATTTGGATAGGATTTTTTTAAAATTTCAGAGTACTTGAGATCATTTGAACTTAAATTTCAGAGTACTTTTCAAAGTCCAATTATTTTAAAACATGAAGTAATCACTATTTTTTCCAACAGAGTAAAAACGTGAAATTTCAATATTTTGTCTTCTTCCTTCGTTTGTGAGAATGAGAGAGAGAGAGAGAGCTATAGATCAAAGTATGCAGATACTCTTCCATATCCAACTTCCTGAGGTTGACTCATCGAGATCCCAAAAGCAAGAAAATCCAATGGCATATTACATAATCAATTCGTCTTGTACTTCTTCCAATTCAATCTCTGCAACAAGTTTGAACAGCAGTCTCTTGACAATATTCAAGAAAGCTCCAGAACTTACTAAAAGCCAATATAATAGATCAAAATTGTTTATCAAAAAACAAATTCATAAACCACAACATGAAAGATAAATTTAAAAACATAGTAGCAGAGATAACATCTAAAAACAACGTAAACTGTTGCTGCATCAAGATCCCATATGCATAGCATCTGTCCACATGGTTGCTGCTATATTTGCTCTCGAATTATTAGCATTCACTCTTTGTTGTTCTTGAGTGCCATTTTGAACATCATCATCCATGTTCTCATCTTCACCTATTTCTTGAACATCACTTTCATTATCATCAGCGACAACAACTTCTTCAGGAAACACGTCTGAACGACATTCTTAAAGAAGATAATTATGTAAAACAACACATGCAAGAACTAACTCTGCTTGTGTTTTATATGGAAATGGTGGAGCAGATTTGAAGATGATGAATCTTGACTTAAAGATGCCAAAAATTCTCTCAATCACATTTCGCAAGGATGAATGACGATGATTGAACAACTCATTTTGATTCACAGGATCTTTGCCTTGTCCCCTAAAATCTTGAAGATGATAGCGAATACTTCGAAATGGAGCCAGAAAATTACGACGATTGGCGTATCCACAGTCGACTAAATACAATTTTCCTGAAATCATATAACATATACAAATAATTTTAAGAAAATACAAAAATAATACATCAATATTTTAATCATAAGAACCAGACATACCTTCTGGAACTTGTAATCTAGTTAGAATTTCTTGTTAAAGCATCTTGTAATACTTTAGCATCATGAGCTGAACCTTCCCATCCACTAAGAACATATATAAATTCTAAATCAAAATTGCATGCAGCTAAAACATTTTGTGATAGTTGTCCTTTTCGATTGCGGTAGCTAGATGAATCCTTTCCACTTATCATCGCAAGACTATGCGTTCCATCAATAGCTCCTACACAATCCTAATAAAATATAGAAACATGTAAATTTTTTTGCGGTATTTAAAAAATGCATAAGAGAAGAACTACATGTACCTTAAAATAAGGATAGAATCGTGTGCTATCTCTTATCTTTGGAGGCACTGTTGTTTCAGGCTTGGCCATGTAACTTGGAGCAAGTGCGTTTAACACTTTCAGAATTGTATGAAAACTCGTACTTATTGAGAATCTTGACCTCTTGAATCTATCTTGAGCCTGAATATACCTTGAGTTTTGACCAACAATGAACAAAAAGGTGGCTAGCATTTCTTCAACTGAAACATATCTTGTATCTTTTAATCCCATCTTTACTCTTATAATAGAGCATAACTTCAAAAACACATCCGGATACATACGATATAGATGTCGAAAATGTTTAGGATCTTCAACCAAAGCATTTTGTATGTATTCATGTCCAAGTGTTGTAGTTGATCTTCTAATTGCACGTTGTATTTGTGGAATACGTGAAGCGACATTACGTACCTTCACAATGATAGAAAAGACCAGTAAGAGAATATCAACGTCTATCTTGAAATTTGACATCTTTTTTCTCTCTTTCCTAACTTGTATCTCTTCATTTGCATTAACAATATGAGCCATTGAAATCTCTGCACAAAAACATAAATAACAAGTCATAAGAAACTGTCTAATTGGTGAACAAAGTGTGAAATAATGCTAGATACTCACGTAATATAAAGCGGCGGTGATGAACTTTAGCTAGAGAAGAAGAGGACAAATAAATAAGGTTACACAAATCATTAAGGAATCGTATCCTAACGAATTAGCCGCCAAATTTAGCCGCCAAAATCAATGTTTACTTTGAACAGAATATACTACTTTCCTATGTAAAATATAATTATACCATTGTAGGAGAAAACAAGAAGATAGTGCCGTATATAAATAAATAAAATTAGACCATTGTAGTAAAAAAAACAAAAACCATAACATATAAAGAACAAAAATCATAACAATTCTGCAAAGAAGAAACAAAATCATAGCTAAAGTAATAATAAAAACTCAACTTTAAAGAAATAAAAACTCCAAGATGACGAACTATCTTTAGAACTCCGATCATGTTACTTCAGCCACTTGGTTTACGGAGATTTCTTTTAATCCATCCACAACGATCTGTTATGGACATATTCACGAAACCAGATTTCATGCCTAAGGTGTGAACAAGGGTCATCGCCTCATAACGCAAATCATCATCCAAGTCAGGAATTTCCTTGATAGCATCCCAAACATTGTTAGCTTTGTCTTCAGCTTCTTTTTCTTCAGCTTCCTTCACCCATCTTTTCTGAATCATGTCAAAAATTTGGCTACTGATTTCTGTAACTTCCTCACAAACCCTTTCCGAGTTATATGCATCCGTCCTAGCTTTCTTTCTATGTGAAAGCTTTTCTCCAATGCTTTTTCTTGATGAAGGTTCACATGTTTGCTGGTGTTCTATTCCTCCTCCCTCATCTATCACGTGGACAAAATCATTATCATTTGTCTTCTCGTTCTCTTCAAATTGATAGGATCCTGCATCAACAGAATCACCTAGTCCCACAGCATTCTGCCCAGTTGCAGTATTCTGTTCAAATATAGTCCTTAGCTCTTCAAAATCTTCAAACGAATCATCACGCAAATATTTATTATTTGGATGAGCCTATTAAAAAAAAGATCACTATAATAAGAATCATATGTAAACAACACCAACATAAGCATGAATTTCATATTATAATTTTTTACCTGCAGATAGACCTTCCATACTTCATTATCTGCTGTGATTTTTTTCGTTTCAGAGTCCCACCCAAAACCAGAACTACAACGAAGAAAATCTGCAAACACTTGGTACCTACCCTTCAAGATTTTCATCCTATTTTTATACTGACCGTAGGTTTTTTTAGATCCAACTTCTTGTTGTAGAGTTGTTAGTATTCTGGATTCGACCGTCAGTTTGTTGAATTTGCCGCTGGCATCACGAAAACCTTGATTGATTGCATCCACTAGTAACCTCAATAACAACTTGTGCTCAGGTCCAGACCATGAGTGGTATTGACCTTTACCTTTTACGTCTTTTGGATCTCCCATTGTTTGGAAGGTAACTAGTCATATAACAACACAAGATTATAAGAACCAAGATAATAAATCTATAGTCTTTGTAAAACCATATCTAAAATAGTGAATTAACTGGTTTTATATTGATCGTCAAAAGACTCAAACCCATAAAAGGAACAATATTCAAAGACAAACATCATCCAAATTCATGAAACTAAACAAAATAATGAAACCAATCTGAAACTACACATTCCAGTAAGCCAAAGTGATGAAAAAGAATACTCACTTTGACAAATAAAAGAGATGATTGATGCTCGTATCCTATCAGTTTTGTAAGCTCTTCTCCATGTTACTGATTTTATATATATGTGCATACCTACCTAAACCCTAATTAAACAACTAAACGAAAAAAACCCATCTTATTATTCAATTTTCTAAGGAGCAGCCCATAAAGATATCAACAAGAAGCATATTTATCCACAACAAAAATTAGAAAATCAGCATTGCGTGCCTTGGCTTGCATACTTGTCAAGCAGTACCTTAGCTTGCATACTTGGAAGGACAGAACCAAAGCTCTAATCTACTACCTTAGCTTTCATACTTGGCAAGCAGTCTCGTAGAAGAATACTTCCTCAAGCTTTTGAGTTTGGAGAGTTGAAGCAAAGATTATTTGGGTGAACCAAAGCTGTAGAAAAAATAGAGAAGCAAAGAGAGTCACGATCAAAAACCTAACATAGTTTTCAACCTCACAAACATTAGTTGACCATAGAGTAGAACATGAAAAGAACAAATAAACTTTACTAGACTTGCTTATACTCTTCAGGATCAAAAGGTTTGTTGTCAAAATCTTCTCTGTCTTGTGTATAACATGGGATTTTAAAAACAGAACCAAAACAGAGAAGATTTTGACAACATACCTTTTGATAGAACACCAAAGGAACAAATCAATCGACGTGTGCCTTAGCTCAACCTCAGATTCTTCAGAGCACAAAAACTTTTTCTCGGATCCAACGAAAAGCTCGAGACGAAATCAAATCTAACAATCAAAGGGCTCCCTTCAGGTTTGAGAGACTCCAAAATCGAATCTTTGGCTTCCAAAATTGTCCACTTGGGTATTGATTCATGAACAAGAGGGAATCGAAAGTTCAGTACTTTTCTGGAAAGCTTCGTCTCTGATCTCTCGCTTCCTTGTTCTCTCTCTGTTCTCATAGGCGTGGTCAATTTTTTATTTGATTTTGGGTATTTCCAAATAACAGGTACAATGGTGGGATTTGTGTAACGATAGTTTTGACTGAAAATAACAAAAAAAATAGTTTCAAATCCATTTCATAAAGTTTTTCTTTTAAAATTGTTTATCATTGAATAACAGTAGATTTGATTTACTTTTGGTAAATTGTTAATTGAATAACAGTGGATTACAAGTGATTTAAGCTACTTTAGATAAATGTCATATTCAATAACACAGGATTTGAAGAAAAAAATATAAATCATTAGTTGAATAACAGGAAATTTTAAAGAAATACCAAAACACTTTAAAATACTCAATTCAATACACTCCCCTTAGTGATAGTTATCGCAATATGATTTAAAAAAAAAACTAGTGTCATACACTGAGTTTTGTGTATAATGGTTAATCTACTTTATTAAAATAGAAGTACTAATAAAAAATTACCATAAGACTTACAACTTAATTACAATACAATGCCATTGAAGTAATTAATAAATTTAAATCTAAATTAATTTTTTTCCCTAAATCTATTCCACAACAAATTCATGATAAATATTACAGTTAATGCACATTAATACTATAAACCTTAATATGTAAAGTAGAAAACTTCTTTCCATAAATTCGTGGGTATTATCATCTATTAATAACTTTTATTATATTTTTCAAAATTTTATTGTTAATGAAATCAATTAACAATATTTAAAAAATTTAAAAGATATGCCGTATTGGGAATAAAAACTTAATAATGAGAACATATTTAAAAAGATCTATTTTAGTTGATAATTCTAAATTTATACCTAATTAAAATTTTCAAATAACCAATTTGACTAATCTATTTAATTGACGATATTGTTTTAGATATATATAACTAAAATGCTATTAGAAAATTATTTTAAAATTATGTATGATATTACATATGTTCAATTGAATTTTACCTTAAATTAGTTTTCTTTAGTAAGGATTTGAATTATTAGATTTGGTAATAACATGTACATTTAAGTATTAGTATAAAAAAAATTAAAAACACCTAAGATTTTTCTTATGAGAAAATTGTAATAGGTAAAGTTTCAAAAGAATATTCTTCAAGTTTTCTATGTAAAGAAAAACATTTAAACAAGATAACAATGTTCTAAAAAAAAAGTTCATATAAAATAAAAATCCTACATATAATAAAATGTTAAAGTCAATAAGTTACAATAAAATTAATTTGATAATAATATAAATACAAGAAATGTAATTACTCATTCTACCAAATTACTCATTTTAATAAGTATAATATAAATATTTTACTAAAAATACATGACGAATATTTATATATCAGGTTGAGAAATTAAAAATTAAGACTACTTATATAACGGGTTGAAAATTTAAATATAGTTATCATTTATGACCAAAAACCTATCAAAACATCTCAAATATTATTTTCGCATATGTATTTTAGTTTTTTTTTAAAAAATCCAGGTAATCCGGACACCCCGGAGGGAACCCGACTAGCGCCTAAGTACACCTCCGTAGAAGGCATCCTGGAGGGCCGCCTTTTTCACCCCATTTTAATCGACGGTGGCCAGCGGGATTCGAACCCGAGTCCGTATTGGGGCCAAAGCTCCCTCAAGACCACTGGACCGTCCTCGCTTGGTTTATATATTTTAGTTTATGGAAAACACATACATAAACTAAAAATAAACTAAAATATATATTTTAAGTATTATGCATAATGTCATAATAAAAAAATACATAATATGTGAAAAAATAAATATGTATTATATTATTTATAGAAAACAAAAATATATTTCTAAAAAATGAAAAAGTGGTTTCTCTTTTTTACTCGGAACTCAAATGTTGTAAATAATTCTTTCTAACCGCGTATCAAACCCGACCAATGAAAGGCTACCAGCATTTCCTTTACCACTAGCCAACTCGGTATCAAGTAAATAAAAATGATATCAGTTAAATAAAAATAAATATTCGCGTGATATTTACATTTACAGTTATATAAATCATTTTACTTTTGCTATTACTGTAATTATGTAACAACAATATATCTATTATGTGATGTATTTTTGTCACCATTTTATTATCATTTCTATAGATTATATAATGGTGTACAAATATCTAGTTACATTACGTAAACAAAAAAACACCCGTCCGGTCGGGCGGATCCAGCTCTAGTTGTATCTTTAAAAAAGATGATAAAAATCATTAGACAATTGATCTCGACTAATCTTAAGCGATTACGTTCACTTTGATGACAACGTAGGATCCTTTTACTAAAGGTGTGTCATGAGATCAAATTGTTATATCATCAAAAGGAATGGGTAGCCTGTGAATTAAAATGAGGTTTGACAGTAACTCTACCTAACTGACTGGAGATCCCAAGAAATAGGTTAAATGAGACTACTAAGTCAAACTAAATCTACACAAAGTATTGTAAGACTTCGGTCTATACTCAGTTACTATGATGATTAAACAGTGGTACATGTAAGGAATAGAGGATAAACATTTGCTTTTAATGATTTGTGTCTATTATTTTGAAATATGAATGGAGTAGTACATGATACTCCTCTAAACAAAACTAATGACAAATCACCTTGTGAGTGTGAAATGAGGCCGTTTCTAGGAGAATGAAAAAAATGTTATATTCTCCAAGTTCACTCATGATTAATCAGGACTGTTCACGACCAAAATGAACACAACAGAAAACCTAATTCTGTGAGAGAATAAAGTTGTGTTATAACTAGTGTCTAGGTTTACACCAAAGCATGGGAGGTTCAAGACATCATGGCCACCTCATGGCCAAGTAAATCCGATAGCTATTAACAATGACTGGTTCAAGTCTGAAAAATTGCTACCAACTCATCATCCAATGGATTTTTCGTTTGTACTCTCAAAAGTCTTTAGTTGAGTCTAGGCCTTGGCGTTTGGTGGTCCGTTCGGTTTCGGTCCGGGTGATTCGGATTTTCGGATTTTCGGTGTTATGCTCATAAGTACCATTCGGTTTTTACTAATTATCGGATCGGGTTCGGTTCGGTTCCTTCCGGGTTCGGTTCGGATCAGATTTAACCAATGTTTAAAATCGTACAAAAATATATTTTTAAAAACCTTGAAAATTGACCAAAAAATTTTCAAAATATATAAATTATTTACAAATCTAATTAAAAATTAGTTAAACTATCAAAATTAACTAAAAAGTATTCAAAATAACAAATAAAATAAACTACAAAAGTATTTTGAATACTCTAAAATATCTAAATCACCTTAATATATATAAAAACATTAACATATTTAACTAATTTCAGATATCTTCGGATCCTAATTTGGATTTCGGTTTGGTTCGGGTTATAACCAAAGTCCAAAGTAGTAAGCTCATAAGTCCCATTCGGATATTTTTGTAAAAAAGTTCGGATTCAGTTTCGGTTTTTTCGGTTCGGGTTAAGGTCGATACTTCGGGTTGAGTTAAAAACGCCCAGGCCTAGTTGAGTCTTGTCGTGTCTTGTGTAGGAAGTCAAGTTTGTCGAGTTGTCTAGTGTCTAGAGTCATTTCTATTTATGTGGGGATTGTTGGAACTATTTTTTGAACATTATGAATAGTATATTCATATGTCAAAAATGAAGTTTTATTTGAATGAGAAATGGAGGTATGTGTGTGATTTGAGAAATTAATATAAAGTAGCAAATACACACATTGGATATTTGAACTTGGTTTTGTGTTTTTTTGATTTGTTAGTTGGACTTCATGTTCATTAACTTAGTCTTATAAACCAAATATATGTTGATCTTTTATATTGATAAAGTATAAAAAAAAATCATTTCAAAGTATATTATTTAGTTTGAACTTGTCAAACAATAATAATTTTACTCTTTAATTTCTTCGTCAAAATATGGAATAAATTCACAATAATTGACAAGAATTAAAGACTCAATTAGTGCACCATGGATGTTTCATTTTTGTGTTAAAAAATGAAACTTGTGCTTCTCATTATTTTCTATAAAAGGGTTTGCTAGCATTATAAAAATACACACATCAACACCAAAAGAAAAGTTACATTCTGCTACTTTAAATAGTCATGTTCGTAGTTTTTTTTGTCTGAGAGTACAATACAAAGTTAGGTTCGATAGATTCTGTTTTTTGGTGATGGTAAACAGAAATATATGCAGTTGTATCCTGGAAATCTGAACGCTATGAAACCGTCACTCTACGGAGTGTTTAAAAATTTAATGAAAGAAATTAATCTTCTCGATTCTGCAATTCTTCTTTATTCATTTATTTCGGTATTGTAATTTTAATTTTTGTTCTTATTATATTTGTATCCATTGTAGTAAAATAAGATTCCTACAGACCTACCAAACCATCCTTTCTTAATTGGTGCTCAATTCCACCCGTAATACAAATCCAGACCCGGGAAAGCTTCTCCTCTGTTCATAGGTCCGAACCCATTTCAAAGCTAGTAAAAAAGATCCAAAACTTTTACAGCTCTCTATTCTCTTGAATCAGCACAAGTATTCTAATGAAATGTTTCTGCACATTCTTTATTTGCAGGTCGCATTGCAGCATCGTGTCGTGAGCTAGACACAGTCATGAATCCAGCCTCTTTTCATTAACATCTCATTAGTACCGACCCCAAGAATCTTTCGTCAATGGAACCTGACTCCAAGAAATGTCCTAATGGCTTGGCTGTGTAAGGTACAGCAATGAATACTGCAACGGCCTCTACACTAGATGGCTGCAGACTCCTTTTTTTTTTAAATCTCCATTAGAATTGCTTCATTTTCAATTTTAGTTTGGATTTTGAGTTGTTTTTTTTTTCCTTTTCTATAAGCATAGGATCTTTCATCTGTACATATGATTCAAGCTTTTGTCAGGTTTCTAGACTCATTTAACAGAATCTATGTTCTGGAAAGACTATAGAAACGTTTGAAAATCGAGGTTGATACCCCTAATTTGTTTTTATTCCAATCAGAAGGGATGTCGCATATTCGTACCATTGGAATATTTTGTTTCTCAATTTGGTCTGAGTGTGAGATAAGCATCTCTTATATATTAAATAAAAAGTATTACAACGAGGTAGTAAAGTCTGTTAGAGAAAATATGTTTATCCATCTAAATATCTATTATATATTAAAAGGAAGTATTACAACATTTGAGTTAGTCATCATCACCACAATTATTCTTAAAATCTTTAGAGAAATATATTTGGCCATCTAAATATATAATAAGTTTTTTATTAAATTTATCATAAATTAATTATTAATATTATTCATTCTTTCCTTAAATAAAATTATGGAATTGTCTAATATGGCTAAAGTATATATACAATTAATAATTTTGAATAATAAAGATTTGATAAAAAAAATTAGTGTATCCTCTATCATTTTCTTAAAACTTTTTATCTTAAATTAAGCAACCACATTAGCCATATAATAATAACTAGGTTAAGACCCATGCATTATTATTAATTTTGTGTTTTATACATATTATAAAATAATAAATAAATAAATAAATATATATATATATATATAGAATAATTGAGAAATCAGTAACTATTATGTATATAATTAAATTAACTCGAACACATAAATAAAAAACTCACACTTATTTATTTACAATCACTTTATATAAGTAAATCTAAAAAATAAATGATATTAACATAGATATATATATATATATATATATATATATATAGTATATTTTTTTTGGCTATCTACTAAACGAAGCTTTATATTTATATAGTTTTATGATCATTTGCTTATTTTTATAAAAAAAATTTAAACTATTGATAACCATTATATTTATAGTATTTATATAGTTTTAAACGAAGCTTCGTATTTATATAGTTTTATACGAAGCTTCGTACTTTTATTTTTATTGTTATAGTAATTCATAATCGTTTTAAAAATATCATTTCAAAGTTTGAAATTAAAGTATTAAATTCTCAATATTTTTTCAATGCAAATTTTAAAATTAAAATATTTATGTATTTTTAGATGGTATATAGTTTGAATATCTATTAAATGACACTTCTTACTCATTAATTTTATAATCATTTGTATTTTGTTATAACAAAAAATTTAAACTATTCTAAACAAATATTGTATGTGGAATTTTAAAAGTTTTATTAATTTATAATCGTTTTAAAAAACTCAAAATATAACATATACGAAAAAATCTAATTTTTTATTATATAGTTAATGTGATTGTTTAATTTATTTTCACAATATAAATTTAACAAAAATAATAAAGGTAACACAAATTTTATCAAATCTTTCATATTTAAATCATTAATTGTCATATATATATATATATATATATATATATATTAACCATATTAGGGTGATGATTGTTTCAATAGTTTCTAGTTTTAGTTTTTGGTTTAGTTTTAGTTTTTGGTTTTTAGATTTTGGATTTTGGTTTTCAGCTTTTGGCTTTTGGTTTTTGGTTTCTAGATTTTGATTTTGGTTTTTGGTTATGCTGTATATTTTTTATTTTTCAAAACTTAATTAATACATTACTTTAAAATAATACAATAAATAGCAATAAATATTTAGATTTACAATTAAAAATATCAAAATATGGATATTATTATTTAAAATAAAATACAACATCATATTTTAATTATTATATTAAAAATTATATTATAGAAAAGATAGATAAAAAATATATAAAATTACACAAAAATAAAATTATTTAAAAGTTTGAAACTAGTAAGAAATTTTTCTTATATAAATTATTTTATTTTTTTAAAAACTTGAATAGCAAAAGTTTTCCTATATAAATATTATAAATTATACAAAAATAAAAATACTCAAAATTTTGAAAATAATTATACATTTTTAAATTATTTATATTTTCTTAAAGATGAATGGCTATTTTTATTTTTCAGGATTAATACAATATATTGTATGAATAAATTATACATATTATTTTTTTTCTAATTTTTAGTTATTTTTAATGTGACGAATAATTATTAAAAATATTCAATAATTTTATTTATATAAATTAATAGCTAATTTTAAAAATTAATTAATATTATTTATAAAATATATAAATTTATTTTAGAGATATGAAACAAAATAAATTATTTCACATTACTATTCAAATTATATCTAAAGTACAAAAATTGTATGATAATTTCATCTTTATGAAAATATTATTTATTAATTATTAATTAATTAAAATGTAGTAGTTTCTTCAAAAAAAATCAAAATTCGTTTTTTTCATAAAAGCTAACAAAAGTTGGTTTTTAGTTTTTCTTCATAAATTGGTTAAACTTTTGAAAAACTAGTTTCCCTAAATTTTAGGGAATCTATTTGCTGAAAAGCTTGATTGGCAAATAAAATGGTTTTTACAAAAACAAAAACTAAAAGCAAAAACTTGATTGGAGGAAAAATGGTTTTTGAGAAAACAAAAACCAAAAACTAGTCTAAAAACTGAAAACAATCAACCTCTAGGTAATTTCATAGCTTTTATATAAGAAAATAGTGAATAACATTAATAGTAATTTTATGGTTACTTTGATAAAAAGTATATTATATGTTTATATGAACCAACATTTTTCTCTAAAAACTTTGAGAAGCATTCTAGTGATGACATGTGTCATAGCTAAAATGTTGTAATGCTTCTCTTTTAATATATAGGGGATTTAGATTTTTCCGTATATGTTATATTTTAATATTTTTTAAATGACTATAAATCACTAAAACTGTTATAAGTTTCACATTGAATTTTTTGTGATCCATGGTTTAATATTTTTGTTATGACAAGATACAAATGATTACAAAATCATATAAATAGAAAGTCACATTTAATAATAGTAAGATTGGAAGATATATATATATATATATTAACATTGTTTAGATTAAACTATAAACTATATACTATATAAGATGACAAAAAAAACTATATACTATATAAAATACATAAATACTAAGTGTTTTCCTGCACCATGTGCAGTAAGAAATTTTTTAAATCTAACTTATATTTAAAAATATTTTTTATTAAATATTATAAATTTTATTATTTTCTTACTAATATTTAATATAGATTTGATATATATTAAATCATTTTGTATAAAAATGATATAAAATTGTATAATTATCAAAAATTTAGCCTAAAAATATTTATAAAATTTGTAGGTATATAAAAAACTAATGATCTTACGATTAGATATTTAAATTTTTAAAAAATTGTAGAAAATTTTGAAAGCTTTAGTAATACAAATTGTATAATTATGCAAAAATAATAATATTTCGAAATTTGAAATGTTATATATGAATATATTTATTTTATAGATGATGTATGAGCTATTACCATATTTTAAAAAAAGTTTACCAAAAAGAAATACCAATATTAAATGTAATATATGAATTATTACCATATTCTAATAAGTTTGCCAAAAATATAAATCAACATTAAATGAAATTATCCATGTCATATTTTTCCAGAAACCATGTCATCAATATCAGTAGTCATGTCATATTTGTTTTGTGAAATTGATTGTAGAGATGACACGTGGCAAAATCACTTCACAAATATAGTCTAGGGGATTTTAATTCCAATTTTTTTTTTTTGAAATTTTTTTTTTGATAAAAGATTTGAAATTATATTGGCAACTTAATATTTAAATTTTAAACTTTGCATTGAAATGTTTTAAACAATTATAAATTATTAAAACTATTAAACATTCGAAAATAAAATTTTTGTTATCAGTGATTTAAAGTTTTTGTTATAAAAAGATACAAATGATCAATAAAACAATGCAAGAAGAAAACATTATTCAATAGATATCAATATTAAAATATACTACATATCTATGTTAATATCATTTTAATTTAATTATATACCATATAAAATAGAAAAAATGTTTGTTTGGATTAACAAAATTTATTTATGTATTCACGGCAATTTAATTATATAAATAATAGTTACTGAATTTTTAATTATTCAATATATATTTATTATTTCATAATATGTAAATGAATATATGATACATAAAAATAATTTATATAAAATGTTCATCATGCGGTCCTAACCTTGTTTGATAATTAAAACTAAAAACAAAAGACTGAAGTTTTATGTTTTCTTAAGGCTGTATTTGGCAAATATCTTTAAGAACTGCAAGGACTTGAAAAAGGTAAATCTTAAAAGCCATATCCAATCACATTTTAGCCATTTTTTGTTCAACAAATTATAGCTGTATTTTTTCTAAAGTCACTTTACCGAAACATACAGTCCATATCAGTCACAGCCTTAACTAAACTTTGAAGATTAAATAAAAGTGTTTGTTATTACTATCCTGGAAGTTTAGTCTCCTCTTGCCATTGTGTGGGGATCAGTTCCAAAGTTGGAGTTGTTGAGGCTTGGTTGAGACTGCAACGAGATGGTTTGTGTGTATTGTTTTCTTTTTTTTTTCCTGGAGGAGAAGGCTGGTGAGTCTTGATGTACTTTAAGCTTTGTGCTATCTATAACATCTGGGAAGTGATCAGGGCAAAATGAATATGCACATCTAGGTTCCATTAGGTTTATTTTAATGCTGGTTGTAGGTTTTGTTGGAAGATCAGTTCTACTATACGCAATTGATTCTCTTGTTGATTATTTTTTGTCGTAAAAATGCACTGCCATTATTACCTTTTTGTACTTTTCTGATCGGTTCAAAAGTAATATCTTTAAAAATTAGAAATATTAACTTACGAGATAAAAAATGAGATTTCACTTAAACTCGATTCGTTTAAAGTTAAAAAAGAAACGACGTCAAAGTCTTACTTTTCCGACGCGGAGGGAAGAAACAAAAAAACCAAAGAATACGACGAGACGATGATGACGGAAATAAGAAAAGGGCAAAGGACCGTAAATAGGGAGAAAACTTGAGGGTAATCTGGTAAACATACGGAAGAGAAGATCGTACGGTAGGGTACCGTCAACCGTGTTAGCTTTGGTGGTCGTCCGCTGATCCGTTAAAAATAATCCAATTATAAGTGGATGTGTAATCACACGACAATATATATACTTGGATGAGTAAAACCGTCAGTGGTTTTATGACTTCATCTGAAACTAGCTACTAATTAATTATTACCTCTCAAATATTTTATACAAGTACGTAGCAATTGGTCATCATATTTAATGATTTTTGTTGGTGTAACATATTTTTATAAAATTAAAATTGAGTCACTAAATTATATTACGTAGTTAGTCATTAGTCATAAGTCATAACTTGGATTCACATTAGAACCGAAGCAAGCAGACCCACTCTCGTGTCTTTGATCACGTGGAACCGCGTGAATCAGCGGCGCAATTTGCATTTTTTTTTTTTTTCACTTTAAACATACCATTTCACTTGTACCCCGAACAAAGTTCTAAACCAACATATTACAAGTCAGATACCAAAAAAGAAAGGATCAACCACCATCGAAGGCAACACAAAAAGGAAAACACAACTACCATTAACTTAGCCAAAAAGATCAACCATCCAAGAAGGATAGCTTGTGGCCACATACGATTGAGGTAAATCCCATACAACCACACTCTGAGCTATACGGTAGGCTCCACAGATCAAAGACCTATCAGCTTTTTCCAATTTCCACTCAGGAATATACTGGAGAGAAGATAGGATTCTGTTCGACATCCACCTAAACGATGGCCAAGCAGGCGGTCTGATAACAGCTCCAACTAACTCTTTTGAATCTCCTACAAACACTATCTTCGAGAAGTGAAGACTCCTCATGCTTTCAATAGCCCATACCCAAACTTGAACTTGAGCCTCTCTCAATGATGGGATATTAGTGAAAGAACATCTACTGTGAAGTAATACAACTCCTTTATGGTCTCTCACCAGCCACGCTGCTCCACATCTTTGGTTCCTTTTGTCCCATTCAACACCTATATCACATTTTTTCCATTGATCAGGAGGCGGCGACCATTCGACAAGATTATCTGAAGGGCTAACAGGGGGGGTTCGTCTCAGCAACATTCTCCACAGCTTGAGCTTGGGACCAATCATTCATGTCATTAAACGATTTTCTTACTACTCCTAAGGCCTCAAACTCTAACCCTTCAAAGATAAGGCTGTTTCTATTTTTCCAAATTCTCCACAACAGCCAAGGAAACACATTCCTTAGATATGCAGGAATTCTGAAATTCTTCTGGCCAGCGAGAAGAAAATTGATGTTCTGAAAAATGGAAGTACTAAACCCCTCATGAGGCAAAGGAACACCAGAAACTGCCCAAACAAGTCTAGCATAGGGACAAGTAAACAACAGATGATTTTCAGTTTCACCATCCATTCCACAGAATTGGCATCTATTATCAACCTGCATCCCCCGAGAAGCTATTCCATCAGCCACCGGCAAAGCGTTAGACACAATTTTCCAAAGAAAGATTCTGAGCTTTGATGGAATAGAAAGATCCCAAATGAGCTTCTTTAGCGGGTTAATGGACGGTAGAGCTTCAGCCTGTCTCCTAACCTCAGAATTAGACAGTTTAGAGGCTAGCCAATACCCTGATTTGGCCGTGTACGCTCCACACGCATTATACTTCCAGACTTTAAAGTCCCTAGATCCTGGCACAATTTTCATCTGTGAGATGAGCTCCACGTCTTGAGGATAAAACAGATCTCTCAGCAAACTCATGTTCCAACTCTTAGAGTGTTGATCAATCAGAGCTGCTACCTTCAAATCCAAATCAACGAAAACGTTTTTCATCAAAGGAATTCTCATTCTATCACCATCTTCAATCCATGGAGTGGCCCATACAAGAATATCTTCACCATTGCCTATCATCCATTTGAGTCCTTGATCCAGAAGCTCTTTTCCGAACAATAGGCTTCTCCAACCGTAAGAGGGTCTGGCACCTAGTGTCGCTTTACCAAGATTTCCATCCTGAAAATATCTGCTCTTTATAAATCTCGCATAAAGAGACTCAGGGTCGTTTAAAATCCGCCAGGCTTGTTTTGCCAAAAGAGCCTGGTTGAAGAGTTGCAAATTTTTGAAACCCATCCCACCAAGATGCTTAGGAAGACATAATTTCTCCCAACTCACCCAATGAATTTTCTTTTTGTCTTCCACTGAGCTCCACCAAAAGGTCGCCAAGGCAGAGGATAAATTGTCACAAGTGGTTTTTGGAAACTTGAAGCAACTCATAGCAAAGATAGGAGATGCCATGGCTACTGACTTGATCATCACTTCTTTTCCACCTTGTGAAAGTGTCCTGGAGTACTAATTTGACAAGTTCTTCTTGGTTTTGTCTTTGATAAAGTTCAACATCTCAATCTTTGAGCCAGAGAAGCACTCAGGTAACCCCAAATAAGAGCTAGCCCCTCCTTCATTAAAGATACCTAGCAGAACCCTTAATCTCTGTTTTAAAGCCTCATTCACCTTCTCGCCAAAAGTAATGGATGACTTTGAAAGATTTATCACTTGCCCTGTTAAACTCCCATAGTAATGCAAGATCGACTGCAGTTGCTGACATTGGGCTTCCGAAGCTTTAAGAAGGAATAAACTATCATCAGCAAACAGGAGATGATGAATTGTCGGACCGTCCAATGAGAAACTGATCCCGTCAATCAGACTTCTCTCTTCGGCTTTGTTCATCAGGTGGGTTAGTCCTTCAGTACAAAGGACAAACAGGAAGGGAGAGAGAGGATCTCCCTGCCTAAGACCTCTCTCTGGTGTCACCAATCCATAAGGCTGTCCATTGATAAGAACAGAATAGTTTACCGAAGAGATGCAGAACATTACCAATGCAATCCATTTGATATCAAACCCCATAGCTTTCAAGAGAGCTTCAACATATCCCCATTCAACTCTGTCGTATGCTTTCGACATATCAGTCTTAACAGCTAGGAACTCATTAGATACCACCGGATGAGTCCTCAGGGCGTGAACAGCTTCATGAGCGATCAAAATGTTGTCAAATATCAACCTGTCTTCCACAAATGCTGACTGGTTCGGTGCCACTAGATCAGATAGAAAAGGCTGAAGCCTCGAAACCAGAATCTTGGAGATTATTTTATACAGCACCGAACACAAGCTTATAGGACGGAGATCAGACATCAAGGGAGATTGAAGCTTCTTTGGGATCAGACAGATTTGCGTGAAGTTCCATTGTTTAGGGAAAGACCCTGAATTGAAAAAACCTTGAATTTCCATCACGACTCTAGGACCCACAATATCCCAATATCGCTGAAAAAACAATCCAGTCATACCGTCAGCGCCAGGAGCACTGCTCGGCTTAATAGCAAAGGCTGCCCTCTTAATTTCATCTTTGGTTACCACAGAAGTCAGAAGGCCATTCATTCTATCAGTCACTCTAGGAGCCATCCCACTGAATAAGGAATCAAGGTCTGAAGGTTTCGAGGACTTGAAGAGTTTAGAGAAGTATTTTGTTGCCACTTCACCCTTTGAAGCTTCTCCTCTAACCATGTTCCCACTGGCATCCTGGAGTTTCTCAATATAATTCTTGTTTCTGTCTGTTTTAACTGAAGCATGGAAGAACTTGGAATTTCTGTCTCCAAAGGCATTCCATTGATCTCTGCTCTTCTGTTTCCAGAAGCTCGATTCATCAGAGTAGGCTTTTATCAACTGGAATTTCAGGGAACTTAGAACAACAGGCTTAGGGTTTCTGCTAGACATAGCTGCATCAAACTCTTCTTGGATTCTTGATATTCTGAGCTTAGAGTTCAAATCTGAAGAGCGTTTCCATCTACTCAAAGCTTTTCTACAATCTCTGATCCTATCTGCCACTGAAGCTCCAAGACCATTGCAATTAGTAGACCAAGCATGCCTCACTGCCTCCTTAACATCCGGTCTATGGAGCATTCTTTTATCAAATCTAAAGGATCATCTGTATTTTTCATGAGAGTCCATTAGGCTTAACAATACCAGGCGATGATCAGAGCCTCTCATTTCCAAGAAAAGTTGAGAGGCTACTGGAAATAAGCGAGACCAAGCCTTATTTCCAAAAACTCTATCCAACCTGCTCTGAATCCAAAGAGTATTTCTTCTACCTGCCCACGTAAATCCATTGCCCGAACTTAAGAGTTCCTTCATCCCACAAGCGTGCAGCATGTCACCAAAAGGTTTAAAAGAGTTATCACTTCTTCTTGGCCCATTCAGTTTTTCTTCATTGCTCAAGATTTCATTAAAATCTCCAATCATAGCCCATGGTTGTTGTCTCTGAACTCCAATCCGAGACAGTTTCTCCCAAACTTTGTGTCTCCTATCATAAGCAGGGTCCCCATATACACAAGAAAGGAAGAATCCGAAATTACCAAACTGTACATGAAAATCCATTAAGTTCTTATCCACATGATTAAAGACCAACTCCGAACTTCTTTTCCAAAAAACAGCAAGACCACCCCATGTATCTACAGGCTCCACCGTATATACAAAGTCATAACCGAGCCACACTTGAATATTTACAAGGACGTTTCTACAGCGCATCGTCTCCATCAGAAAGAGAACCTCAGGGAAATATTTTTGACGTATTTCCATGAGTCTCTGAACTGTCAAGTCTTGAGGCCGCCCCAAGCCTTGACAGTTCCAGCTCACGATGCTCATTGGGATTTGGACGGTCCCTCATTTGGGACCATCCCTTTGGTTTTCTGTCTCACGGCTTTTTCTTTGTTCTCAGCATTTTCCATTGATTTCCTCTTCTCAGCAGATGTCGAAGGCTTCTCCACAATCACCGCACTAGGATCCACTTTCTCTGCCTCCTCCATCGGTTTCAGCTTCCTCTTTTTCACATAAGGTCTCCTTCTTGGTTTCCCTTGTTTCTTAACAGTTCCGGAAGATGCACCCTCAAAGAGCCCAATCTTATAAGCCGTCGAACTGTTATCAGAAATAGAGAAACCAGAATTTGAGAAGTTGGATTCAGAGCTGTAATTGACCAGTCGTGGGTTCTCAATGAAGGTCGAGCCCCTATCAGCAGCAATAGCCGCTCCCATAAGTTTCTGCCATCTGGCGGGTCATCAAATAATTATATTTTTTGTTGATTTTTTTCTTCTTACAAATCGATTTATTTGATAAATTGCATATACCAAATCTATTTGTTCGAATCATTTTTTTATTATTTTTTATAAATTTGCATATATTTTATAGAAAAAGAAGATGCGTGAAATCAGAGAAAATGGAAAGAATCTCAGCCGTTCGTTCTGAGGTAAACTCATCTGGTTTCGACCTTTCCTTTCTTAACATTTTATGTAATAAATACAAAAAAATATTCTATCGATTTGTGAGTTTCTATTCCTGGTTAAGGTCGGTTTGTTTTTGTATTAATTTTTCTGTGTTCGTTCAGATTCGTCGTTACTAAGCTAGGTCAATTGATTCCCTTTTCATTAAATTGCCCAGATTTGGGTATTTAACTGCAAAATTCAATTTATCAAGCATTAGTTAGGTTAAAAAAAAAAAGAAAAGAAAACATTGAGAGCCTTCTCGATTGCAAGACATAGGTAAACAAAATCTGCAAAATAGATAAAATATCCTAGCTTCTAATGAAATCCTCAAACTCGTGTCTCTGTAAATTGATTGATTGGTGGTATTGCTGTTGATCCCCTGCATTCAGTTTATAGGGTTAGGCCTCTGAATTGATAAGACGTTTTGATTATTTTGTTGATAACATGTTTTTTTCTTAACCTTTTTGTTGTGTATGTTTGCAACAGTTTTGTTGGCTCTCTCTCAATCCAAGTAACTTATTCGAATCCTTATGGAACATCTCAGTGAATCTCAGATCAATGAGGTTAGCTTCGTATCTGATGGATAATTGAATCGAATGATCTCATTTTTTTTGTGTGGTTTTATTTTTTGTTAACCACTCAAGACCATACATAACCTTATTATATATCTATCTGGTTGAATAAAACAACAGTTTAGAGATTCTTGATTAGCTGTGTCTACAATCATAGATTTTTGTACAGAGTACATTATTTTCGGATCTTGTAAAAACCTACAATCATACATCATACATACTTTTTTTTTATCTTCATTTAATTCGTTTATGTTGAATTCTAGATTGCTTTAGGTACTCTGTTCTTTAGTGTTTTGTTTGATCTGGTGACTCAGTTTCTAACTGTTACATTGATTTCATTAAGAACAGGATATGCCTTTAAAGAATCATGATACGGACAAAGACACTAACATGGAACCACCTACTAGTCCACGTCATCGAAAGGTACAAAAAGTATTATTCTTATTGTGTTATATGATGCTTGCAATCCAGAATGTTTACGTCTTACATAGATGTTTGTTTTGTATATGTTAAGGTTATTGCTAGATGGTTACCTGATGAAGCGCAAAGACCAACCGTTGATGAAGCTCCTGTTTTCTCTCCATCATTAGAGGTACTCATTGCTTCTTGTCTCCGTCAAGTCATTTATTTTCTTGCTCACTCTTTGTTCCATCTTAGGAGTTTGAAGATACACTTGCTTACATAGAAAAGATACGTCCACTAGCCGAGCCGTATGGTATCTGTCGAATCATCCCACCATCCACATGGAAACCTCCTTGCCGGCTCAAGGAAAAGAGCATATGGGAGCATACAAAGTTTCCCACACGGATTCAGACCGTGGACCTGCTTCAGAACCGGGAGCCTATGATGAAGAAGAAGAAACCCAAGAGCAGGAAACGCAAACGGAGAAGAAACTCCAGAATGGGTTCCTCTAAGAGACGATCTGGTTCTGGTTCTGCCTCTTCTCCCTCTGAATCTGCCTCCTCTCCTGAGGCAGAGGAGAAGTTCGGGTTTAACTCTGGTTCAGACTTCACTCTGGAAGAGTTTGAGAGATACGCTCTCTACTTTAAAGACGCATACTTCAAAAAGAAGGATTCTCCGTCTGTGGAGGAGATAGAAGGCGAATACTGGCGAATAGTGGAGCAGCCAACAGATGAAGTGGAGGTATACTACGGAGCTGACTTGGAGAACAGGGTGCTTGGAAGCGGGTTTTACAAGAAAGCGGATAGCGATATGGATCAGTACGCAGTCTCTGGCTGGAACTTGAATAACTTACCGCGTCTCCCTGGCTCTGTACTCTCTTTTGAGGACTGTGATATCTCTGGAGTTCTAGTCCCATGGCTCTATGTTGGAATGTGCTTTTCTTCATTTTGTTGGGTAAGTACTTTTGAATATTTATTAGTTTTATAGCGGGCCCCAGTGATGTCACATGGTTGACCAATTTTTTTCACAGCATGTGGAGGACCATCATCTATACTCACTGAACTATCATCACTTTGGGGAGCCAAAAGTATGGTATGGTGTTCCGGGAAGCGAGGCAACATCACTGGAGAAGGCGATGAGGAAACATCTGCCTGATCTGTTTGAAGAACAGCCGGATCTACTTCATAGCCTGGTTACTCAATTTTCTCCTTCGATCCTGAAAGACGAAGGAGTCCAAGTTTACCGGGTGGTTCAAAATCCAGGGGAGTATGTGCTGACGTTCCCTAGGGCTTACCATGCTGGATTCAACTGCGGTTTCAACTGTGCGGAAGCGGTTAATGTAGCTCCGGTTGATTGGTTGGCTCATGGAGAGAACGCTGTGGAGCTTTACAGTAAAGAGACGAGGAAGACTTCTCTGTCTCATGACAAGCTTCTCCTCGGAGCAGCTTATGAAGCTGTAAAGGCTCTTTGGGAACTCTCAGCTTCTTGTGTGGTGAAGGAAAATACATGGAAGAGTTTCTGTGGGAAGAACGGTGTGCTTACCAAGGCGATTCAGGTAATGTAAAAAACAGTCACTACTTATTGTTTCTACTTTCTAAAACGCTTAGTTAGCTTTTTAAAATGTGCATAGGCTCGGTTACGGATGGAAGAAGAAAGACTTGGAGATCTTGGTAGGGATTCTTCTCTGAGCTTGGTGAAGATGGAGAAGGACTTTGATTCAAACAGTGAAAGGGAATGCTTCTCGTGCTTTTATGATCTGCATCTTTCTGCTTCTGGCTGCAAGTGCTCTCCTGAAGAATACGCGTGCCTTAGACACTCGGACGATCTATGTTCATGTGAAGTGAAGGATAGATTCGTCCTTGTCCGTTATACCGTGGATGAGTTACGGTCACTGGTCAGAGGATTGGAAGGGGAAATGGACGATTTAAAGATATGGGTTTCCAAGGTGCTGGGTACCGAACAGATTGATGAAGATCAGAATAAGACTGGTTCAGTTATCAACGAGGAGAAGAAGCTAGAGGAAGGTTCGTTTGATCTGAATATCAACTTAGAGTTGAATTATCATGAAGACCTGAAAGAAGAGGTCAGCACCAGTGGCGAGTTAAACGCTTCAGAGAAATTTGATGTATTGGTCGAGCCTATAAACCTTGGTTTCTTGAGTTTTGGAAAGCTTTGGTGCAATAAGCATGCTATATTCCCAAAAGGTACAATCTCTTTTGTTAATACTATGGACTTAAAATCATATTTTTTTTTTGTCAAAAGGCTGTTGTTGATGTCTTTACTTCTACAGGATTCACGAGTCATGTCAAGTTCTACAACGTGCTTGATCCAACAAGGATGAGCAATTATATCTCCGAGGTTTTGGATGCAGGACTCATGGGTCCATTGTTCAGGGTATAAAACTTTTTCCCTAATAAACATTCTATTGGATAAAAACTGAATCTTCTAAAGCAGCAACAACTTACTTTTTCCTCTTCAGGTTACTCTGGAAGAATCTCCAGACGAGCGCTTCTTCAATGTCTCAGCCCAAAAATGCTGGGAGATGGTGTTGCAGAGAGTTAAAGATACATCCACAAGTCTTGGTCTTCCTACTTTATCGCGGTTTGAAAGTATTAACGGGCTTCAAATGTTTGGTTTCCTCTCGCCGTCTATAGTTCAAGTAAAAGTTCAAACCCAACTCTTCTTCTTTAAAACATGTTCATCAACTTTACTCTCTAACTTAATCATCTCTCTACAGGCCATTGAAGCTCTTGATCCAAACCATAAACTGGTCGAGTACTGGAACCACAAGAACCAATCTCAATCCGAGTCGAAAGATCACTTCATATCATCAAACTGTACCAAAGGAAAACTTTTCGGAGTAGATTTGATGTAAAAAGATGAGAGAGAGTTGCATATTTATTCTTATTCTTTTTTGGGAGCATTTACTCGGAATCTTTTGTTCGTTCTTCTTCAGTGAAGAAATAACCTAACCTTAGTGTTAGAAGTGTAAATTAGGAACAATAAAGTTTGATTCTTTCGCTATTGCGACATTATAATAACAATACAAAAATTCTTCATAGAATATACCAAAACATGATTCTCAAATGCTGCCGCCATTATATGAATTCACAAGATCGAGTTACACATCTTTGAAAGAACAGAACTTGGAACTAATAGAGGTTTATGTACAGAATCTTGAAAATTAGAAAACTTGAAGGACTAAAAGTGAAAATGCAGAGTCAGAACAGAGCGAGAGCCAACGGGAGCAAGAACGAGCATGTCGAGAGATGTGCGATGGAGACGGAAGCAGAGGTTCGATTCTTGTTGAATTCAGGACGACGGCGACGACGATTTTGAGACAAAGGACGGAGACTATCGGCTAAAGCAGTATCACCACCGTTTTCAAAGTCTCCGTAACGAGAGAAGTCAAGCGGCGAAGCAACACCGTGAATCGCAATCGAAGAAGAGAGGAAAAGATCCGGTTCGGAGACGAGAACGCCGTCGACTGTGAAATCGGAAACAGAGTTGTTGGTGACGACGATTGAATTTCCGGGGAGGAGAGTCGGAAGGCGAGAGAGAGGTTGCAAGATACGGAGGTCGGCGAAGGAGAGACGCTGAGGAACGATGTGGTAAGCGACGGAGAGGCGACCGGGGTTAGTAGCGCCACCGCCGTTGGAGGAGGTGATGCCGGCGGCGTCGAAGTCGCTGGGGATGAAGATAGTGGCGGAGAGAGGTATTCCGAATTGGTCGTCGACGGCGGAGAGGAAATCGGCGGCCCAGTCGCGGAATTCGCCGGCTCCGATCATGGCTTGGATGATTCTGTCTGCGTGTTGCTGATCTTGCGGTGTGATTGACGGAGGGAAGGCGGCGGGAGTGAGATATGAGACGGTGGTGATAAGGAAGATGAGGAGGAGATGGCTTGAGGTGGCCATCGGAGAATCGGCGGCGAAGTAGGTTGTTACAGAGAGATAAGTCAATCTTGGAGTCTTTTGAAGTTCGTTACGAGCTAACTGACTTAAATAACTGCTAGTGCTTGGTCGTCGAAAAAAAAAAAAAAACTGCTAGTGCTTGGTTAGAGATAACCGGATTCTAGAGTCCTTCGGTTTCGACTTTGTTAGCTTCGGTTCAGATCAATAGCGGACGGTTTACGTCTTTACGATTATGTTGTAATATTTATCTAACAATACTAAAATGAGAATTCAAACCAATCAGATTCTACATATATGCCATGTCAACACCTTTGTCTGACATTTCAGTTAACGAATGGGCCGTAAACAAATATTGATCGTTTAGCATATTTTGGCCCAAAATTGCTATCTTCAGAAACCACCATCCGCCCATATCGTTTTCATGGCCTCCCCGTTCACTAGCATTACTCTCCCCTTTCACCTCCTCTGTAATATAGGCATCCCACTTTCATGATTCAAGATCCATCATTCACTGTCACAATTAATGTCCATTCAGCTTTTGCGCTTCCCTCAAACTTACATCAACATATATATACTTTAAGAAGAGAACATAAAACTACAATTCATATGTAGATGATGGAAAAAATGAATCGAAAACGTCACCAGAGGTAACCGTTCATGATAAGCTATTTTATGACGCTAACATGGGGCCGAGCTACAAGGAAATCAAAGAGGAAGAAGACTCCGACAAGGACGAGGATTCCGATTGAAGACCACGGGAGATTCAATCTGGAATCACCAGGTTTGCTACTGATGGATGCTTATGTGTTGATAGAACTGAGAGGCCCAGGGGTCAAGCCAGAAAGGCAAAGCATTTGGTATGATATTGGTCGCACTCCATTTTTCTGTGCGCGTTGTGCTTTTGGTTATAATTCAATGAAACGATGTGTTGAGGTTGCTGAGAAAGGACATGTTAAACCTGCAAACTATTTGGATTCTCACCAGAAGATTCTTATAGGTGTTGCCAGTACGGGAGGTATGGTTTCCTCAGTATTGAATTCTGTTTAGCTCTCTCTTTTTTTGGATTATTTGGTGTTTTTAATTCAAAATCTTACTCATTTTCTTCCTCAAAGTCCTGAAACCACAGTGGCCAAGCTTATTGATACTTCATGTTTGTTTATCTTCAACATTCCAGTGGCTAAGAGTTAACACAATGTTGTACGAAAATTAAAACAGAGATTGAATCGGAGAAGAGGATGACACTGAAGATGAAGAAAACAAGGATGATGATTGTGAGGAAGGTGCAGAAGCGGAGAATCAGGTGGTGCCATGGGATGCGGCTCAGTTTATCATCTTCCGTTATCAGCGTAATAGAAGGTTTGTGCGGCAACGGAATCTGGTGGTGAAAAAAAACACTATGGAATTTGGATCTTAATTAGTTTGTTGATATGTATAAATACACGGTAATGGTTTCACTTCCAATGTACGCTTATTTAGTCTTATGGATTTTAATCTTCAATTACTTCAACTCCAGATTAAATTGTTTATTGGAGTCCAAGTGAGCCAAGCTGAAGCAAAAGAAAATCCTCTAGGTGATGCAGAGGAATATTTCTACAATACGAGTCAGAAACAAGCATAAGAGAGGCTCAAGAGATATGTAGTGCTGGTCCAAGCCATGTTCAGGTCTAAGCAAGCTCAAGAAGATTACATGAGGATGAAGCTCACTCATGAAGAAGCTCTGGAAAAAAAAATTGCTTTTTTCTTTCTTTTTTGAGCCTCATAATTTGGAAACACACACACACACTAAATGATACTTGAATAAATGGAGAGTTTTTGTTGATGGTGTGATTCAGTTGGAGTATGAGTGTTTGCCAGATATTGATCAAAATGGTGGTTACGGGGAAGTAAGGGATTTTTGGTAGAGATGTTGATCTAAAAATTATATGAACGACAAAGGGTACTTTCCACCTTCAAAATTGTTTTTGTTGTGTGGTATGTGTTATCTTATACTACGAAATTTAGGGGAAACAAGTCGTCATTTCTCGATCATTTCTACGCTGGCTGGAAAGGAGTCTTCTCAGGTTTCACGGAAGCGAAAATGTCTAATTGATAATGAAGTGATAATTCCGAACAAGTAAGATATCTTTTCCTAACCATGGATTATATTCATCTGTAGAGTTGTGTAATCCGTACAAGTGCCTAATGTTTATGTACATTGGTTATATACTGTAGAGTTGTGAAGGAAATGAAAGAAGATCAAGTACATTGGCTACAAAACAGAGAAAGTTTTCTCATGCTATCATGAGAGAAGAATCAAACCTTTCGCTGATCCTTCGAGAAGTTCGTAGGACCTTTTGATTTCATGTAATTTAGAATTGCTTGCTCCTTTATTTCATACTGTGTTTGCTGAATGTTATAATTCTATCACAGCTGGTTCTTTGGACCTCCAGTTACTCCTTCGTCAACCCATTAAGCTTAAGGAACCAAAACACCACATAACGTCCTAAAGCTGCTTAAACCAGTGGGAGTATGGAATGTTCTTCTCTTAGAATAATTGGAACATGGGATGTTTTTCTTAAAAGCGGACTAAGAGTGGTAGAGAAGTTACAGAGACCACTCAGGCTGCTGCTTTTGCTAAGCAGAAAGTTAGTTTTACGTAGATCTCAACTGAGCCCATAATCTTATTTTGAAATTAGAGTTGATAAGGAGCTAACGATTCGAAATAACTCGGTACCAGTTACTAAGTTCTATGCAAATTGAAAGAAACAAAAAGATACGATAAAGATGCATTGTGAGTTTAGAAAGACAAGATTTTTGGGTTATCGGCATGTTGGCTAAACAAACAGACATCAATAGGTCATGGTTCGAATCTGATAGGGCCCTTTAATTTCCTTATTTCCTGTTCAAAAAAAAAACATTAGATGGGAAGATAGAGCTTTAAGTCTAATCGCACTATGGCAGACACGTAACAGAGTTACGATATAATAACAAAGACTAACTAACCTTTATGGGGATAACTACAATCGGGTGATAACCGGAATATGAGCTTCCACCTATCATTGTCAGAATCACTGTGGGAAACTGAAAGATGTTTTTATCATTCTCTTATTTTGAAAAAGTAACTGAATTTTATAAGACAAATCTTTTCGGCCAAATTCACTTTTTAATTTTGTAATATACATAACAAATATGGACATTCACTTTTTAATTTTGTAATATACATAACAAATATGGAGATTATAGAATTTGGTTCAGTTGCTCAGTTTGCAATTCATATCTCTATTGATAATTTCACGTGTTACAATCATACGATGATTGTGCATATATATGGGAAAATAATATTTTACTTGAATTTGACTAATCAAGATTATTTTATGTTGTTTAGATACAATTATCTTACTTACAATTAATATTTAAAATAACTTAAAATTAACTTCTAAATTTTATTGTACATATTTTAAATATAGAAAGATTAAATTAATCACATAAACTTAATAAAAAATCTTATGTCACTTTAATGTGATTAAAATAAATATCAGTTAATTAATATATAACTCAACTATAACATTTTTAAATTACTCAGTATTCATATTACTGAAGTTTTCCTAAATATAATCTTACAATATACTTAATGATGTAAACATAACAAACAATATAAAATTAATAAAGTTTTATCTTAAATTTGTTGTTAAACATTTTATTTTAAAATGTAATCTTAAGATTACAACATTTAAAATTTTAACGTTTAACAACAATTTCATGACGTATAAAATTATGTGCCATATAAACCTATGTTAAACTTTTAAACGGGCAATATATTTTATTAAAAAGTTGTTTTAATATAATCAAAACAAAAAAAATATCATCAAGTATTGCATCATGGTCAAAAACGAGTTTTGATCAATGATAAAATCATAAATAGTCTGCTAAATTTTTACATTTGAAAGTCTCAAACATCCATCACAAACACAACCTTAAATATTTTTTCTCTTCTCACTCTCACTCGAATACAAATCACTAAAGCAAATTACAAACTGATAAAACTATTCACTTTCACAAACGAAATTTGAGGCGAAGCCAAATGCTTACTAAGTCTCTCAAATGATCCCTAACTTGAACAAAGAACCCAGACATAGCGAACATAACCTTGGATGTTATAACTTTTGCATGGTTCCAGACAGCGAAAATAAGTTTTTACCTATAAAAGATCTAATACTAATATAGGTAAAAACCCGGGCGTAGCCCGGAAAAATCCATAGTTTTTGTAACATCTGCTAGTGCTTTCATTAAAACATATGGGAGGTTATCACTTATCAGTTATCTTGATGAGTGGGGTCTAGGATTTGATTTTTAAAAAAAACTTTTTGATCATCCCGTAGATGGTTTATGTTCCTTTTTGACACAATTAACTGGCTTTGATGGCTTATTGAATATCTGTGTTATTCCAAAATACAGATGCAAATCAATCTCATACTCAATGCTTTGAGTTTATAAACTTTTATAAATCTTACTCGATTTATAAATCCTTATAAAAAGTTACGAGATAATTATGTTTCTTCTTCTTACAACTTAACTGATTGTGGTTTGATAAAGGCTTGCCTAAACAATCTCCAATCACAAAATTTCGTCCCTACAATGGTGTGTAGTTTCGTAGGCGTCTATCTTCAGGATACAACTATCGATCTTGGTACAACACACCCGTACCGAGACCCTAGCAAACTTTACTTTGAGTTTTTTTTTTCAAAAACTTGTTATGGAAAAGAAGAAGATTAAATCCAATTGATTCTCAGTAATCTTCTCTCTTCTCTCCTTCTTTCTCATATTCAAGTAGTGCTTTTAATCAACGCATACGTTAACTGAAGTGGTGCCTTTTAATCAACGCATATATTGACTCATAACCGACACGTTTTGTCTGAAATGTTGCTTCCTTTAATTAATTAAAGTCCAACAATACCCCACATTTGAAAAGAAAATAAGTTAAAATATTTTTGAGAAAGTAGAATCAATATGCATCGGAAAATGTATCTTTTGGACTTAAACCTTTCCTAGTAACAACTTATCGGGTTTATGGGAAAAAAGAAGATTGTCATGCAATCCAATGTAATTCAATGCTATCACCCCATTGGAAAGCAATTGTCATGCATGTCTATGTCTATACGTCGTGACTTACCATTGCATTTTTCCCATAAAGAGACTGAGTAAGTGAATAATGTACCATCTGATTCTTGTTTCACTCTAATTCGAAGAATTATAGCAATCAATCTCATATCTTTCATGAATAATGACATAGAATTTATTTCACATGTTTCACCACAGAAACAGTGTCACTTATCTTAAAGTTTAAGAACTTTCCCACGATGAATATCTTAACGCTTGCAACTTCAGACTTGTATTTTTCTCTGATGATTCCCACAACTGTTTTGGAGTTTGGAATAGATGATAAACATCGTAGAGAGAATCGTCCAAAGCGTTAAGAATATAGTTCTTGCAACCAAAACTCTTTTTGTGTCCATACCTATGATGTTTTAAAGATTTCATCAGGAATATTACCTTCTACAGATAATTTGGTCTTTCAAAAGTCAAGCACTATGCAAGATTCAGTGTCCTGAGATTGCCATCTTTTGAAATTCACTCCTCAGATTACAAAAAGATTCTATGTGTGACTTTTCACAATTGCAATAGATTGATCCATCTTGCTTTCTTTGAAAACAACAAAAAAATTCTGTCTTAGATTGTTATTCCAAAGTACAGATGCAAATCAATCTCACATACTCAATGCGTTTGAGTTTATAAACTTTTATAAATCTTACTCGATTTTTATAAATCCTTATAAAACGTTACGAAATAATTATGTTTCTTCTTCTCACAATTTAACCGATTTTGGTTTGATAAAGGTTTGCCTAAACAATCTCCAAAGATAGAATTTCGCCCCTACAATGGTGTGTAGTTTCGTAGGCGTCTATCTTCAGGACACAACTATCAATCTCCGTACAACACACCCGTACCGAGACCCTAGCAAACTTTACTTTGAGTTTTCTTTCAAAAACTTGTTATGGAAAAGAAGAAGATTAAATCAAATTAATTCTCAGTAATCTTCTCTCTTCTCTCCTTATCTTCTCTCTTCTCTCCTTCTTTCTCATATTGCACTTGATCACTTTATATAATGATTCAAGTAGTGCCTTTAATCAACACATTAATTGAAGCGGTGCCTTTTAATCATCGCATATATTGACTCATAACCGACACATTTTGTCTGAAATGTTGCTTCCTTTAATTAATTAAAGTCCAACAATACCCCACATTTTCTATTCAAACTCAACAATACCCCACATTTGAATAGAAAATAAGTTAAAATATTTTTGAGAAAGTAGAATCAATATGCATCGGAAAAGGTATCTTTTGGACTTGAACCTTTCCTAGTAACAACTTATCGGGTTTATAGGAAAAAAGAAGATTGTCATGCAATCCAATGTAATCCAATGCTATCACCCCATTGGAAAGCAATTGTCATGCATGTCTACGTCTATACGTCTTGACTTACCATTGCATTTTTTTTTTCCCATAAAGAGATTGAGTAAGTGAATAATGTACCATCTGACTCTTGTTTCACTCTAATTTGAAGAATTATAACAATAAATCCCATATCTTTCAAGAACAATGACTTAGAATTTATTTCACTTGTTTCACCACAGAGACAGTGTCACTTATCTTAAAGTTTAAGAACTTTCCCACGATGAATATCTTAAGGCTTGCAACTGCAGACTTGTATTTCTTCTCTGAAGATTCCCACAACTGTTTTGAAGTTTGGAATAGATGAGAAACATCGTAGAGAGAATCGTCCAAAGCGTTAATAATATAGTTCTTGCAACTAAAACTCTTTTTGTGTCCATACCTATGAACGATGTTTTAAAGATTTCATCAGGAATATTATCTTCTACAGGTAATCTGGTCTTTCAAAAGTCAAGCACTGTGCCAAATTCAGTGTCGTGAGATAAAACAACAACTTTTGTTGCCATCTTTTGAAATTC
Organism: Brassica oleracea var. oleracea; assembly: GCF_000695525.1. NCBI lineage: Eukaryota > Viridiplantae > Streptophyta > Magnoliopsida > Brassicales > Brassicaceae > Brassica > Brassica oleracea. Next base: position 13,085,790 of record NC_027755.1, read on the forward strand.
ACTCCTCGGATTACAAAAAGATTCTCTGTGTGACTTTTCACAATTGCAATAGATTGATCCATCTTGCTTTCTTTGAAAACAACAAAGAAATTATGTCTTAGATTGTTATTCCAAATTACAAATGCAAATCAATCTCACGTACTCAATGCGTTTGAGTTTATATACTTTTATAAATCTTACTCGATTTATAAATCCTTATAAAAATTTACGAAATAATTATATTTTTTCTTCTCACAACTTAACCGATTGTGGTTTGATAAAGGCTTGCCTAAACAATCTCCAAAGACAGAATTTCGCCCCTACAATGGTGTGGAGTTTCGTGGGCGTCTATCTTCAGGATACAACTATCAATATCCATACAACACACCCGTACCGAGACTTTAGCAAACTTTACTTTGAGTTTTCTTTCAAAAACTTGTTATGGAAAAGAAGAAGATTAAATCCAATTAGTTCTCATTAATCTTCTCTCTTCTCTCCTTCTTTCTCATATTGCACTTGATCACTTTATATAATGATTGAAGTAGTGCCTTTAATCAACGCATCCATTTACTGAAGTGGTGCCTTTTAATCAACGCATATGTTGACTCATAACCGACACGTTTTGTCTGAAATGTTGCTTCCTTTAATTAATTAAAGTCCAACAATACCCCACATTTTCTATTCATACTCAACAATACCCCACATTGAATAGAAAATAAGTTAAAATATTTTTGAGAAAGTAGAGTCAATATGCATCGGAAAATGTATCTTTTGGACTTGAACCTTTCCTAGTAACAACTTATCGGGTTTATGGGAAAAAAGAAGATTGTCATGAAATCCAATGTAATCCAATGCTATCACCCCATTGGAAAGTAATTGTCATGCATGTTTACGTCAATACGTCTTGACTTACCATTGCATTTTTTTCCCACAAACAGATTGAGTAAGTGAATAATGTACCATCTGCCTCTTGTTTCACTCTAATTCGAAGAATTATAGTAGTCAATCCCATATCTTTCATGAACAATGGCTTAGAATTTATTTCACTTGTATCACCACAGAAACAGTGTCACTTATCTTAAAGTTTAAGAACTTTCCTACGATGAATATCTTAACGCTTGAAACTTCATACTTTATTTCTTCTTTGATGATTCCCACAACTGTTTTGAAGTTTGGAATAGATGATAAACATCGTAGAGAGAATCGTCCAAAGCGTTAAGAATATAGTTCTTGCAACCAAAACTCTTTTTGTGTCCATACCTATGATGTTTTAAAGATTTCATCAGGAATTTTACCTTCTACAAGTAATCTGGTCTTTCAAAAGTTAAGCATTGTGCCAGATTCAGTGTCGTGAGATAAAATTACATCTTTTATTGCCATCTTTTGAAATTCACTCCTCAGATTACAATAGGATTCTCTGTGTGACTTTTCATAATTGCAATAGATTGATCCATCTTGCTTTCTATGAAAAGAACAAAGAAATTTTGTCTAAGATTGTTATTACAAAGTACAGATGCAAATCGATCTCACATACTCAATGCATTTGAGTTTATAAACTTTTATAAATCTTACTCGATTTATAAATTTTTATAAGAAGTTACGAAATAATTATGTTTCTTCTTCTCACAACTTAACCGATTGTGGTTTGATAAAGGCTTGCCTAAACAATCTCCAAAGATAGAATTTTCCCCCTACAATGGTGTATAGTTTCGTAGGCGTCTATCTTCAGGATACAACTATCGATCTCCGTACAACACTCCCGTACCGAGACCCTAGCAAAATTTACTTTGAGTTTCTTTCAAAAACTTGTTATGGAAAAGAAGAAGATTAAATCTAATTAATTTTTAGTAATCTTCTCTCTTCTCTCCTTCTTTCTCATATTGCATTTAATCACTTTATATAATGATTCAAATAGTGCATTTAATCAACATATACGTTAACTGAAGCGGTGCCTTTTAATCAACGCATATGTTGACTCATAGCCAACACGTTTTGTCTGAAATGTTGCTTCCTTTAATTAATTAAAGTTCAACAATACCCCACATTTTCTATTCAAACTCAACAATACCCACATTGAATAGAAAATAAGTTGAAATATTTTTGAGAAAGTAGAATCAATATGCATCGGAAAAGGTATCTTTTGGACTTGAACCTTTCCTAGTAACAACTTATCGGGTTTATGGGAAAAAAGAAGATTGTCATGCAATCCAATGTAATCCAATGCTATCACCCCATTGGAAAGCATATGTCATGCATGTCTACGTCTATACGTCTTGACTTGCCATTGCTTTTTTTTCCCATAAAGAGATTGAGTAAGTGAATAATGTCCATCTGACTCTTGTTTCACTCTAATTCGAAGAATTATAGCAGTCAATCCCATATCTTTGATGAACAATGACTTAGAATTTATTTCACTTGTTTCACCACAGAAACAGTGTAACTTATCTTAAAGTTTAAGAACTTTTCCACGATGAACTTATCGTAGAGAGAATCGTCCAAATCGTTAAGAATATAGTTCTTACAACAAAAACTCTTTTTGTGTCCATACCTATGATGTTTTAAAGATTTCATCAGGAATATTACCTTCTACAGGTAATCTGGTCTTTCAAAAGTTAAGCATTGTGCCAGATTCTGCGTCGTGAGATAAAACAACATCTTGTGTTGCCATATTTTGAAATTCACTCCTCAGATTACAAAAGGATTCTCTGTGTGACTTTTCACAATTGCAATAGATTGATCCATCTTGCTTTCTTAGAAAAGAACAAAGAAATTTTTGTCTTAGATTGTTTTTACAAAGTACAGATGCAAATCAATCTCACGTACTCAATGCGTTTGAGTTTATAAACTCTTATAAATCTTACTCGATTTGTAAATCCTTATAAAAAGTTACGAAATAATTTTGTTTCTTCTTCTCACAACTTAACCGATTGTGGTTTGATAAAGGTTTGCCTGAACAATCTCCAAAGACAAAATTCCCCCCCTACAATGGTGTGTAGTTTCGTAGGCGTCTATTTTCAGGATACAACTATCGATCTTCGTACAACACACCCGTACCGAGAGCCTAGGAAACTTTACTTTGAGTTTTCCTTCAGAAACTTGTTATGGAAAAGAAAAAGATTAAATCCAATTAATTCTCAGTAATCTTCTATCTTCTCTCCTACTTCTCTTTATTTCTCATATTGCACTTGATCACTTTATATAATGACTCACTAGGTGCCTTAATCAACGTATACGTTAACTGAAGCGGTGCCTTTTAATCAACGTGTATGTTGACTCATAACCGACACGTTTTTTTCTGAAACATTGCTTCCTTTAATTAATTAAAGTCCAACAATCTGACCCTTTTTAGTTGAAATATTTGGAATCTATTAGTGATAGGCCTAACTCACATGCAAAAGTTACCTTAAGAGGTTAGGATTGCCCATACACTTATATATTGCCCAAGGACACTTGATTATCCGATGTGGGACAATTATCTAATAGCCCCTCGCGAGATGTGGGTGGAAAACGGTCCAATGAAAACAGCCCAAGCTCAACATCTCGAACATACCACAACAAGATGGGCCACTTGTTATGTTAGTATTTTATTTTATTTTGTGTCTGAGAGTGCAACACAAAAGTTAGGTTCGACATGTTCTGTTCTTTAGTGATGGGTGACGGAAACATATGCAGTTGTATCCTGGGAATCTAAGGCTATGAAACCGTCGCACTACATGACATTTAAAGATTTAAGGAAAAAGATTAATCATCTCGAACATGCAATCCTTCTTTATTAGTTCATTTCGGTATTATAATTTTGATTTATGTTCTTATTATTTTACAAATATCAGTTTTCCCTATTGTAATAAAATAAGGTTCTTACAAGAAGAAATGAGAGACAAAACTTTGAATTGATCAGACACATGATCATGACCGAAGCATGTGCCTCAGTTGAGCCGCTTGGGCCAATTGTTCTCAATTTTGCAAAATGTTTGATGTGTTAAGATTTTTCATTAGCATTCGGATAGTTGTTATTTACAACAACAAGAAACTAAAGAATCTGGCTTCATTTGAATGTGTAAGAACACTTCATATCATGAAGTGATTCATGAGTTTACCAAAGAGAAACATATGGGAGAAACCTATTAATAGAAAAACTCTCTTTATTGGCTAATGCAATATCATAGTAGAACACATTCATCTTCAGATTTTAAAGTCTGCTTCAGTTCTATTTATTAGTTCATAGCCCTATAAATTATGTACACGGTATTTTGTTCCACAAAATAACTGGAAAAAGAAGTCTCACAGACTATTTAAAGAACGAAGATGTAATACTCGGAGACACCTGGAAGACAACAAACTCATGCCCCATCACTATTCATGTTGGCCACATGTACTCAAAAGTTGAGAAATTGTTGCCACACATTTTCCGTTTCTTCTTCATTATGAACGCTTTACACTTGTTCATCTATCATCAGATTTGCATCAAGCACTATTAGTCATGCTTAATACTCCATAAGCTTTGTTTGATTCGTCATAAGCTGAAACATATCATCTTCCATTTTATGAACATGGTCACTCACAACAACTGGTTGTAGTGGTGGAGAGTTGACACTGTAGTCAATTTCATGCCATCATGTATTCAAATTTGCATTACTTTTGAAAATAAGCTTTTGCTTGTAGCCGATGGTATCAATTGCCTTTCTAATTGAGATTTTTTTCTGACCAATCCATGTATCCCTATTGTTTCTAGCAGCAAACTTTACTTGGGTAACTCTTGTTTCAAAGTGTCATACTCAAATGGATTGAAATGGTCATTCCAGACGTGGTTAGGTTTCACGGCAGGATGTGTATAATAGAATCCTAGCACATTGACGAGACAGTTAGGAATAACTAAATGGTTGACTTTTTGTTATGAAAAATAGATTTTTCAACTTTCTTTGGGGTTAAAAATATACATGATCAGAGTGAATGACAACTCACAAGATTTGATTTTATCGGGACAACTTACTAGATTACTATAGTCGAGAAATATTTTCTTGAATCACTATTCGATTAGGTCATTCATTGCCTTTTGTGGATAAATCAGTTAGTGGTGATTTTTCTAGGCATTTTCAGTTATATAATTTGTAACCACCAAAATAATGAACTTAAAAATTGGACCATCAAAAGCTATTATATTATATATTCAAGTTATAGGTGGTTTGCAAAGCTATATCAAAATAGAACAGCTAAAAAAACAAAGTTTGGTGAAAAGCAAGTACATTTTATACAAGTTTTTTTTAATGTTTCTTGTTTGTTTGATTAGCATATAAACATTGTATTTTGTAACGTACAAATCTACGGCGATGAGCACAATCGAAACATCTATACAAAAGAAAATTAAAAGGTATAAAAAAATGCTAACAATAAAAAGAATAAAAGGTCTGATCGATGGCAAAAAATATAAGGCCCACTTGAAAGGCCAATAAAAATAGATCAAAATTTTATAAGAGGACACTGGACTGAACATAGAAAACAGGTGGTGTCTGTTAAACAATTAAAAATGTATGGGGGACATTAATCCCTTGTTTAATTCACATTTACTAGTTTTCTTCTTATGTTATCTATCAATTCCTTAAAATAAGGTAGAGATCCGATTATATTCTTCATCTTATGTTTGTGATTTTCATTCTTCGATACATATTGTCAAATAATATTGTGTGTTGTTCTTATTCATGAACCCATGTTCCTCTTTTATACACGTTTAGAGATATATGAGATATACTCGAATCCTAGATACCCGGACGATAAGGTTTATCTAAACATCATGTAATCCTTATCACTAATTACAAAATTATCTCTAATACTCCCCCTCAAGATGGCGCGTAAAGATTTCGAACTCCCATCTTGCCCAAAAGGTAATGAAACTGATTGCGACCAAGTGGTTTTGTCAGTGTGTCAGCGAGCTGTTCTGTAGTGACGTATCTTGTGACGATCAACCCGACTATAATGGCATCACGAATGAAATGGCAGTCAACCTCGATATGCTTCGCCCTTTCATGGAACACAGGATTGGCAGCTATATGAAGGGCATCTTGGTTATCACAGTATAAAGATGTTGGAGAACTTTGACGAATCCCAAGACTGCGCATGAGTTCCATGATCCATTTGACTTTGCATAATGTCAAAGCCATAGACCTGTACTCCACTTCGGCTGAAGACCTAGAGACTACATGTTATTTCTTGGTTTCCAGGAGACGAGTGAGTTTCCAAGTAAAACAACGTAACCTGTAAGAGACCGCCTTGTCAACGGGCAAGCAGCCCAATCTGAATCACAGTAAGCAGACAGTGCAAGATCATTTTTTGCGCTCAAGAAGATCCCCTGGCCTGGTGCATTCTTGAGATAACGAACGACGCGGAGTGCAGCATGCCAGTGTTTAAGTCGTGGAGATTGTAAGAACTGGGCCAACGTATGCACTGCGTAGCTGAGGTCTGGCTTGGTTACTGTTAGGTATACAAGTCGTCCAATCAGGCGTCGATATTTGGAAGGTTCTGAAAAAATTTCTCCCTTGTCTCTTGCCATAGTATGATTTTGCTCCATTGGGGTATCAATAGGTTTGCAGCCAAGTAAACCACACTCGTTGATTATATCGAGTGCATACTTTTGTTGTGATAAGTAGATGCCTTCATTGTTGCGTGAGACTTCTATCCCAAGAAAGTATTTAAGAACCCCCAAATCCTTCATATGGAAAGTTCGGTTGAGATAAGCTTTGAATTTGGTGATGAGATCTGAATCGTTGCCTCCAATGATAAGATCGTCGACGTAGACCAGAACATAGACAGTCGAAGATCCGCGCTGTAGTGTAAACAGAGAGTAATCTGAGTAGTTCTGTTTAAAACCAAAGTTCTTGAGAGTTGTGGATAGTTTAGCGAACCAACAGCGAGGAGCTTGTCGTAGGCCGTACAGGGATTTGCGTAGTTTCAATACTTTGTTTGGCGATATTGATGAGAAGCCAGGAGGGAGCTTCATATACACCTCTTCGTCCAAATCACCGTGTAAGAAGGCGTTGTGGATGTCCATCCGATAAAGTTCCCATCCTTTAGCTGCAGAGATCTCATAAAGGATTCGAACCGTAGACATTTTGACAACCGGGGCAAAATTTTCTTTATAGTCTACTCCCTCTTGTTGACGATTTCCGAGAACTACAAGACGAGCTTTAAAGCGCTCAATGGTTCCATCAGCTCGAAACTTGATTCGAAAAACCCATTTGCAGCCAATTGCTACTTTGCCCGGGGGGAGATCAGTGACGTCCCAAGTGTGATTGAGCTCTAAAGCGTCAAATTCAACGGTTACAACATTGTTCCATCTAGGGTCGCACATTGCTTCTTCGTAACTAAGTGGTTCAGTTTCGGAAGCAACCTTGACGAGATATGCCTGAAGCTGCGGAGACAATCGATGAACAGATACAAAGTCAGTTAAGGGATAAGAAACCTTACTTGAAGACTCTGATTTGATGTTGGTGGGAGCGTGATGAGGGTCTTTGGTCTGTGCAGTATACGTGACGTAGGGCTTAAGTAAGACGGACTGTGTCTTTTGTCGTCTTCCTCGTCCAAGTTCTTCAGTAGAGGTGGTGCTTGTTTGTTGTTCTGGGGAGTCCAGAGACGATTCCTGAGGCTGATCAGAGGATGAGTTAGGTGTAGTATTGACTCCCCCTGAAGAAGATCCTGTTGGAGTATCAGTTGTCGATTTTGCCATGTGTTCTTCATCAAACATTGCAGGATGAGGTGCTGTAATGGCTGCAACTGGTTGTGATGACTCAGAAGTGAGGAAAGGGAATTTATCTTCATGAAAGATAACGTCTCTGGAGACAAAGATCTTTTCTGTTTCAAGATCAAACACCAGCCAGCCTTTTTGTCCCATCGGATATCCGAGAAACAAGCATCGAGTACTCCTTTCCTGAAACTTATCTCTGTTACGAGATATGCGTCTTGCAAAACAGAGCGTTCCAAATACTCGAATGTTGTCGTATGATGGTGGTTTCTCGTAGAGAAGTTTGTATGGTGTATTGTATTCCAGCAGCTTATTTGGTGTCCGATTGATTAGATAAGTTGCAGCAAGTATACTCTCTCCCCAAAACCGAATGGGAAGACTTGCTTGAAACAGTAGAGCTCTTGCCATATTTAGGATGTGTCTGTGCTTCCTTTCAACGCAACCGTTCTGTTGGGGGGTTTCAAAACATGAGGTCTGATGTGTGATTCCTTGTTTAGCAAAGTAGGACCGAAGACAGATGAACTCGGTACCGTTGTCACTTCGTACGGTCTTGACGTGTTTGTTGAACTGCCTCTTTACGTAAGAACAGAAGACTTTTAACGCATTTGGTGCCTCTTTCTTTTCAAGTAAGAGAATTGTCCACACTGCTCGAGAATAGTCGTCTACTATGGTTAGAAAGTAACAAGCACCTCGTGAAGATGGTGTCTTGTACGGTCCCCACAAATCGCAGTGAATAAGAGAAAAGCTTCCATCCGCTTTATTATTACTTTGAGAAAAAACACAACGAGTTTGTTTAGCTCGAACACAAATATCACAAGATTTTTCGAACACCTCTACTTTATGAGAAAAACCACCAATATCAGAAAGACTTGAAAGAACTGCAGAGGACGGATGACCTAAGCGACGATGCCAGAGTTCACGAGATTGGAGTCTTCCAGCATTGCTGACTTCGATTTCACCAGTGTAGTGGTAGACCCCATCACGCTCTTTACCCGCACCAATCAAAGTCTTCGAAATTAGGTCTTGTATCACACAAAACCTCTTTGTAAATAGCACGAAACCAGCAATATCACGTAATAGTTGTGCTACTGAAATAAGAGTAATGGTCATATTTGGTGCATAAAGCACATCAGTGAGTAATAAGCGTTTTCCCAGACGCAAAGCACCGTGCTTTGTTGCCCATGTAAGCTCGCTGTTTGGCAAAGATATAGGACGAGCAGCAATGTCTGTTATGTTGCTCAACAAACTTATGTCGCCTGTCATGTGGTGAGACACTCCAGAGTTGATAATGATATAATATTTGTTGTATGTACCATATAAGTAGAGCTTATCTGTCTTACCTGATGACTTGTCAGATGAGGACTGTTTCTGTGAGTTTATGAAGTTGGTCAAAGAGACCCACTGATCCGGTGTGAGCGTCAGAATACCTGGAGTCTGTGGTTCCTGCTAAGTCATAGCAGTGTCTCGAATCAGTGTGTTGTTAGCTCGAAACCCGGAGCCTCTGCCACCACGGCCTCGTCCTGTCTCGGAGCCATGACCACGAGAAGGTCTACCTCCAGTTGTTTTGTTTCTTTCGGTATACCATTCTGGAAATCCAATGATCTGGAAGCAGCTTGTTGACTCGTGACCGGTTTTTCCACAATGAGTACAGACCGTTGTAGGTCTAGTAAACTTTGCTGCAGCTGCCTGTTCTGTAGTAGAGCGAGGAACAGAGGTCTGTGTTGTCGCAGAAAATCCCACCATTGGGATCCGTTCGTCATTGTTGCGCATTGAGTTTAAGTGTCGCTCCTCTTGAATGATCTGTGAGTAGATTGCTTCAAGACTCAATTCGGTTTGTCTGCTCAAGAGATTGGAGCGAACCGTCCCGAATCGTGTATGATCGAGTCCCATAAGAAATTGGTGCACTCTGATTTTCTCCTGAGTCTTCTCAAATTTCACCATGGAGTCGCATTCTGAGCTACCACAACAGCAGCTAAATCCCTTTTCAAGGTCAGCTAAGTCGTCCCACATGCCCTTAAGTCGTCCAAAGAATATCTCCACTGTATCACCTTCCTGCTTGCATGAAGTAATGTCTTCAAGTAGTTGATGAACACGAGTATCAGCGTTGACGGAGAAACGTCGTTGAAGACTCGCCCACATAGCTTTTGCGCTATCAACCAAAGAGATGGAGGGTCTTAGCTTTGGTTCCACACTGCTGTATATCCAGCCGATTATCATTGAGTTGACCATGTCCCAGTTTTCCGTTTGGCACGAAGCGAGTTTGTCATCAGCTTCGACCACCTTTCATAATTTGCTCCATTGAGCAAGATTGGTGTCCCGTGTTGTCCGACGGATGCAGGTAGTATGGTGACATCAATTTGTCTATTGTGACAATTGCCGTACTTGTGTTTTCAGCCATGATCTCAGTTTAGATGCTGAAGAACAAGATAAAAAAATGGTAAAATTATCGAGAGTCAAGAGGAAGCTCTGATACCAGGACGATAAGGTTTATCTAAACATCATGTAATCCTTATCACTAATTACAAACTTATCTCTAATACATATCATTGTGAATTTGGTTAGGAATTAACCATTGCTAGCTTGAAGGAATGGTTAGCAGATCCAATCAAACAATGCTACTATTAGGTTGATTGCTGATACTATATATTCATGCATTGAGGAAGACTATATTGAGGGTCTGGAAGCACACTCATTCTAGAGTCTGTCTTTTCAACCATGAAAAAAAAAATCTGTTTTGTGTTATGTTAAACTCTTTACAAGAACTCAATAGATTCCCCAAAAGCGAATCTGAAGACTGATTTCTCAAACCCATGCGTCTGTTCACGGGAAGAGATGGTTACTCTTCAGGGGAGAGGTCAAAAACTAATAACGTAAAGGAAAAGGACAAAGAGTTCACAAAAACCTCAAGGGATAGAAGATTTCTGTATCTTCATGAAGAATTCATGAACTAAATAAATCGTATTTCTCACATGCAAGCATCACCTGCTTAAGACACAAATATGAATCCACTACCGAACATGCAACATGAATTGTGTTATGAGAAGAAGAAATATTGAACCTCCATGACGAGGCCACAGGTGAGAGGAGAAGGTTTGTGCCCTCTTTGCTTCAACTGTTGCAAAAACCCAGAAGGCTCCTTCCCATTGCTATAGATATCTTCATAAGTAGGAGAAAAATATAATCACTGACAACATCAGGTTATTTTTCAAGTGTCGTTGACTTGAACTTCTTTTAAGGTGTCAACACCACATGAAAGAGTTGCTTTATATGCCCAGCTTGTACTATCATATCCGGATATATGATGAAATTTAAAACCGACTTAACAGGTGAAAAGAAGAAGAAGACTCAGATCCTTAAACAGAGAGCTTGCTTCCACAGGCGGCCTTGGTTTAAGTGCACCAACCCATAAAGTTAAAGGTCTTTTGATGAGAATCGAATTACTTGGTTTACTTTGTCCCCAATTGGGTTAATAAGTATAATATATCCCGCAACGGTTGGAGGTAAACCGGGAAATGTCAGACCAATTAAGACCGGTCCGTTAACCAGATGAGCAATCAATCTCGTCTAGGTTGGATCAGCAAAAACCCTAGAATCTCTCTCAAGCAAAGCCTTCCGTTTCAAGCTCGAGAAACATGCCTCCGAAAGCGAAAGCGAAGGATGCAGGTCCCGTAGAGAGGCCTATTCTTGGCCGTTTCTCTTCTCACCTGAAGATCGGAATCGTAATCCATCTCTCTCTCTCTCTCTCTCTCTCTCTCTTTTTAACCTTAGATCGATGTAATTCATTCACTTTGGATTTGTTTGCTATCATCGCAGGTCGGGCTGCCAAACGTGGGGAAGTCTACTCTATTCAACACTCTTACAAAGCTTTCGATCCCAGCTGAGAACTTCCCCTTCTGTACCATTGAGCCTAACGAGGCGCGTGTGAACATCCCCGACGAGAGGTTCGACTGGCTTTGCCAATTGTACAAGCCTAAGAGTGAGGTAGAGTTATTGTCGTCTACTGATTAAAACTAACCGTACCGTTTCTCAAGCTTGACGACTTGTGTGTATATTTGTGATTTTGTCTCTCAGATTCCAGCCTTCTTGGAAATTCATGACATTGCTGGGCTTGTTAGAGGCGCTCATGAAGGACAGGGGCTTGGGAACAACTTCTTGTCTCACATTCGTGCTGTTGATGGAATCTTCCATGTCTTACGTATGTATGACAGCTTAGTTTTTAATTCTCTTTTTTTTTTGGTTGAAATTGTGATTTTGATGCATATATTGAATTCTTTTCGACTAAACACGTGCAGGTGCGTTTGAAGATCCTGATATTATTCATGTTGATGACATTGTGGATCCTGTTAGAGATTTGGAGACCATTACTGAAGAGTTGCGACTTAAGGTATCAAACATCTAGATCTCTGACATTAATTGACTTGTCTTTTTATTTCTCTTCTTAGTTTGATCTTGGTATTAATTCCATCCATTGTCTATTTTGGTGCAACTTTAGGATATTGAATTCATTAAAAAGAAGATTGAAGATGTCGACAAGAGCATGAAGCGGAGCAATGACAAGGCCCTCAAAGTTGAACTTGACCTCTTGCTAAAGGTATGCTTATGCTTATGAAATGTTATTCCTGCACTGCGAGTGTTGTTGATCACTAATTATTAATTGTCCTGGAAAAAATGACTTGGGTACAGGTCAAAGCTTGGCTGGAAGAAGGAAAGGATGTCCGTTTTGGAGACTGGAAAGCAGCTGATATCGAGATTTTGAACACTTTCCAGTTGCTTTCCGCTAAGCCCGTTGTTTACTTGGTCAGTAATCTTGAACACTTTTCTAGTCTCTATGCTTTCCAAGTTTGTTTCAACTAAATTTTTCATCTTTTCTCAGCGTAGGATTTATTAAGGCATGTTTGTTTGGACTTTTTTTATGATCACTGATTGCTCTCAGATTTTAACTTAACAGATTAACATGAATGAGAGAGACTACCAGAGGAAGAAAAACAAGTTCTTGCCCAAGATTCATGCTTGGTACTTGCATTCTACGACCACGCATCTGCTTCCCTTATTATGCTTCTTCTAAACCAAAACTATTTGTTTCATCGTTATGTAGGGTTCAAGAGCACGGTGGTGATACTATGATTCCTTTCAGTGGTGTTTTTGAAAGGAGTCTCGCTGATATGCTCCCAGACGAAGCAGCAAAGTATTGTGAGGAGAACAAACTGCAAAGGTTAGTGCTCCTGAAGATGATTTTTCTTTTATGAAACGCACCCGTTCAAGTGATTCTAATGATCCTCTTTGCCTCTTTTACAGTGCTCTTCCGAGGATCATCAAAACTGGATTTTCAGCTATTAACCTCATATACTTCTTTACAGCAGGGCCTGATGAGGTATTTCAATCCCACTTTACTAGTAATTTTACTTGTCTTCGCAACACGCTTTAATATGAAATGTTCTTCTAAGCATTATTTCTCTGTAGTGAGCTTTTTGATAGTGTAAAGTGCCAAGTATTGCAACTAAAGCTAACAGCCACCAATGATATTTTTGTTTGCAGGTGAAGTGCTGGCAAATAAGACGTCAGTCAAAGGCTCCTCAAGCTGCTGGGGCCATTCATACTGATTTTGAGAGAGGCTTTATTTGTGCCGAGGTTGCCTTCTTCTCTTTTCTCAATACACTAATTTGAATGCTATGTGGTTTATTTCCGATGTTGTTGTTGATATAACAGGTCATGAAATTTGAGGATCTCAAGGAACTTGGCAATGAAACTGCAGTCAAGGTACTTGTATAAAACTCCATTTCCACCTCCTATGTCTTTAGTTTTTCTGCCTCTAAAAACAGACTTAACGATGTTAAGGAAGCTCTTGACATCCTATATGATTAACCGCATGATGCTGATGAAAATGCCTATTGATTCTCACGGATGTGACGGTGGAGACTAATGTGAATCATATAAACTAATAATGCAGGGGGCTGGAAAATACAGACAGGAGGGGAAAACATACGTTGTTCAAGACGGAGATATCATTTTCTTCAAGTTCAACGTTTCCGGTGGTGGCAAGAAATGAGATCCATCTTTGTCTTTTTATCCTATGCGTGGAACCAAACTGTGTTTTCTGTTTTTGACAGTCGCAGTTTTTTTATTGGCTTACCAAATACAAAAGTATCTGTAACTCTTCTTCTTTTCTTCAGTTAGCTAAGACATGTCTTTGCCTTGAGACAGAGCATTAAGCCCGCTGTGTTTGTAGAACTCCTTTCAGAACGTTTTTTCTCTGCTATTTTGAAACTTGGAAGTGATTGCGAAGTGGAACAAATGCCTTAAAAGCAAAATATATGTGCAGTGTCACATATTACAAGCTCCATTACTTGAGAGCTTTCAGATAGATCATTATTAATCAATAGAAACAAAGGAATTACATTGGGGATGGTCAAATCCATTGGTTCCTCTACACCATATTGTGATGAGTTGATCCCTGTTTGGCTCTTCTCCGCTTTTTAAGAATCTCGATTAGAACAAGCTTGAAGAGATCTTCGGCCTGTACAAGAGGGATGCTAAAGACCTAGAACAAATATCTTTGGACACCTTCCTTGTTGAGGTGGGTTCTCTAGGCGATGAGGCTTTGTTTTTCGATTTGGGTATCACCATGCCTGCAGATCACACCCTTGGTATTGAGCCTAACTCCATCTATTTCACTCGATGACTGCCATTTCAGTCGCACGAAATGTTCAACTCCATGAATCGACGTATGTGTATACAGACAAATCTTGCAACAAAGACCATCAACGCTTCCCTAGTCTCTCCAACTTCAAACTTAACGATGCCATGTGGTTTCATCCCTCTTGATTCGTTTCCATATTTTCATTCTTGTTGTGGCATAATAATGTATATGGATTTCTATTTCTGTTAGTCAAAACTTTTTTTTTTTTGTTGACTATCAAAACATATAATTTTAAGGAAAATTAACCAAATATACATAGCCGAAGAAAAAAATAAGCAGCTAACCATATGTTTGTTTTTTTGGTAGAGAAAAGATGTGACAATTTGTCACCTAATCAGACAAATTTAATAAAATTTAAAAATTATGTAATGTATAGAAAAATTATTCAGGTTTTTCATATTTAAAATATAAAATATAATAATTTTTTAAAAGGTTAAAAGCAATTAAAATTAACAAAACCATTTTTATCACAAAGAAAAAAAAGGAAAAAAAAACATTACGTTAAAGTTGACATAGAAATTAATATGTAATGTATATGCTGTATTGTAACAATTAGGTTGTTACTTTTGACTAATTATAAATTTTTTTGTATGATTGAATCAAATATATATACTATTATTTGAGAAGTAAATTTGTTTATTTATCATGTTCTCCATGATTTTTTAGGTAATTTTGTTTATTTGTCATGTTATCAATATAGTTTTGTTCATTTGACATATTTTAATTACTTTTAACAAAATTATTAGTTTGAATAATACTCCCTCTGTTTCTTTTTGTAAGATGTTTTAGTATAAACACATAAATTAAGAAAAAAATTATTTTTAATAAAATCACTTGATTACAATAAAGAAATAACTAAAAGTAGTTAATCATTGGTATTCTGAACAAATAAGACAAAAACTACACATTATGTTTTAATATTCTAATCAATTTTTAATAGTTTTGCATAGAATGTTTCAAAACATCATACAAATTGAAACAAAATTATTTTTTAAAACATCATACAAAAAGAAACGGAGGGAGTATATTTTATTATTATTTGAAGTGATTTTTTGCTTATTTTTCACTACCGAGTTTTCATGTTAAAATTTAACCTGGTTAATGTCATTATAACCATTATTGAATATATATATATATATATATATTTTCTATTATTATATAATTATATATTTATTTATAAATATTTATAATAACAAACTAATCAAAATAAATAAATTTATTCAAGAATCAAAAAGATCAATTACTCTCAGTTTTCATGGTAATGCAAAACTTTCTTCCATGATCCTATCATGCAGCCAGCAAGAGATTCCACAAGCTATATATGATAGGTTACCATAAATAAATAATTAAATTTATTTATTAGATTATATAACTAATTATAAATTAATATAATGAAAATTAGAAAGAAATATTATTTTACAAGTAAAAATATAATTTCTATATACCTATATATATATGTATATATATATATTGTGTGGTTATCCGAAAAATATGTTTTTCAGTTATAAAAATTTAACTAAAAAAACAGAAAATGCATAATCAAATATTAATCACTTAAAAATTTAAATTTGTATAATCAAAAAGCGAATATTCAGTGATCTCAAATAATTATTTATTATATTTATTAATTATTAATGAATGTAGCATATAAAGAGATTTTTCAAAAATATTTATAACATATGAAATATGCAATTATAGAATCATTATGCCCGCATGTGCGGGAAAAAACATCTAGTTTCCATTAATTTAATAGTGTTAGATTGTTCACGAAAAATATTTTATTTGTTCCATCTTTCGGAAATACACTTTTAGAAAGAAGTTTAAAATTGATCGAATCAGTTGATTCGGTCCTGGACTAACTGGTAGGAGATCATATATCAATCGACCGACACAAAAACATACAAACGACATCGTTTTAATCAATTCACCATAAAGGATGAGACAAACGCTCTGGTGATTCATTCTCCTACCGACTACTTGATAAATGTCTTAAATGCACATATCACATGCTAAACAGGTGAACAAACTCTATGGGTTTCTTAAAACTATTTTTATATTCCCATTGAAACTTTTTTCTAACTGGTAATTGCACACTAAACATGTTGTTTTATTTCGTTATTCTAGTTTTAGTAGTTTCATACTGAACTTTTAAAAAATGATTCTAAATATAAAATTGTAGTATAATTTAGAGAAACAGAAAAACATTAAACATTTTAAATCTCAATATGTAGATGTTAGATTGTGTTTTATTGTTGTGAATAAATGAAATTTGTTAAAAACAACTAAATTGTTTAAATGTGTAGCAGTTATACTAAGTTTTCGTCTTTTTTTTTTCTTTTTTTCTATTCATGTTTTCAATAATATTCTAATAAGCCAATTATCACTGTGATTAAATGATTTTTTTGCCTATACACTGAACCATTTTTGGCAAGTTAAATTTGTTTCATTACACTTATGAGAAGCCATGAAATCAATGTGAAAAGATGTATATCCTTGTGCAACCATTTTCTTCAATATAGATCATTAGATACATATACACACTCCACATTGATATCAATATTTTCGTATAGTTGATAAGCGATATATATTCATTAAAACCATTATCTTCGAGTATAACCAACAAAAAGTGTACAAGTTGTGCTACAAATTGTAGTTTGACATTTTAATGATGGACAATGCAGTGTCAATACATAGGTGTTTGTAATGGATACATGAATTTTAGTTATCTTATTAGTTATCATCTTTTTACACACATGTCTCCAAACCTAAATGAAATTTAAACAAATAGATAAGTATATGTCTTCCACAGTTTCAATTGATTATATTTTTTTTATTATCATTAATTAACTTTTATGTATACAAACTTTGATTTTTAGAGTAAAGTTTTAGTCTTCATGTCTCACGTGTTTTTGGTCATTATTGTTATATGCAATTATGTATAAGAGCTTTGATATTATAGAAGAGATACAATACAGTGTCAATATAGTTGTTTGTAAGATATACATGTAGCTTTTAGCTATTTTATTAGTTGTTTAAAAAAAATTATTTTATTAGTTAACAAACATCTTTAACACACGTAAGTCAAAACTTAATATGAAATTCAAACATATGGATAAGTGTATAATTTTCACAATTTTAATATATTAAATTTTTTACCGTGGATCATTAACAACTATAGATATTATTTATTCATTTCATACTATACAATTCGACAGACACAGTATGCTAAATTTGTTTTTATTTTCAACAAATAGATGTTAAATTTCTTACCGTGGATAATTAACACCAATAAAAATATCTATACTATTAATGCAGCTGTGCTGGGTACAATACCTAAATACTAAAATGTACCACATCTCTAAAGGTTTGGATGCAGAATGGGTAGTTAGATGTTTATTCAAGAAATGATATGACTTAAGCTCAATTATAGAGGTTACCTTTAGATATGTTATGGTTTTTTTTCTAAATATTAAATTCATTTCAAAGATTCTTTTTTTTTTCTTTTACTACATAGTGCCAAGCAACTTATTGCAATATGTTACCCATTGTTAAAAAGAAAGAATATTTATTTAGTGGGTCGTGAAGTTACTTAATTGAATTTATTATTTTTGCATAAACGACGTTAAAACAGGAAAAGAGAAATCAATTATAATTGGTCCAAATTGAACTAAATTTTTATTTATCTTATTTCGTTTATGAAAACCAAATAGCCATAATAAAATTATAAAAATTGTTGTATGTAAGAGCCCATAAATGCCCAACGTTCTTTTAACCTAATTTTGTTGTCTTCTTCCAATTAAAAGTAATATTGTCTCTCGATAATTATTCAAACCAAACACAAAATGGACGATGATAATCGGCCACCAAAAAAGGAGTAGAAGACGAAGAGGCTAAAGATCAGTAGATATAGTAAGTAAAAGATCTTGTGTTTACAATCTCTCTTTTTTGTGTTGGAACATGTGTGAATTTGATTATTTTGTTTTTTCTTCTTAAGGAAAAAAATAGAAATCAATTGAGAGTGGCAATGGTTGTTGGTGCAAGTCTTGATTACACATCCAGAAACAAATCCCAAAGTATGGTGTGTTGAGACGGGAAAAGTGCTATTTTTGACCCATACAATTTGAGTCGTGCGTTTTCATACCCAAACAAAAGATAATGCAAAATTATATCTGAACCGTACATTTATTTGAATTTCATGTCCGAACTTTTCAAATAGCACAAAAACCTAATTTGACTAACATTTCGTTAGTCAAACATTTAATACGGATGACTCAGCTTCCAAATGGCCTAAGAGTGTTGGCTGATGACCAAAACGACGTCGTTTTAACTTAATAATAAAATTAGAAAAGTTTGCTCCATGTAAGAATCAAACCATCACCCGAGAAGTAATTGTACCGTAGACACTGACCACTCTGCCAAAGCATATGTTACTGAATGCCATATTATTTGTCGAATTTATACAGACTTTCATCGACGTCTTTAGATGGAAATTGGATGATTGAATCAGTGTGTGAATGTGTGATCATTTGTATGAATTGTTATAATTTCATGCAATTGATCAGAAAGTCAGCCGGAGACTCTTATTTCTTAAACACAAATGGTTGAAATAAGGCGGATTGATGACCATAACCCGTTGAATGAGTTGTTGCTATGTATCGATGATGATGGCATGATTTGCGAGAGAGAGAGAGAAGCAAATATTTCACCTGGTTGGATCGTGGTGAGAGAAAGCACATGAAATATAGAACATGTTGATTCGATTTTTGAAGAATCGCTCGTGTTGGTTTTACAGCAACACCCAGATTCATAAGAGAGAGGAAGCAAAATGCCATATAGTGTTTCTTCGAGTCTTGATAGTACGGTATATAATATATGAATTACATACTTCAATTGAAATATGTTCAAGCCGAGTGGTTAGTGTCATATGTTAAAGGATCGAATGATCTGGGTTTGATTCCTATAAACCAAAATTTTTTATACTTTATTTTTTAAGTTAAAACGACATCATTTTGGTCATTGATCGACACTTCTTATGCCATTTGAAAGCTGAGTCATCCGTATTTAACATTTACTAACGAAATGTTAGTCAAAGTAGGTTTGTGTGTTATTGTGAAAAGTTCGGATATGAAATTCAAATAAATGTAAGGTTTAAATATGATTTTGCACTTATCTTTTGTTTGGATATGAAAACGCATGACTCAAATTGTATGAGTCGAGAATGACACTTTTCTCGTGTTGTAACTGCTTCATGAAACGATTCACATTTGTTGATGAAGACTTCTCATCGAAGGGAACATGGGTTCAGATCGTTTCTCGATCTGAAAACATCAAACATGATGTGGACAAAGCAACAGCCAGAGGCAT
The DNA here is from genome assembly GCF_000695525.1 of Brassica oleracea var. oleracea. Taxonomy (NCBI): domain Eukaryota; kingdom Viridiplantae; phylum Streptophyta; class Magnoliopsida; order Brassicales; family Brassicaceae; genus Brassica; species Brassica oleracea. Next base: position 13,105,562 of record NC_027755.1, read on the forward strand.
TACTTGTGATGTGTTTCAAATTACCCAAATCGCTTCATATTTCATGCGTCATTAGTTTCAAGGGAGAGACTTCTTTGTGCCGGATACGACAACTGTTGTTTGTTGGGATTACTATTTTGATAAAGGTAACAAAGTGTAACTGTTATTATTATGTACCATGTAGCATGTGTATTATGTTATATTGTTTCCAATAAATTTCCAATAAATTTAAATGTGAAATGTGTAGCAGTTATTATTATTTTTTCTATTTTTTTCTTATATTTTCTAATGAAATCTAATAAGTTGATTATCAATGCGATTATTTGAAAGAACAAAAAGGTCTTTTTTAACACTCTAAACCATTTTTTCCAAAAACATTTTGTGTCATTACATTACAGGAAGCCATGAAACCAATGTGAAAATTTATAAACCGCTATGCAACTGTTTTTTTAAATTGTAAAAAGATTGATCTATTCGATATAGATCATTAGAGATGCCCATCCACACTCAGATATAGCAATGATATCAAGATTTTTGTGTAACTGACATATTTTACAGATAAAACTTCATTAAAATTATTATCTTTTCAAGTGTAACTAACAAAGAGTGTATAAGTTACGTACTAAGTTATAGTTTTACCTTTGAATAGGAAACCACATCTCATAATAAAAAAGAATAATATATGATATGTTATCTTCCATTTGGATAATGATGTCATGTTAGTTGCTATCCATGTTGTTAAAATGTACGTCAATAAAGGAAATCTTATGCAATCCATTCATGTTTTTTTTCATGAGTACTTTGGTGAATGTAATCATCAATATATCTTACAACCTCTTTGAATTCAATCAAAACACAAATCATATTGGCGTTTCCGTTGCCAAATCTCACATATAGTACTAGCAATACTTTAACAAAATCATAAATTGTTAGAGATTGTGATATATGAACATCTATTGGATGATCCAAGAGGTTCATGTATATTTTTTCATTGATCTTTTTTCACATACTGAAAATTATTGAATAAACATATCCATACTCTTGTTGCATCAAAAATCTAATACATGTGGTCTAGACTATTGAAATTACGCAATTCACCATTTGCATATTTCAACCAACTAATTATCTGATAAAAGCATGATGTTCCATTAAAATCTCAATGAATATAAAAAAACTTGTTTCATGTGTGAAAAATAAACCAAATTTAAGTTGGAACTAAGTAAATATGCACATGACTATCAAGCGGTCTTGGAAAAAAGAATGAGTAATCATTGTTTCTGGTCATTATCGCTATATTCCAAAATTACGCTTCATTTTGATTTGGTATCTTGGGTTGTTTTGTTATATGCAATTTTGTATTCAAGCTTTGATGTTTTAGAAGATCAACAATGCAATGTACATAGGTGTTTGTAAGGTATACTTGTAAAATTTAGTTATCTTATTAGTAACAAATATCTTTTAACACACATAGGTTGAAACTTAATATGAAATTCAAAATATTGGATTAGTGTATAACTTCCGCAATTTCAATCCATTATATTTCTTCTCGTGGATCATCAACATCAATACCCATTATTTATCTATTGTGTATAACTTTGATTTTTAGAGTAAAGTTTTAGTCTTCATGTCCCTTATATTTATTCATTTTATTGTATACAATTTTGTATACAAGCTTTGATGTTATTAGAAGATAGACAATACAATATCAATATAAGTGTTTGTAACGTATGCATGTAGTTTAAAGTTATTTTATTAGTTTACAAACGTCTTTTAACACGCAAATGTCCAAACTTAATACGAAATTTAAACAATTAGATTAGTGTATAACTTCCACAATTTCAGTCGATTATATTTATTCTTGTAGATCATCAACATCAATACCAATTATTTATTCATTATGTATAAGTTTGATTTTTAGAGTAAAAATTTAAACTTCACGTTCATTTGTGATTCTAGTCATTTTGTTATATGCAATTCTATATACAAACTTTGATGTTATAGAAGATGGACAATACAGTGTCAATATCGGTGTTTGTAAGGTATACACGTAGATTTTAGTTATCTTATTAGTTAACATATATCTTTTAACACATATGTCCAAACTTAATATGAAATTCAAACAATTTGATTAGTGTGTAACTTCCACAATTTCAGCCCATTATATTTCTTCATGTGGATCATGAACAACAATACCCATTATTGATTCATTTCATTCAATACAATTTGATAGACACAATATGCTAAATTTATTTTTATTTTCAATAAATGGATAAAGTATTTCCTAGGTTTGCTGAAACTCCAGAGGAGCTTTCAGTTCATCTTCAACAAATGGTTATTTGGTTAGAAAATGCAGCTGCTCATGATATACCCCAATATCAGAATCTTGACTACAAATATCAAGTTACAAACGTATAAGGGGTAGTTTGATGTTTATTAAAAAAAGATGAATTAAGCTCAACGATAAAAGCATATGTGTACATATTAGATTATCCAACAATGGTCCAAGATCACACTCGCAACCCATTTATGGTTTTGTGGGAGTGTTACCAAACATTGTATGAGAGATTCATAAATAGTGACGAATGTGCAATGGAAAGTGTTTTGGTAGATCTCAAAGAGAATGTGAGTGACATTAAACAATACATTAATAATCACAACAATGAAATAGATGAAAATGGTTTACACGCGATTTCGGCGTTTGTTTGGTTAACAAGGATCTCATTAATACAAACATTCTCATCAAAGTTGAAGGAAACATAAAAAATTTGTTCCTATTGATCATGAGGTTTGATTTGTCAGTAATTGACAGGGATACAACTTGTGCAGACCTTGGTGGTTATGTCGTCATGGACTGGACATAGCTTTACCTCAAGATTGTGTCGACTATGTGGCATAGCTTGTTGCTAATGACGATCTAGGTTTCTTGGCGGATTATGGTTGCAAAATTCGGATGGGATTCTTTGATCGGTTGAGTATCTTTACAATGATCAAACCGGTTCATCCAGTCTAGACCAACCAGCAAGGGATCAAATTTTGACCGATCCACATATAAATACTACTGATTTCGGGTACCCATTCGGATTCGGTTAGGGTCTATTCGGTTTTCAAATTTTTGGGGTTAAAGATTTCAGTCATATTTAGGTATTTATAAATTTTAGTTTGGGTTCGGTTCAGATCTTAGCGGGTTCATTTTGGGTTTGGATAACCCGTTTAAATTATTTTTTAAAAATTAAAATTCATATATACTTTAAATTTTTCAAAATCTAAAAATAAAATAATATCCTTTATATACTAAAACACAAGTCACTTGATAAATTAGATTCTGACACATGGCATGTGCTCCACAATTTAAAGAAAAATGTAAATGCAAAACATTTGGACAGCAAAAAATAGTGTTTCGTCTATTAACTGATTTATTTTTAGATAAATAAAAATTTCTAATATTTTTGCATACACCCATAATCTACTATCTTAGAAACCGCTTATCTCTTAAAGATGAGATTTAATCCATAATGTCATATATTTTGTTCTATCTCTACTCGCATTAAGAAATTGTAAATTCTTAATCCTCTGCAACGACTCTACGATTTTTCTCTAAAATTTCAATTTCTAATCAAATAAATTAAAACTTCTAATGATGAAACCATTTATAGTTTCTAGTCCAAGAGTTGCCTAAGACTCTTCAAAAGAATTTCTTTCAATGAAATGAGAAGAAAGAACACCTAGTTGAAGCCTAAAGTCTAAGTAAGTGAAAAAGGTAAATGTAAACAAAATATTTCAATAACATATTTAAATGGACTAATCAATTCTCAATTTGCTGGAATATGTTTATTTGTTGTTGTGGTAATATGTTTATTTGTTGTTGTGGTGATAGTTCACAAAATAAATTAATATAGTCTCAACTTAAAGCACATGTACAAAGCTCCTCAAAAAAATTTGAGAAACACCGGAAGTAGAAAATAAATTCAGGTTGTAGATAACTAGAAGGCAACAAGTGGAGTTAAGAAACTCATGTTCTAAAGAAAACTAGAAAAATCCATGTCTACTATTTAAATCACGACCTAACTTGATGGTAGGTTTTTCCTTAATCACTATTTGTGTGCTTATAATTATACAGATATGTAGTAATATTATTTTTGTTTACTCTCAGATTAAAATATAGATATACTACTACTTTCATAGTTTTTATTTGTAGATTCGGTTGGAAACAAAAATGTATGAGCAAATAAATCAATGCAAATTAATAAATTTAAAAGATTATCATTAAAGGAAATATTTTTTATTTGTATACAATGTTGCTCGCTTCTTTGGATTCCCTTTAAATGTCTCTTAATAACCGGCGATGCCGATTTTATTGAGCTAGTGGAAGCAATAAAAGCTAAGGACATCGAAGTATATTTGGGTAGACAATTGCGATGAAAAAACTCAAAGAGGCGGTGAAACCAGATCAGTAGTTCGAGTTACATTATTTGATAAAGTTTTCTCAAGGCAATTCATCATAGTTTACTTCATCAAATGTATTTCTTTCTTTCTCTGAACCTTGCTTTTAGCTTCTAGTTATGATATTTCAGTCTGATGTTAACATTGCACATAATTATTAAACTATGTATGATATTTGTGTACTAACAAATAGTGTACAAGTTGCGTACTAAGTTATAGTTTTGAATGGAAAATCACATTTTATAATAAAAAGGAATATTATATAGTATGTTATCTTCTATTTGGATAAGAATGTCATCTTGGTTGCGATACATGTTGTCAAAAGGTACATCAATAAAGAAAATCTTATGTAATTCATCCAATTTTATTTCATGAGTACTTTGATAAATGTAATCATCAAAATTTCTCACAACCTTTTTGAATTCAATTAAAACACACATCACATCGGTGTTTCTGTTGCTAAATCTCACATATAGTATTAGCAATACTCTAACAAAATCATAAATTGTTAGTGATATATAAACATCTATCGAATAATCAAAGCGGTACACATATATTTTTTCATTGATTCATTTTCACATACTGAAAGCTCTTGAATATACATACCCATACTCTTTTGCATCAAAAATATGATACATGTGGTATATTGAAATTACGCAATTCACCATGCAAATTTGCAAATTTCAACCAACCAATTATATGCTAGAAAAGCATGATGCTCCATTAAAATCTCAATGAATATAATAAAAACTTGTTTCATGTATGAAAATTAAACCAAGTTGGAACTAAGTTTCTGCACACGACTATCAAATAGTCTTGTGTGTTATATTTAAGAATGAGTAAGCGTTGTTGATAATTAACTAAAGAGTTTAATAAAATGAAAATACTATATCGAGTTTTTTTTTTGCATTGTTCTAATCGACTAACAAAACTAAAAAAGTTTGTGGAAGACATACACATTCAGATTTGTAAATTTACATATAAGTTTTTATATGTGTTATTGACAAGGTTTTTGACTAATAGGATACACGACTAAAATCTACATTCATATTAAGCTGTTATTTGTGTTAATGACAAGGTTTTGTAGATAGCTGAAAAAAAGAGAATTATAGTCACTAGAAAAGTTTTATCTGCTCGCGATCGTAACTATAGTGTCACGATGTACATTGATATTAACACATGTAATTTTCCCGATGGTTATCAGTTCGACACTTTTACTGATCAAACACTTAACGCATTAAAACAATTAGATACTTTCTACTTTCTTAGAAAAATACACATATATGGTGATCTTAAAAAATACTATGAGTTAGAAGAATGTTATTTGTCTACTGGAGAAACAATAACTAACATAATTGTTACGTATTTTCTTCAATTCTTATTTTTTTTCTTGTTTTGGTCAGACATTTTCAAACTCTGCTTTGTTATTTTTTTTTTATATGTATAACCATTGTCATTGCTAAGTGTTTAAACATCTTATGTTCTAAATTTCAAAACACCACTTCATATCAAATTATTAAATACTCAACTGTAAACATTTGTCGAGAGTTAAAAATGTCTTTGATGTACATGTGGTACATATGCATGCATATCAATATATGTTTCCCATAAGCATAAATGCAAAAAGGTAATTATAATAAACTTTCTAATCAAAACATTAGCATTCAAAAGTAACCCACTGACGAAAATAGTTTAACATTTATCGGTTTATACAAATTATTTTTATGATATAATCAACGTTTTATAGATTTCTAAATTTTTTTTCGTTTCTTTAAGTCAAAATATTTAATTTTATCTGTTTTAGATTATACCAAGAAAAACATTTTATTTGTTCCTTTTCTCGTTATTAGACTTTTATAAAGAAGAATAAAACTGATCAAACAGGTATGGACTAACCGGCAGGAAATCAGATTTCGACCAGTCCACATATAAACACTTAAACGGTGTCGTTTTAAACAATTCGCCATAAAGGCAGGAGGCAAAAGCTCCGTCTCAGTTTCGAGATCTATTCCCGTCCGTAACGGCCACTTCTGGTACACAATCGTTATCTCTGTTAAGCCTCTGCGTAATTTGACTAAAGTCTCGCTCTGTCTCTCTCTCTCTCTCTCTCTCTTCGAACTAGTTTCAGCTCTAGGTTTCAGTCATTGTAATCTGATCTTGATTTCAGTACGAAGATCAACACATAGTAATAGATAAGCTAATTTGATGAATGTATGTATCTCTTATGTTTATTGCGAGGTGAGATTTGGAGAGAAACGATGGGAATCATAGAAAGTGGAACTGTATCAGGTAACTTGCCGACCAAGGATATCCATCTTCTATCTCCCGAGCCCTAGAGACTCTTGGCGGTATCCAAGGGATCCCAACTGTAAGCTATGAAGTTGATTAGTATCGAATTTGTAGATAAGTGGTTGACGGTTTATCTACTTTTGTTAGGAAATAGAGTCCACGTCAAACAAGCTTGAGTTACATTATTTAAAAGTATTGATCCGTGGTGAAGTGTAGAAGAATGGAAGTGTGTCCAAAATCTCCAGAAATCACATTTTGTATCAAAGAACTTGTAGAAGTTTTAAGTCAAAAATTTTGTGTCGTAATGTGTCTAGATTATGCGCCAATTTCCGATGATCTCAGCCTCTACATCCTCTTTTAGCGAATTTAAGATAGTTTATGTGGGAGCATATCATGAATACATTGGAAATTTCTAACTGAATCCGTGGATTATAAGATGATAATTAAGTTCCTCTTTGTGACAAGGTCAAAGCGAAGCTGGGAAGACATTTGTGCTTAAAGTATTTCCTTTCAAATTTCAAACATTTCTACAGCTATTTGAACTTGAAGACGAGTACATTCAGCGAGAGATAAGAAAGCCTCCCAAGAAAACTACTTGTAATTTGATTTCATGTGCTTTGTTGCCAGTATAAAACAGGATGGTTCTCAGAACCGCTGCTTGATAATCTGAGACTCCGAGTAGCTGTGAGGTTTGTATCTGTGTTTCGAAGATGTTTTTAAATCTATTCAAGATGAGTTTGAGAGGTCAGAGAAGACGCGAATTCAGAAAGATTCACTGATATCTTGCCAACCAGACAACATAACTTCATTTTTTTTAATGTTCTTCACGTTTTAGTCATTCTAGATAGTCATTGTTGACTTAAAGCAATGAGGAGCCATCAGGCAAAGCATATGTGACACTTGAACTGTTCTTCACCTGCGTTTTCAGTCACCATGTAGATTGAATCTGTTTCCCCCATACTGCGCAAGATTATTCGCTTCCACCTAGCTTGGGACCCCAAACGTTAAGCCTATACATACATAAGTTTCCATCCCACGTCCAAGCTCCATTTCACTTCCACCCACTTTAGCAACAGAGTCTTTGAAAAGCTTATCAACAACAGAAACAATCTCTATAGCATTGACAACAGAAACAGTCTCAGTACTGAATCTCAAAACCAGTTTCTTTAGTCCAATTGGGTAACAGAAACTTTTTAAACAAAGAAGAGGCAGTAGTAGGCTACTAACTAGTAGCATTGTGACCAGAGCTTTGCAAAATGAGATTCTTATGCGCTATCTCTCCCTGGCCTGGACTTTGATGTCAAGAATCAATGTCAGACCATTCTCATACACACTGAAAGAAGACTCGTTCACTATTGTTGTTTTGGGCAGAAATGGAGCCTGACAAAGTAGCTTCCTTGAGCTCTATACCTTCAAAACGTAATGGGGAAAACACGAGCAGACTTATAAATCTGAGGGAAAGCTGAACTCTTTATGGCATCAAAACCTGGTGAAGAACCAAGTGTCAAACTGTTGTTGGGAGACATCTTCCATCTGCTTTGGTTCAAGTGGTTGAGCCGCAGTCAACAAGGAAACTTGTGGGTTGAGCTTCTCCATAGCCAACAACACAAGTGAAGATTATATTATTTAGGAACACTAAAAATTAATAGTGTTTATTACTGACACCAAGAAAATAAATTTGTGTGTTCTAATATGTAGCTATAAACAAACTAGTGAACGTTTGTAATAAGTTTTTTTTTGGAATTAGTTCAAAAAAGAAAAAAAAATTATAAAAATATTCTAACTAGATTCTATTAATTAATTTTCATATTTAAATATATATCAACTTTTAAATTATTTTCATTTAACACCTCTGATTTAACAGAATATCAATGTTTTATCTTTTAATTGTTATAATGATAAGATATTGTCTAACTAAAATAATAATAAATTTCAAAAATTTGTGTAAGGGCAAATCTCCAAAATAGCACATTTCTAAGTTTATATCACAAAAATAGCAATCAAAAACTAAAATGACCAAAATAGGACCTTTCTAAGTTTATCCTTTGAAAATTTTAATTTTTTTATTTTTCAAAATTTGAAATCTTATCCCCAAAACCTCCTAAACCCTAAATCCTAAACCCCACCCTTTAACTCTAAACCCTAAGTTTGTGACTTTTGATAAAACATTAAGTGCTATTTTTGTGACTTTTGACCTTGAGTGCTAGTTTGGGAACAAAAACTTGATTTAGTGCTATTTTTGTCTTTTTCTTTTTGTGTATCGTGTGTCCTTCCTCGCAAAATATTGTTTAACTAAAATAATAAAATATTTTTTACTAAAATAATAAATTATTGTTTAACTAAAATTAATCATGTGTCCTTCCTCACAAAAAGGAGCCACATCTGATCATATGTCTGTTTAATAGTAAAAGACCAAACCGAAACCTTAGTATAAAGTCAGTTTAAAAGGATCACAAACATTAGAAAGCCGAAATTAAAATAAAGCCGGCAAAAAGTAATATAAACAACGCTAAGTTAGCATAATTTGTTTTGGAAATTTAATAAATCAACCCAAATACCAAAAAATAGGATTCGATTACACATCGACTCATACAAAACAATTCAATTAACGGTTCCTAAAATAACTTGAACACGTCAAGGAACAAAAGAAATTTGTATACTACGTAAAACATCACTTTGAGAAATTATAATGGAATAGTACTGTGATGACCTTTTTTCTTATATTTTCCCACTTTCGAATCTGATATGAAGTAGCTAAACTAGAAGGAGACCTTGCATATAATTCTAATAGTTATACTTGATTACTACAAGCTTTGAAAAGGAAAATTAGAAAATGCTGAAATTTGTACATATATTCTATATACGATGATTAATAAATTTAACATTTCGTAGAAAAGGAAAAGAAAGTATACGATGATTATTCATTTTTACTACCACTAAAAAGACATTTTTAAAAATACTTTCTTCATTAATTGACAAAAGACTCTTATACACTTGTTTTCTATATATAATAAATAAATAAAAAAATATTTTTTATATTTTTGAATTATACTTTTTGAAATTTGAACTTTTTAATAATTTTCTTTTTTTTTTGAATTTTTCGTATTCTAATTTTTTTTTCAAAATTTCTTTTTGAAAATCAAAAATTATGTTTGAAACTATTTTTTAAAAAATTATCTTTTTTAACTATTTTTTTAACTATTTATTAGAATTCTAAATTTCACATTTCAAAAACCCTACCCCACCCCTCAAATCTAAACCCTAATTCTAAATTAGTTAATCCTAGGGGTATAAAACTTTTTTCCCTTCATTAAAAGTTGATCACTTTTGTGGTTTCCAAAGTTATGTGGAAGAGTCTCAATTCTTTCTCTGGATTTTAATCCAATGAATTGGATCTTGACCTCGCAGGTCATTATTTTCATTTTTATACATATAAATATTTGATGTACATGATTAGTGGTATATAATTTTAACTTTTACAATATTACTAATAGTTTAATATAATATATTAAACACAATAATATTATACTTTGCATGCAGTAATTTAATTTATTGTTTCAAATTCTTAGTTATATATCTCTTATTAAAACATGAACACTAACTAAAATTGTACATTGTGTTATATTTATGACAAATTTTGTTCAATTTAATATTAACTTTGATATTAAATTTCCTACGATTATAATTGTATTTTAGGTTTTGGTCATACATATATGTTAATCGAATTATTTGTATGAATTAGATCTTTGACTGAATAACTATATTAAGTGTAATTTATAGAAACCTACTCTTAATTTAAATTATTATACCAGAAATTACAGTGTGTATCTCTTTATTATCTATGTTTTTGGAGGTTTCCTATGTTGTCTACTCGTGATTTACTTTTCTACCACAAAGCTCTTGGATTATTTACAATGAATTTTTCAATGTTAAACTTTTATTTGCAATTCTTCATCTGCCATATATCATGTTATATAGTTAACACTTCAAATAAAAATATTCACATGAAATAATTTTTTTAAATGATTCATCTGTCATTTATGTTAATGACATAAATTGGTACAATACTTATTGCAATTTCAAAATTAAATAAAAGAAAAAAACAAAAGCAATTACATTAATAAATAATAAATTAATATGGTCGATATAAAAATAGGCTTGATTATCTTTTTGTAAACAAAACAGCGATATACTTCTATTATTGAAGAATATAACTAAACCGGCTACTATATTTAATAACAGAAACTGAATGCACTTTCAAAATAACATTTGTAGACTCATCATTCATATTGATAGTATATTTTCAATAGTGTGGTACAAAATTCTAAATTAACAAATCTTAACTGTTAAAGATAAAAGATTTACTTGAAAAAATATTATGTTAAATTAATATCACAAATTTAATACATAATTGTACATGAGTTTAATATAATTACAAAATTAATTAGATATTTAAAAAGGTTTATTTTAGTAAAAATGAAATATACATTTATATTTCAAATAATTACGAAATTACTTAAATATTTAAAAAGTTTATTTTAGTAAAAAATGAAATATAAATTTATATTTTAAAAAGTTACGAAATTAGTTAAATATTTAAAAGGTCTATTTTAGTAAAAATGAAATATACATTTATATTTTAAATAATTACGAAATTAGTTAAATATTTAAAAGGTTTATTTTAGTAAAAATGAAATATAAATTTATATTTTAAACAATTACGAAATTAATTAAATATTTTAAAGGCTTATTTTAGTAAAAATGAAATATACATTTATATTTTAAATAATCACGAAATTAATTAAATATTTAAAAGTAAGTGAAAAATGAAATATATATTTATATTGTAAATAAATACTAAAGTATTTACTCAGATAGAGAACGACCACCAGTGATGCTTGGACCTACAGTTGATGCTTTAAAGTCGTTTTGCTGGAAAAATCGATGTCTACCAAAGATGAAACATTTTTTATGGCAACTACTGACAGGATATATAGCAGTCAAGAAGAATCTGCATGCGCGAGGGATAACTGGTGATATATGTTATGCACGATGCGGAGCTGATGAGGAATCAATTAATCAAGTGTTTTTTGAATGTCCTCCAGCACTACAGGTTTGGGCGCTATCGAAGATACCATCAAATCCCGCTATCTTTCCAACAAGGTCTTTTTTTACAAATATGGATCATCTTTTCTGGCGGGTTTCTCCGCAACTAGATGATCATCAGTTTGCATGGATTCTATGGTATATCTGGAAAGGAAAGAATAATAAAGTCTTTAGTAATCTTGATATGGATCCTAGGGATATGCTCAAACTGTCAGAAACAAAGTCCACACTATGGGCTGAAGCGCAGATAGTGAAGGAACAGAGGGTAGGGCCACATGTTAGAGGTTCCGGCATTACCATTAATCCAAGGAAAATGGTGTTTCACAGATGGTTCCTGGAAAAAGGATATTAGTTTCTCCGGATAGGGGTGGTTTAGTACTTTAGAAGGTTTTGAGGGGCTGATGGGGGCAAAGAATGTTCGGGCTAGTCTATCTCCTCTACATGCGGAGATGGAAGCATTACTTTGTGCAATGGAATGCATGAGGAACTTACGTCAATTTCAGGTTACGTTTGCAACGGATTGTTCTCAATTGGTGAAGATGGTTTCGGACCAGAAGAATGGTCAGCTTTTGCAAGTTATTTAGACGATGTTAAAGCCCTGAAAGAAAATTTTTCCCGATCAGAGATTGTCCATGTGCCAAGAACGCAAAATACAAAGGCGGATAGCCTAGCATGTAGTGCCAGGAAGCAGCCGTCTTTCGTCGTTCACATGGATCAACATCTCTCAGTTTGGTTCACAGAGTCTGTATGAGTCTGTTTATGCTGATGACAAAAAAAAAACTAAAGTAATAAAAATTTTAAAATTTTTTGCTTTGATGAAAAATGAAATATATATTTATATTGTAAATTAAAATATATGAAATTTTTATATTCAGATGTAATTCAAAGAAAATATGAGAATATTTATTTGATTTTTTTTTGGAATCGTTAAAATAATTCAAATAAGTATACAAAAATTCATTTCATTAATTTTTTAAGAGATGGTCTAACTTAAAAAAAAATCACACAATTGTGACTTCTATTTTAATACTCTCTCTGTTCCCGAAAGTAAGATTTTCTAGAGTACGCACGTTTATTTAGAATTTAATAAATGTTTATAATTTAATTTATTTTTTACTTTATTATACAATTTCCAATAACTTTCTACCAATGAAATTTAATCAATTCAAATATTTTCAATTAATGTTCTTCAAAAGTATAAAAAAAGTACCTTAAAAATATAGAAAATCTATCTTTGTGGAACAAGAAAAGAATCTAAAAAATCTTACTTTTGGGAACGGAGAGAGTAGAATATATGTTGCCAATCTAAAATATGCATGATTCTCAACAATAATATAAATAATATTTGAACTTTTTAAACATTCAATACACCTATTGTTATTATAACTAGTGTTGACTGGAGATTAAAATCCACCCAGGATCCAGCCCAAAAACTGCACCAGTCCAGCCTTTGTTGAGTCAGTGTCAGCCTTTTTCTTTACATTTTCCCACTGATTCTTTTAGTCACGCTCATGATTTACCATTTTGACATAGATTTTCTTCTTTATTTTATAAAAATATTAACAACTGAGTTAGATGGTACATTATGGTATATATACAATTTGTATAAGAATGCATGTTATAGAACAAATGTTGTTGGTATGATAAAACAGTGTGTGATAATAGTCGAATAGTAATAAAAAAGTGAAGTAAGAAATATATATCACTTTCGTGGTTCTTTTTGAGTAAGCAAAATTTGGAAAATGTCAAGTCACTTTCTTGGTTACTTCCCAGGTTACATCGGGAGAGTCAACTTTTCTTTCATTTCAATCTTATGAATGCGCCGATCTATAACATGCATGATTCTCAACAATGATATAAGTAATATTTTTTTAATCATTTACTAACCACAACCTATTGTTTATATAACTATTTTGAATGGAGATCAGCCGCCCAACTCAAAAATTGCACCAGTCCAGCCGTAACCATTCACAGCTCACAGCCTGAAAATCTTGACTGGAGAAACGTTTTTAGCAGTATACTACTTAGAGCAGCCGCATTAATGAACCCCCGGTTGGGGTTCATCATGTGAATTTTTTATTATTTTTTTTTTCATTTTTCGTTTGATTTAAAAAAAAAATTGACCAATAGCGGGCCGCCACGTGGCGTGGGGCCCGCTGAACAGTAACGACCCGGGTTCATGCAGAAGGAGCGTTGCGAGACAGAGTCGTGACTGTAGCATAGTTTAATATTTTTTTTTTCGGGAAGCGTGTGAACCCCCCTTGTGAACTCCTAATGCTGGTGCCCTTAGGCATCTCCAACCATAACATTAAATTTGGCATTTTGGTGTTAATTTTTTTTTTTCATCACCAATCATTAAACCAATTTCCACCCCAAAATAACATTTTACTAGATTTTGATCCGAACGTCCGTACGGATATTTTTAATTAAAATTTCAAAATATTACATTACTTTAATTTTTACAACATATATATCTATTTTTCGTGGTGCATTATAAGAAGTTATTCTTTATTATTTATGATTTTATTTTTTATAAAATTTGAAATATTATCATTTTCGGTTTGAATATTTATCGTCAAGATTGTATATTTTGCCAAAAAAACTTTAGAAAATTACACAACTATTTTTGATTTTGGAAGATTACATGAACTTTTAATTTTTTTTTGTTACTACATTAATACATTATTTTATAAAAATATTTTCATTTTTAATAATTTTTTCTAATTTTTTCTCTACAGATTTTGTTATATTTAAAATAAAAATAAATTTATAATTAAAACTTGATTTGTCATTAATAGTTTAAATGTATTATTAAAATTTCATAATTTTCTAATAATATATTTTTAAAATAGTATATGAACTAAGGGTTACTATATAAAATTATATTTTTGTATATAAACATTTTTAAACAGTATATTGTTGAGAGTTTCAAAATAAATAAAAAGAGAACATATAGTTATAGATATAAAAATTTAACCTATGCTAATAAATATATTTTTGTATAAAAATATTATATAGTTTACGAATTTTAACACATTTTAATAATAAGTGATAGTTTATTTAAATGAAACAATTTTTTATTATTAATTTACCTATTTAATATACTTTTTCATATTTAATTCATAACTCACTTCTATTTTTATCTAATACAGAATATAATTATAAAATTTATAAAAATAGTGTATTATTTTTATTTTATTGTTTTAGAATAAAATTATAATTAAAATTGATTTATAATAATATTATATTAGTAATTACGAAATTAATTAATTTGCTATTTTATAAAAAAATATTTAATTTTTAGTAAGATTTTGTTAGATTCTTTCTCAACAAATTTGTTATAATTAAAAAATAAAATTCAAATTTATAGTTGGTTTATTATTAATGTAAATAATCAAATATGTCATATTAACTAATTTTTAAGTGGTCCTACTATGACTTGTTAATAGTAGCTAAAAAATAGGACCCTAAATTAATAGATTAGATATTATTATAACTCTTTTTGTTTTGGTAGTTGAATAAATTAATTATTTATAATTTTCTAATTATATTTATCCCATTTATTTAAAATTTATTTATCAAATTTGATAATTTTATCTTTCTGTTTATTTATATATTATTATTTTATTTATTTTTTATACTTATTTATTTATTATATTTAAAATATTAGTCAAAATTTTAATTTTATACATTTAAAATAAAATTATTTTATTTTGTTACGATTTAATATTGTGATATATTCATTTAACTATAAGGTAAAACTTATTAAAAAAACTAAGCTATTTATAATTAAATAGAAAGTAATAAAATATATTATTTTAATATTTTATGTGATGAATATGTTACATCAAATTTGATGTAACACTATTAGCATTACACCAAATTTGGTGGAATGGTATCACTTTTGGTGTCTCGATGAAAATGAAATGATAGCAAAGTTGATGTTTTGGTGTCTCATTGGAGATGATCTTACTATTTGTCGAACGTTTTTGTGGGAACATATTAATGATTGAAATTAGTACAAAGTAGTGTTTTCCTCTCTACAAGTTAGCAAGTCAATCTTCGACAATTTCATGTCACGTTTGCAATATATTGTTCTCAGTTGGTGAAGATGGTTTCAAAACCAAAAAATGGCATGCATATGCATCACACCCCGAAGATATTCATCGCCTGAAGGAAAGCTTTCCTACTTTCCATCTCACACATGTACCTCAGACTCAGAATACAAGGGCGGATAACCTTGCACATGGTGCACGAAGTCAGCCGTCCTATTTTAATCATATGGATACAGAGTCACCCGTTTAGCTAGGAGAGTCTTAATCGAGTCTATTTATGTCAATGACAAAAAAAAAAGGTTAGCTAGTCAATCTCGACAATCTAATGCTTCTTAAATGTGTTTTCATCTCCATTTAAAAATGATTATTGAAGTGATAACTTCATCAAAAAATTTAATAAAACAAAGGGGAAACATGTATTATGCTAACTACAAAAACAAACATGTATTATGCTAACTACAAAAATAAACATGTATTATCTAATTATTTTTCACTACTTAGCTTTAGTAAAGAAAAGCATATGGAAGTTCCTTATAATTGTATTATGTTATTATTTTTCTCTACTTCAGTAAAAGTTTATTATGAATGTTTCCTTAACATATATATTATGTTAGAGTTATTCTTGGGTTCACCAACCAATAAGATTTCGTTATTTCATATTTGATATCCTTTAGAAAATGAAACAAAATATTGTCAAATTATATTATGTTTTTAAAATCAAAAAGTAAAAAATAAATTAAAAAATAAATTAAAAAATAATAGTAGTTACAAAAAAAAAACATCGTATATTTGTCTCTATTTTAGTCAAAAAAACATATATTGTAGTTCCTTTGCATATATATATAGATATAATGCTATTATTTTCTCCATGTTAGTAAACAAATCATATGGTAGTTCCTTAACATATGTAGTCTGTTAATATACACTTATACACACGTTTATATCCTGCATATCAGAAGTAAAACTTGTCTTCTTCCTCTCTCTCTCTCCTGCGACAACAATGGCGCAACAGCTTTTCTATTCCTCTCCTCATTCTTATTCTTCAACCTCAAAGGGTTGTCATATCTTTCTCACGAGCCGCAACGGTCTCCTCCTCCTTGTGGCTCTCCTCATCATCTTCGGTGTATTCTTACCCTGGGCAGGATCTCCCTTATTATCATCAACCTCGAAGTTATCACTGTTTCCTAACAGAACCTCTTCTTCTTCATTTCCCACCAACTGGCCCAACTATTCTCTCGCTCAAGCAGCCAAGTTCGTCGCTAAGGACGGGACAGTGATCGTATGCACCGTTAGCTATCCCTTATTGCCTTTCCTTAACAACTGGTTAATTAGCGTATCTAGACAGAAGCATCAAGACAAAGTCCTTGTGATCGCTGAGGATTACGCTACTCTCTACAAGATTAACAAAAAGTGGCCTGGCCATGCGGTTCTCGTCCCCCCAGCTCTCAATTCTCAGACCGCACATAAGTTCGGTTCCGGGGTATATATACTTTCACAAAATTTCTGAGTTTGCTCGATTTTGAATGATTCTGTATTCCCCGTTTCAAAACCTATCTTGCAACTAATTTTCTAACATCCAAATCTAGGGTTTCTTCAATTTTACATCTCGGAGGCCGCAACATCTCTTGCAACTTTTGGAGCTAGGTTATAATGTGATGTACAACGATGTTGATATGGTCTGGTTGCAAGATCCTTTTCAGTATTTACAAGGAAGCCATGACGCATACTTCACCGATGACAGGACCAGAGTATGTGCATTTTTATTCACACATATTTTTTTTTTATTCACACATCTCCTTGACATTTTAGAGTTTATTTATTTATTTATTAAATTTTAATTCTCCGGTTGTTTTGGGTGCCAGATTAAGCCTTTGAACCATTCCCATGGTTTACCACCTCCGGATCGAAAGGGAGTGACTTATATATGTAGCTGCATGATTTTCTTGCGTCCCAAGTATGGAGCAAAGCTTCTCGTGAAGAAATGGATTCAGGAACTTCATGCTGGTTCAAACGCATACGAAGGAAATGATCAGCCTGCTTTTAACTGGGCACTCAACAAAACCGCTCATCAGGTATTTTTTGGGGTTTAAAGCTTATAATCTCAAAAGAGTCGACCTTCATTTACTTATGTAACGCCTATAATCTACTTATGAATGTTCGATTACGGTTTTTGAACTAATTCATCTGTTTGAATTCATACTCAACTCCTTTTGGTGATCTTCTCTTCTGCAGCTAGATCTATACTTGCTACCGCAAGCAGCGTTTCCAACAGGGGGATTGTATTTCAAGAACAAGACATGGGTTGAAGAGACAAAGGGGAAACATGTCATAGTCCACAACAACTACATTATCGGTTACAATAATAAGATGAAACGTTTCCATGACTTTGGTCTATGGCTAGTTGATGATCATGCTTTTGAGTCCCCACTGGGAAAACTAGAGTAAAATTTGAATGCCTTGTTATGTTTGAATGTTATATTATAGGAGAGAGGACAACTCTATTTCTTGTTAAGTCCGACTCTAAGCTCGGAATACCTGAGTTATCAAAAGAGAGAGAGAGAGTAAAATGTTGTTGTCCAGATGACCAATCCATTCACAAGAAAACAGAACGAAAAGAGACATTTCTATATTGACTGTGCTCAAGGAAGATGCATATGTGTATCTCATCTAGAAACAGAGATCGGTTTGTTTTTTTTTTGTTAGCAGAAACAGAGATCGGTTAAAGGATTGAAGAGAGGAATATCTGAAAAAAATTATATTATTAACCAAATATTGATTCGATATGTAAAATAAATAAACTAAAAATTAAATTTTCAAATAAGTATAATAATAATTTATTGTAAAATATAATATTTCAATATAAAAATTAATTTGTTTTAAATATAATCTAAGAACTATATAATTAGTTTGTGAATATTTTTTTTTACAAAATTTGCAGAGGTGTATCCAATCGAGAGTTTTTTTTTATCATTTGTTTAAAATGCCAGATCTACTGTTTAAGCTTAGACAAATTTATCCGGAATCGAAAAATTGAACCGCACCGAATAAAAAAACCAAAATCAAAACAGAATCAAATTTCATAAATATCCGAGCGGATCATATATCTTTAGAACTGAAAAAAAAATCTGATAAGAACCAAAATCGAGAACTGAATGAGAACATAAATTTTTAAAATACAAATTATATACCTAAAAGATTAATTATATTTAGTTTTAAATAACCAATTATCGTAACAAAATATTTATAAACTGAATTACTCAAAACCCAAATAATCCGAATATATTTATCTGAAATATTAAAAATATCGAACTACCCGATATTTAAATCTGAATTACTTGAATTACTGGATATTTAAACTGAAAAATTCGAATTTTTCCCATATTATCCAAAATATTTCGAAAACCGGAACCAAACTGAAAACGAATTGGATCCAAATTGTTTTGGATATTAGCCGGTTCCAACTCTTTCTACTTGAACCGAACCAAAAACCAAAATAACCAAACCGAAACAAAACCAAATTTTGTAAATACTCGAACGTTTCCAAAAATTTTAAAACTGCAAACCGAAAACAAAAAATACCCAAAATGAAACTGAAAATCAAAATACCCAAAATTTATTGGATACACCCGTCCTTCCCCCGCAGAAATAATAAAGATTATATAATTTACTAATATATATATATATATATAGGTTTATGGGTATGTAAAAAGTTATAGATACTTGTGATTCTTCGTTTTCATAGAATAGATTAAATAACAATATTTCTTTGATTCATAGAATCACTAATATATGAATTTTCCAAACCAAAACGAAACAAATAACAAATTGAATTAAAGTTTAAGAATATTTTTGCTCACCCCAGCAATATTTTTAGTTTATTAGTTTATAAGTTGATATTTTGAAAAATCTTATATTCAATTCGGTCACAAGATTGAAGCACCCATCAGATATGAATTACAAGACATTTTAGGGATACTGAATTTAGGTAAAAAATGATCATATTTTGGAATCCTTGGTAATTTGGGAGGATTAAAAACACAAGTTTTTTTTATTTTATTCAATATCGTTTAAATAATAGAGTAAATAGATTCTAATGAATACAATGATACAATTTTGGTGGAGACCAGGGGCAATACTAAAGGTATGCATTGGGAATCATGGGTAAACTATGTAGTATTAAGGACGAAGAAGGCTTAGGGTTTAAATACCTCACATATTTTAATACATCGATGCTTGGGAAGCAATTTTGTGTTCAAAAGACGGTATTTCAGGAATGCATCACCCCTGGAACCAAATAGCTCGTACTCATTGTCCTCCGGCTGGTGCAGTATTGTCTCTGCTAGATCTCTGGTTAGCAAATGACTAATCAAAAGGATGGGATCATGATCATCCATCTCAATATGGAATGATCTTTGGCTCTCATCCACTCGCTCGAGACCAGCAGATAAAAATCAACACAATCTTTACCCAGACCGTACAGTAGATTATCTCATCAATGTAACATCGAGAACATGGAATTTACAGGTCATTCGGAATCTGGTGGATCCTCAAGATACGAAAATAATTGAAAATATACCATTAAGTCAAATTCAAACAGCAGATCGTGATGGATGCATTTTACTAATATTGAGACATACACAGTTAAATCTGGATATCAAGTAGAACGAGTATACCCGAATAGAGAAAGAACGCTACCAGAGTATGGTCTTTCAGTTTCTCCACTGAAGGCTTTCTGCTAGAAAATACGATGTCCACCTAAAGATGAAACATTTTTATGGAAACTGGTATCTGCAGGATGTATAGCGGTTAAGAAAAAAATAAGAGCAAGAGGAATACAAGGGGATACAATTTGTGCATGATATGGAGCACCTGAGGAATCCATTAATCATGTGTTTTTTTGAATGTCCTCACTAATTCCATCGAATCTATACATCTTTCACACTCAATCACTTTTTGTAAACATGGATCATTTATTTTGGAGGGTTTCTCCGGAATTTGCATGGATCTAATGGTACATATGGAAATGAAGAAACAACAAAGTATTTAGTAATTCGGATATTGATCCTAGAGATACTCTCAAATTGGCAGAAATGGAGTCATTACTTTGAGCTGATGCACAAATTTCACTTACACATGGAATCGATCAAACTTGATTACCAGTAGAAGCAATAGTATCGTCTATCCCAGGTAGATGGTATTTTACGGATGGATCATGGAAAAATCAAGAAATCTATTCGGGACAAGGGTGGTATAGCACATTGGAAGGTTTTGATGGTTTAATAGGAGCGAGGAATACAAGAGCGAGTCAGTCGTCACTTCACTCGGAGATAGAGGTTCTCATTTGGACAGTAGAATGCATGAGGAATCTAAGGCAGTTTACTGTTACATTTGCAACAGATTATTCTCAGTTGGTGAAGATGGTTTCGGAACCAGAAGAATGACCAGCCTTTGCAAGTTATTTGGAAGACATAAAGATTTTGAAGATAAGTTTCAACAGCTCAGAACTAATTCATATACTACTGGCGCAAAATTCAAGAGTGAACAGTCTTGGATGTAGTACAAGAAAGCAAATGTTGTTTGTTGTTCATATGGATGCGGAGCTACCAGTTTGGTTTGCACAGTGTATATGAGTCTATTTAAATTGCTGATAAAAAAGAGTTTATATTTTGATTTGTTCTTATCCAACATTTCATCCATGGATTACTGTTCCTTAAGGTGACATTTCTTCTTCGATCACCTTTCAGACTGTATTCCACATTTCCTTTGAGCTCTAGGGGAGTTCTTGGTTAGGAACATATCTCTCACAAACCACTGTTACGTTAGGAGTATGATTTACCGATATTCCAGCAAGTTCTGAAGAAGTTAAATAGTCTTCTTTGCCTGCCATTGTGTATTGCAATTGGCTCTTATGTTTGGGTTTGAAGATCCTGATCGTTTCCAAAGATATTAATAAATAAGAAAGATAACTTCTATATGAAGTTATCCTCTTTAGGTTTAGTTACTTGTTTCAGAAATAAATCAGAATTGATTATTTTCATTCAAACCTTTAAACAAAAAAGTTGTTACAATGACAAAAAGAACCAAGTCATCAAGACAATACACGTCAGATTAAACAAAAAAAAACACACACACACAAAAACAAGTGATGATATCATATGAGGACATCAATGGGAGGTCTTGGTTCAGAAGCAGCAGAAACAATTTCATCCTCTTCAGATGATCCATACAACAAAGTTTTCACTTCTGTTATAATAAGCTTAGTAAGAAGCAATCCAGAGATCAAAGCTGCGGTCATCAACATGTAAAACACAGCATCCCAACTAATGGCTGCGATGTAACCGGTAAGAACAGGTCCAATAGCTGCACCAACAGATCCTGTTCCATCTATAATAGCA
This sequence comes from Brassica oleracea var. oleracea, assembly GCF_000695525.1. NCBI lineage: Eukaryota > Viridiplantae > Streptophyta > Magnoliopsida > Brassicales > Brassicaceae > Brassica > Brassica oleracea. The sequence continues at coordinate 13,127,826 of NC_027755.1, forward strand.
GTGACTGTAGCCAAAGCCCTCGCATTTCCTTTAAGCGATTTGTGAGTACCAAGATCAGCTGCAACCGCGGTTGTGATTAAAGCATATGGTCCATTAACAAACACACCAGCCGTGAACATGAGGATGATGTTGATTGTCATTGAGATATGACCGTAGGTTCTGTACAGGAACAGAGCTGGGATAGTTAAGTAGATGAATCCTCCAGCTGTGATTGCTCTCCCATCAAGTTGATCAGAGAAGTATCCAGCTAAGATTCCTCCAACTACGCCACCAACATCAAAGAGTGTAGACAAGTTTCCAGACGTCTCTTGTGACAAATGCTCTCCTCCTATCTCGGTCTGGCTTACATAGAAAGGTAGCCAATAAAGGAAAGTGTAAGACACAAGTTTCGTGAAGAAGAGACAGAAGGCGAAAATGGCAACACCAGGGATCTTCCAAGCGGCTAAGAACCCTACTGCTCTTCTATCGAAACCAGTACTCATCCTGGAGCTCAAGAAGCTTTCAGTAATGGTGTCACCAAGTCTCATTGTGGAATCAACTTCAGTTCCATCTCTCTCAGCTTCAACAGCAGGAGGGTTCACAGGTAAGAAGAGGTAAACCACAAGGCCAAGAAACGTGATGAGCAAGGCTGGACCAACAAAAGACCATCCCCAACCGAACTTCAAAAGTCCTGTGGCGATTAATGACCCAACGATGTTCCCTATCGATGTGTGAGCACTCCAAACACCCATGATAACCCCTCTCCTCTTCTTATCGAACCAGTTCCCCAAAACTGCAACCACGCAAGGCCATCCAATCGACTGAAACCATCCAGCCAATGTCTGGATGGCTAGGAAATAGTAAAAGCTATGGATATTGGCCCAAAAAGCGACACCGAAAAGAGCGGTGAACACTCCTGTCCCGACCATACCGATTGTTAGAAACGTCCTGAGGTCCAAACGATCACCCAAGTGACCAGCGACAAACATGCCGACCGCGTAAACGGAGAGGAAAGCCAAGTCGATTTGTCCCAGAAGAGCTGTTCCGTCTGGACCATCGAAAGGAGCCCATCCGCCTTGGTCCGTGGTCTTGAAGTGTCCGGTTGGTGATTTAGAGAGCGTTCCTTTGACGATGCTGTTGGGCTTTCGAGATGCGTGGAAGGCGATATAAGCGATGAAGGTCAAGCCAAAGACCAGCCCTTGGTATTGCTTGAAAGAGAGTTTGCCTGAACGCTTAAAACGTTCTAGGAAATGAATACCTGGTGGTTTTATCTCTACATAAAGGAACTCAGATGATGTCCAAGACGCCATGCTTGGCTTCTCCTCACGTGACAAATACCTGAAAAGTGATCAAGACAAGAGAAAAGTCAAAAGACAGTTTAAGAAACCATGATGTTGCTTCTTCATCATCATCACCTTTTAAGAATTGAAGAGAAGAGAAATAATATTCTCTATTTCTCTCTGGTTTCTAGCAACTTAATGCTTGGAAAATTATGGAAGGAAAAAGCACTACTTAAAACGTTAAAGAACGTGAGAATGACTAACATAACTTTTGTAATCTTTAGCCCCCTTTGCTGTATTTTATTTTATTTTGACTTTTAGCTCATATTCTTCACTTTACTCTTCTCCCACTTTTTCTAGTTTAAACGTCACAACATGTACGCACATAGGGTTAAACCAGAAGTAACCATCGCAGAACAATCAAAAAGAAAATCAGATTTATCTGAGGAAATAAACTAGAAACAATAAACACCAGTTATTAAAAGGGAATATACCCTAAAGCTTACGTAACTAATTACATGAAAGGGGCCGCAAACGAACCACAAATCAGAGAAATGTTCTCATAATCTTTAAAGGACGAAAAAAACAATTTGATCATATCTAGCTTGTAAAGTTTCTAGAGACTTAATAGGATTTACCAACTCAGCCGTAGGAATGATTCAAGCATGGAAATATGAATGTATTTGACTTTTGTGATTAGTATTATAGAATGTATATCTCATGATGTGTAGCTATCACGTGAGCTGCCTTCAGCTGTTACGGGTTTGCTATGACCCATACCAAAGAACCAAAGATTAGGCAAGCAACCAGCTTATAGGATATCATTATACTAATACAACTCGCAAGAAACTAGAAAAAGAATGAAAGTTTCTAGTTAACACAATTTAAATCCATCAAAAAGAGCGCCATAGAATATTAAACCAACCACACACAAAACATCATCAAGAATCCACAACAGCGACTTTCACGATGATTTATGAAAAAAGTAACACATACATAACACAGTGAACCAGCTGAATTAAGGATAATGGTAGCCAGTAAGTTCACCACTTTATAAGTAATTTTATATTTTGAAAACACACAAACTATACCAAAAAAATGGAAGAACAAAAATGTTTTGAATGTGATGAGAAATACTCGATACATTAGTACGAATTGCAAGACAAAAAAAATGTCGACCAAAGCCCACTATTATCTTCTTTTTTTTCTTTCCTTCTTTTTATAACTAAAGCTAAAGCCACCACAATAAACGATTCAGTCTGCCTCATCATCGACCCCCTTGGGCCTTGGCCTAATCGAGAAAAGCAGAAAATCGTACGAATATGCTCCGAAATTCCGGTTCAGTTTCGGCAAAGGCGTGGTTTCGGAAAGCAAAGTAACCGGTTGGGTAAACCCGGTTCATGGAGCGATTCCGAGATCTCTATCTATTAGACTATTCCTTTGCTCACCGGTTTAGTCCATACCAGTTGAGATAATCGAGGTTTAAAGCCAACCGGGCGTTTTCCTGCACTATTTGCAATACTAAAATTTAAAATTTATATTTATCAGTTAAAAAATATAAATTATATTTAAAATAAAATTTTATTAATATTTTAAATTTTCTTTTCTCTTATCAATATTTTAGTATAAATTTGATTTAATTAAACATAAAAATTAAGATAAACATAATTTTGTTTATTTTAAATTAAATTTAAGAATATGCATGTATATATTTAAAATTATAATATTAGATATATTTTTCTATCTATTTATTTTAATTCAATATATTAAATAATTTTGTGAAAAATTGCATAATTATCAAAAATTTAAATTAAAAAATATTTATAAAGTTTGTAGATATATAAGAAACTAATGATTTTACGATTAAATTTTTATAATTTTCTAAAAAAAATTGTATACATTTTTGAAAATTTTAGTAATAAAATTGAATAATTTAAAAATATATAATTAAATGATATTTCAACATTTTTAATGCCATATTTGAATATATTTATTTTAGTGATGATTTATGTGTTATTACCGTATTCTAAAAAAATTTCAAAAATATAAATCGACATTAAATGTAATATATGAGTTATTACCATATTTTAAAATTTTTACTAAAAATATAAATTAACATTAAATGTAATTGTCCCTGTCATATTAAAGTATAAGTCATGTCATCAATTTTAGTAGTCATGTCATATTATTTCTAAGAAAATGATTGTAGAGAAGACATGTGGTAAAATCACTTCTCAAATAATGTATACTAGGTGTGCAGTAAGGAATTTTTTAAATATAACTTATATTTAACAATAAAATTTATTAAATATTATAGATGTTACTATTTTCTTACTAATATTTAATATATATTTAATATATGATAAATCAATTTGTATAAAAGTAATAAAAATGATATAAAATTGTATAATTATCAAAAATTTAGCATAAACAATATTTATAATATTTGTAGATATATAAGAAACTAATGATCTTACGATTAGATATTTGATTTTTTTTTAAATTGTAGAAATTTTTGAAAGCTTTGGTAATACAAATTGTATAATTATACAAAAGTAATAATATTTCAAAATTTGAAATGTTATATATGAATATATTTATTTTATAGATGATGTATGGGCTTTACCATATTTAAAAAAAATTTACCAAAAAAAAATATTAATATTAAATGATATATATGAATTATTACCATATTCTAATAAGTTTGCCAAAAATATAAATCAACATTAGATAAAATTATTCATATCATATTTTTCGGAAGTCTTGTCATCAATTTCAGTAGCCTTGTCATATTTGTTTTGTGAAATTGATGATAGAGATGGCATTGGCAAAATCAATTCTGGGGGAGGGGATGGGATGGGATAATTTCCAAATAATAAAAAAAGTCGAATATTTTCCGTTTTCAGGAATATCGAACCCTGCAGCTCTACCGTCGGAGGGTTTTCTCACTTTTTATTCCGGCATTGAAACACGAGTTGACTCCCGAGTTATATCAACACGAAATCGATGGCCAGGAAACGAAAACGATCGCTCTTGGAGCAAGGTAACAGTCGTCGCTGCTCACTCCGTAAACTTTCTACCAATTATTTGAATTTGTCTTCCTCCTCTGATGAAAAAACCCGCGACTTGTTTGCTTTCTGTCTCTTCATCTCTTTATTTACTCAGTGATAAACTCACCGGCAGAGAAAGAACAAAGTACTAGTCCTAAGCTCACCAAGTACTGGCTCCAACGCTACGACCTCTTCTCTCGATATGACGAAGGTATCCAGATGGATGAAGAAGGATGGTACTCTGTTACCCCCGAGAAAATCGCAGTCAAACAAGCAGAGAGATGCCGCGGGAAAGTGGTAATCGATTGTTTCTCAGGCGTTGGTGGCAACACAATCCAATTTGCTAAAGTGTAAGGCTCTCTAGGTCGTTTGATTTGATGGTTGTATGCTGTTTTCTAAACCAAAGTTGTCTCCTTTCTTTTGAATAGATGTTCTTCAGTAATTGCTATAGACATTGATCCTGTGAAGGTCGAAATGGCTATTAACAACGCAATGGTTTATGGGGTTGATGACCGTGTTGATTATGTCGTTGGTGATTTCATTCACTTAGCTCCATCTCTCAAAGTAAATCTTATTTCTCTGTCATTTTTATCTGCAAGTATAAAAGATTCTCTTTGACCCTTTTGTTGTTGTGCGATAGGGAGATGTATTGTTTCTTTCACCACCATGGGGAGGACCAATGTATAACAAAGTTGAGATTTACACACTGGACATGCTCCAACCAAAAGACGGGTAACATTCATGTCATTTTTGTAACTATTCATATGAAATACAAGATCAGTTGGTCTTGTTTTGTGTAGGTACAAATTGTTTCAGATTGCTCAAACCATTACGCCTAACATCATAATGTTTCTACCCCGAAATGTCGATTTAGCACAATTGGAAGAACTTGCTTGGCTCTCCTCGCCTCCTCTAACTCTTGTGGTAAAGCATTGTCTAGAAGAACGACACTACTAGAGTTAATTTATTGCAGACATTTGTTTCTTCACAGTTTCATTATGTTGTTATTGCAGATAGAAGAAAACTGTGTTGGAGGAAGAATTAAAGGCATAACGGCTTATTTTAGTTGCAGTGCGGTTTAGTTGAGGAAGTTGGGACTATTATTGCATCAAAGGACTTATCTATCTCTATGCATCAAGCTGTAGAGGAGTTGCTCATTCATCATATGTTTTTGCAACCTTGTAATTTTTTTTGGAGAGTTTTTTTTGTTTGTTTGTATAATCCTGATTTCTATTTCTAAGGACACATAAATCTAATTCTATCTTAACATTTTAATTGTCCAGTGAATATTTTCATGAGATATATCATTTATCTAAGGGAAAATCGCAAAAAAAAACCTTCAAAGTGTCACTTACTCGCACTTTAAACTTTGAAAATTTTTCACTAACATTTTTAACCTTCAAAATGACATTTGTATCACAAAAAACCTTCAAAATAAAAAATTGACCAGTTGTACAAGTAAAAAATGATGTGTCAGGTTTTTTTTTCCAAAAATAATTATAAAATTAATAAAATAAACAAAAATTAAATAAAAATTCTGAAAATTAAATGAAAATCAGAAAATATAATAAAATTAAATAAACGTTCAATTTTGTTTTGAAAAAAATGTTCAGAAAATTAAATCAAGACTTATAAAATAAATAAATATTTAGAAAATTTAAAAAATAAAAATAACTAAAATTTCAAAAAATAAATAAGATTAAATTAAAATACATAAAAACTAAATAAAAATTCATTAATTTAGAAAATTCAAAAATCAAAATATTTTTTTTATAAATAGTTTTTTTTAAAAAAATATCATATCATCATCTACAATAACAATTTCAAATATATCACTTATGACAATGATCGTTTTTCACTTAACCATTAACAATGACGGTTTTTTGCATATATCCAATGATAGTTTCCGACATCTTTGTTTAAAATGGCAAAATTTTTTTTTTTGAACTTTTCAATTTTCAATTTTTTTTGAAATTTATGATTTTTTTAGTTTTTCTGTATTTTAATTTGGTCTTATTTACTTTTTGAATTTTTAGTTATTTTTTTTTAATTTTCCAAATATTTATTTAGTTTTCTGAACTTAAAAAAAAAAAATCTGAATGTTTATTTAATTTTATTAAATTTACTAAAATTTCCGATTTTTTTTAAATTTCTGAATTTTTTTTGGTATATTTTATTGATTTTTATTATAAAAAAAACTGATACATCGTCTTTTACGTGTACTAATTGTCATCTTTTTACTTTGGAGATTTTTTGTGATACAAATATCACTTTGAAGGTTAAAAGTGTGAGTGAAAAAATACAAGGTTTAAAGTGCTAGTAAGTGACACTTTGAAGGTTTTTTTATGTGATTTTCCCATTTATCTAATGATGTTTTGAAATTAGAAATCCCGTGTTCTACTAAAACTTTTATTGGGTTGGAGAAGCATGATAAATATCCAGCCTTGATGATTGATAAAATATAATTTTTCATTACAAAAAAAAAACTCTATTGAAAATCGAATTTAAAACAACTATGTGCTTATACTCTACATTCTATTAGAGTATGATATCATGATAAATAACTCAACGTTAATGTTGTACATTGATAAACAAAATATATTTTTAGTATTTAGAACATTTTTAAAGATAATTAAAACACACATTTTAACTTGATCGAAGTCACAAAATAATTAGAGATCGGTAAAACACATTTATCATGCATTATGGAAGGAGTAATGACTGAAATTTAGATGAGAGTCGCAAGGATGAGAAGGTTAGGAGCTTCTCCATATATTCACGAGGGTAAAATGTTTGCCAGCCCGTTAAGGGTCATCCAAAGTGTCTCACGGGACCGTTAGCTAGTTGAGTTTGTGTAATGCCTACAATGCATATGTTGAATATGTCGATCATGGATAGAATTAAAGTTCGGGTTTTCTTCTATCTCCTTCACGACATATAGAGTCCCGACACAGAAAGAAAAACGACGAGGATGACAGAGAAAGGGAGAGATAGAGAAAGGAGAGAAAGGAGAGAAGAGAGTGCAGAGGAGAGAGAGACAGTGAGGGATTGTACCACAGACGAAACTGAGACGCGAGGAGATGATCCGAGAAGCGTTGCAGAGATGTTTGACAATATGAAGAATGTTGAAGGAGCTGTTTCTGTTAGGTATGGAGAACTTTTAAGCTTGTTTAACTTATTTGTTCATGTCTGGATTTGAGTTTGAATTTTTTTTTTTACAGAGATAAAAGAGGTGAAATCGAAAGTGCTGACACCATGGATGAAACAGAGAAGAAAGACTTAGAAGGAGGTTATGAGACAGAGTACGAGGAAGGCATTTTATGTTTCAATCGAGTCTGGATCTTCTGTTCTGTTTATGTAAGACTTGTTTCTGTTCGGGTCATGAGCAGCAGGATGGTTAGATATGACTTGTTCCTGTTTCAGACTCATATAAGCAATGTCTTTAATGGTTATGACTTGTTTTTGTTTCAGACTCAGAACATGATCATTTTCTTACATAATACTACTCATGTTCAAGAGTCCAACACTCAAAATATCACAAACAAATACATAAAGCTCATCGCTTACATAAGTTTAAACACAAGATACCAAACTACATAAAGCTCATCGCTTCTATCATAATCTTACATGAGTCTAAACACATAAGCTGATCTTAATTCTTAATTCTCATCACTTCTTCTATCTTGTCAATCTTTGTTTATTGAACCTTAAAATGTTCCATCATACTCTGTCGCAAATCCTTGACATTGTTCACAAGTTCATCATGTTTAGCATCAATCTTTTCTATCTCATCTATGACAACTTCATCTACCCATTTGAAAAGATGTGTCTCCATATTTCTCTATAATCAAACACAAACAACATATATCCATTAAATCCTGTGAAGACTCAAATCTAAAATGGCGACACAAACAACATATATCTTTGTTTTATTGTCTCTCTCTCTCCTCTGTTTTTTTGTAACATCTCTCTCTGTTCTTCGTCTCTCTCTTCTATGTTCTCTCTCTCTCCTCTCTCCTCTGTTCTTCGTCTTCTCTCTCTCGTCTGTTTTTTTTTGGTAACATCTCTCTCTCTTCTCTATTCTTCGTCTCTCTCTCTTCTCTGTTCTGTCTCTCTCTCTTCTCTGAATAGGCAGCCAACCCAAGTATTAATCAAGATAAATTCTTAAGATAGCCATTTTTTTTACCTATTTTTTTAGTTTATTTTCATAAAAATAGCTTTAAACGAAGAAAATGACTAAAATAAATTTTATTAAAGTGTGAAAATATAAGGATTAACTAATATAGACTTAGGGTTTAAAATTAAGAGATGGAGTTTTAGGGATATGATTTCAAAATTTAAAAACATAAATAACTTTTTTCAAAATTTTAAAATAAAAAAGCTATTTTGGTCATTTTTTCTTTAAAAAATATTTTTGTGACAAAATCTTTAAAAAAATGCTATTTGAAAGAATTGGCCATTAATTAATGTGTTGCTGATGGAAATAAAAAGTTTACCCTTAACTTTTTTTTTTTAATAAACGCTCGATAATCATGCATTACAAACTATTGAAAAATATTAGTTAAACCACTGTAGCAAGAAAACTTCCATTAACCTTAAACAAAGACGTGATCACTTCATTTACATTCATTTATGTTTCCTTTTATTTTTAATTTTAATTACTTTTTATTTATTTGTATGATAAATTATATTACTAATTAGACATATTATTTTAGATATATAATGTCTGTTGACAAAAAAAAATGTCCACTCGGTTTGGTTATTATATATTAGATTTTACACTAAGTTGATATACTAAGTTAAATATGTTTCTTCAAACTGAAATACAACTATTTTGTTGACCAAAAAAGATATATAACTATTTTTTTATTCTAATTAAACTAAAACAGATTAATTTTATTCATTGCATGAGTTTAGTTCTGCATCCAAGACGTGTAAATATTTTTTCATAGTTTTTGTATATTTGATTTTGATTTTTTAAAAAAATTAGAAAAACTAAAGTGATGATCAGTATGAGTTACATAAACAGACATAATCAATATTTTTTTAAAAGTTCATAAACATATATCAGTATTTAAAAGTTATCAATTTTTTTTGTAAATTCTGAGTAATTCATTCGTTCGATGTATAAAAGATAAATTGAAATATATGTTAGTAATTTTAAGGATAAGAATTCAGATTAGTTTGGCATATAAAGAAAAAAAAATCAACAACCATATTAAAAAGATTAAGAACTAACAAATTTTAACATTGTTAACATATAATATTTATACTTCATTAAAATTATATTGACTTATGCTATTTAAATAGCTTCTTTTAATTATCTGATCAAAATAGACTTATAGTATTTTTCTTTTCTAACATATGTTATCTTCCTTATTGTAATTTTTTAAAGAATGTTATTTTATATTGTTTAAATAAATATTTAAAAAAATTTAGAGAGTTATTTTGAGAAATCATTCTATATAAGAAAAATGCTAATTTACTCTTTTTCAAAATTTAAAATAAATACCCAAAATATTTCTGCGTGAATTATTTATAAGAAATCAAGTTATATAAGTAAAATATTAAGTTATCTTTAATTTTTTTTGATATTTCTATTTATGTTATCTAAAGTATTTTTAATCATCTGAGAAAATATCTTAATATAAAGATTTTTTTTTATTTTAAAATTATATATTATGTTATTAAAAATATTTTTTAAAAGGAATATTTTTAATATTAATATTATTTTATGAAATTTCTCTTTCATGAAATCATATTATGTTAATATATATTTTCGTCAAAATTTATTTATTTTCTTTAATAAATATTTTCTTTTTATTATTTATATTATTTGGAAAGAATGTAAAGACAAGAGAAACTAAAATCAAAAGAAATAAAAATTTAATAATAACAATTAGATATACAGTACCGAACCCGAAAACCCGAACTGAATCCGATCCGATAAAAATGAATACGAACCGATCCGAACCCGACGTAAATACCGAATGGATCTTGTTTTGTGGTATTTCGGGTTATGGGTATTATCCGAACCGAACCCGAATCTAAATGGATATTCGATAGAACCCGAAACATTCAAAACCTCGAAAAGATCGTGTACCAAACATGATCTCAATTTCTAATATGTATCCAAAATACACTAAGAAATATTGAACATCTAAAATACTTATCTATTACATGAAGGTTGGTGGTTCTATTACAT